>NC_090175.1:39628823-39946323 GCF_024679245.1 Pseudorasbora parva | reverse complement strand
TTTCTGTGTAGAAATTTAATTAAATTTGACTGAAGTCAAACCGATTTTGGTTAAATATTAATGCACTGTTTACACATTTTTGGGGTTAACTGAACAGCATTTATCTTACACTGTCAACAAGCAACCTACACTTGGTTTATTAAAACCAACTACAAAACAGTTTGAACCATTCAGGCTGATATATGGAACGGTTGCAATCAAATGAGTAATAGCCAATCATAATACTATGGAGGCCTTCCCTCACATGACTTTTTGTCTATTTCTTCCCTCATGCTTAAGGGCTTCTATGAGATCATAATGTTCAAGAAAGGCCAAAGAGATTCTCTCTCTCTCTCTCTCTCTCTCTCTCTCTCTCTCTCTCTCTCTCTCTCTCTCTCTCTCTCTCTCTCTCTCTCTCTCTCTCTCTCAAGACGCAACGCTCATCTGCTGGTGTTACTGTTGCTGTTGGACAGTGTTACAAAGATGAGTGCTTTGCAAAATATTTCTTCTCAAATTTCCTATTATTTCTTGTTTTATTATTGTAATGTTGATTATTTTCGCATCCAATGTTTTTAAGAGGCACCGCCTCCCTTGCCTCCTCAAAGAAAACGGACCTCGTGCCCACACAAATCACAGATTTAAGCTAATAACACACACACACACACACACACACACACACACACACACACACACACACACACACACACACACACACACACACACACACACACAGCATCCTGGCAAAAGTACCTCACACCTTGGCTACAGGCGGACACAACCTTAATCCTTAAACCCACATCAAATTCAAACTGTTTCCAGTGTAATCACAATTCAAACATGCACACACAGTGTAAACAGTCTTTGTGTGCTTGGTGGATTAGGGAGAGGTGGGAGATGTGGGGTACATTTTGCATATGTAATAGAAAACGCTAGAGAACCCCCCAGAAGGACAGGAAATAGATGGGGCTAAATAGAATAATGAGAAGATATTCACCATTTTCATCCAGAAATTAATTCAATATATGACACTCCACAAAAACACAACACTCATTAGAAAAGATTAATGAAGAGTATGGATTAAGAAACCATACCACACATACAACCTATGCCTCTTTAGATTTAAAGTGTGTGTGTGTGTGTGTGTGTGTGTGTGTGTGTGTGTGTGTGTGTGTGTGTGTGTGTGTGTGTGTGTGTGTGTGTGTGTGTGTGTGTGTGTGTGTGTGTGTGTGTGTGTGTAAGAATTTAAGCAGATCAGGGCTCAATTTGCTGGAAGAAGACAAGGGATCCAGAACCTCCTGGATTCCCTTTCACATTACAATCTAATATGTTTTGAGAAAAATGTTGTGTGTAGGGGTGATGATATACCGATAAGCTAATAATTATGATATTATGAGCAAAATTAAGTTAAAATCATAATTAAATATTTACTATATTTATATTATATCAATATTGACCAATGAAATATATTTTAAAAATGTTACATAAATATTACACATCATTAGAGTACACTCTTAAACATAATTCAGGGGACCATATACCATAACTTACATAGATAAAAAATTTAAAAAATTATATTTTACTGATTTAAGTAAACCTTTAAAGTTGCAAACATTGGTAACACTTTAGTTTTGAGATTCTCACTATTAACTAGTTGCTTATCAACATGCATATTATTAGCATATTGGCTGTTTATTAGTACTTAAACACATTAATACCTTTTTTCGTCTGACCTCATTCTACATTATTTAAAGGTGCCCTAGAATGAAAAAATAGAATTAACCTTGCCGTAGTTAATTAACAAAAGTTCAGTTCATGGACATCACATACAGTGTGTCTCAAACACCATTGCCTCCTCCTTCATATGTAAATCTTGTTTGTGTAAAACACCACGAAAAAAACAAGCGATTCTCAACATAATGCCAACTGTGACGCAATCGCTGGGATCGTTGATATGTACGCCCCCAACATTTGCATGTTAGCCAGTGTTCATTGTCAGGCGGAACGAATCATCGGGAGTTCAGCAGGTTAACATGCCTCACACAAGGATAGCGAACATCGTGGAAATAAAGATTGTGGAAATAAATGTTATGATCTAGGCTGTGCAGAGGACGTGAGGACTTTTCATACCCTTCCCACAGATAAAAAATGTCAACAGTCATGGTTGATATATATTTACAATCGGATACCGCAACAATTTAATTTAAAGTTTTTCGTTTGCTCGGCCCATTTATCTACGAACAGTTTTTCTAACATGGGACGATATCAAGCTTCGTTCAGCGTCTAAAACTGAAAAAAGTGCCGATTCCAACCATATTCCTGTAGTGATTTTATCCACTTCTTGACTGTCAAACCTATTTCTGATTAAATTACAATAAAATCAATAACAATAAAATCCCTTGTGTTGTCTAGATCCAACACAAGATGCCAGTAAAGTAACAATTGAAATCTCCAAGTAGCTCACATAACAGTTTTTCAAATGACAAAGGTTAATATTATTTCCTGCCAGTGTTGTCATAAAATACAACAGTAGATATGTATGTTGATCCCTTTTGACAGATTGAAATCTAAATAAGCCTAAATTTCATCATCAACACATAACTCAGAAGCTAACTACGTTTACTACTTCTGTTTAGTTTCTTGCAGATCGCTCACTCGATCCTTGTAGCTAACTTCACCTTCTCCACCATCTAAATTGAAACGATAGTCATTTGACAAGGCTTCTAGTCAATTTGTTAAATAAATAAATATACATTTTTGAGAACTGAAGTATGGTTATTTTGCAGCGGGTGAGTAGTAAACATGACACTGACTATTTTGAGTGACTTCTACATTATTTTGTTTGGCTAAATAAATGGACTTTTAAATCAGTACTCTACTGTCAAACAGTAATGTTACTGTAAACAACATTATTTACGTGCTACCCAGTTCAGTTCGTTATTCAAAGTTAAGAAGCTATCATTGTCAAATCATTGCCACAACGGATGGTATAGATATGTTAGCTGGCATTGAGCCATGCAGTGAAACAGCCAATCAGAGCAGAACTCTGCATTAATATTCACAACCCTTCCAAATAAGGCATAAACAGAGCATTACATCCTAGGGACAATTTATAGGGTTGTAAATGAACCTGTAAAACCATATCTGGACAGGTAATTAGGGGTTTGAAGCAAAAGTCATATATAATAATGTGTTCCCAAAACTAAAGCGTGAACCAAACATTATTTTGTTAAAGGGGGGGTGAAATGCTGTTTCATGCATACTGAGCTTTTTACACTGTTAAAGACTTGGATTCCCATCCTAAACATAGACAAAGTTTCAAAAACTAATGTTGGACGTTTGATGGAGTATTTCTGTGTCAAAAATACTCCTTCCGGTTTCTCACAAGTTTCGGCGAGTTTTTTTCGAGTATGGGTCTATTTGACGTTAATAAGAGCGGAAGGTCCTTGTATGGGCCGTACGGGCTCTTCTCCCGGTAGGGTGCGCGCGCGCGTGACTAGAGCACGCTGTAAACAGTCTCTCAGCTGCAGATCCAGTCGTCCGTGAACGGCGCCGCGCTCCCCTTTATTCCTATGGGTGACATCAAGCGACTTCAACGCTTCAGCACAGCATTCCGGGAAGGCAGCGCTGCATTTGAACCGACTTGAACGCAGAAATGACGGGAAGCTTCAAGGCATCGCTTCAGTCGCGTCTCAAAATGGATTTACACGCCACTGCTGTCACAGGACTTTACCAAATCATACCAAAGAAGTGTGTTTCTGACGGAGCGGTCCCAGCGATAAAGCTTCGACGGTGAGTTAACTTAAACTGCTTCAAATGTCTCTGCTATTGGCTACCGTCGCATGAGTAAACATCAGTAAACGACACGATCGCGTGCTTCGTCATTCAAATGCGCTAACGGTTACTCCATTGTTGTTCTCTGTATAACGTTACAGTATTCTGACGTGCAAAACCGTTTTGCTTGCTACTTCTAAGGTCTAGTCGCATACAATAGTCCATAAACCGAATCATGTCCTCATACACTGCGAGTAAACACACAGAAATGTGGAGAGGCCATTAAATACAGTAACTTACATACCACAGAGACGGACGTCCTGCTGTTGCCGTTTCTCCTGTTCAATTTATTTCTCCCTCAGATTTGATTGTGGATCATTATCTGTATTAGCTGAGATAGATGGGTTTCTCCACACTTGAGGACGTCACCGCTTTGCGCGCTTGTCATTCTTTAGCTCCGCCCACACGATACGCCTCCAGGCGCTCGGTTTTTTCCGGAAAGACTCGGTACAGCCTATATTTCTTTTATAAATATGATAAAACTAAAGACTTTTCGGAGATATGAAGGATGCAATACTACTCTATAGGTACTCAAGATTGACATGAGATTGACTGAAACTGAGTGTTTCACCCCCCCTTTAAGTTCTGTTGAACTTAAAGGTGCAGTGTGTAGTATTTGTGAGGATCTATTGACATGTATTCAATATAATATAAATAACCATGTTTTCAGTGGTGTATAAAAACCTTACGTAATGAACCGTTATGTTTTTAGAATGAGCAATTTCGATTTACTAGATTTTCGTAGCCGTTGAAAAAACATTTTCTGATAATACATTTTTCTTGTGTTTGTGAGCATAAGCTGGGTGTGTCCATTTTTCAGAAATTATGAAATTTCTACAAGTAGGACATTTTTTAAAAACCAGGTCAAATCATACACCTCTTTGGAATATGTTAAGGTAAATGGTTTACGTAAAAATATAATTAGAAACTGAACAATTAGTCTTATTTTTTGGTTATTTACATTAACCTAATGTAAGTTAAATGGGAACGTATCACCCCTGTGTTCTAACACTGTCAACCTACCTGTTAACATCCTCTTTTCATATTTGTTTCACTCCAAAATATTCCATAAATGAATAGATGCAAAGAAATGCTATGAAGGATGCTCTGACCTATTTCTGGTCTCGGCTGCAGAGCGTTCACTCTCCCGTCTCCCTCAGTCCAGTTAGAAGAGTTTGTATACGTAGAGGCGAGAGAGGCTAACAGATAAACATTTTTTTTCTATTTTCATGCCAGCTCCTCTTGCTTTTGTAATTCAAATGCAGACACAGGAAACTGGCAGCCAAGAGGCACACACACTCTTACACGGATGTGCGGCCATACACACACGCCTTGTAATGCTATCGACCCCTGGCCTGTCATGCAATGCCACACACACCGGTCTCTCTGTGCCTGCCTTCCAACTGATAACCAGAAGCCATCGTCCAAACCAGCGGAGGAGTAAGAGACTGTGTGGGTTTGTGAGTTTAAGAGAGAGACAGAAACAGAGTGAAAAAAAGAAAGTAAACGGGTGCGTAAGCGCTGTGTCTGTATCAGTGATTGAGGAGTTAGCATCTAAAGAGGTCGCTTTATGATGAATCAGATTTTCCTGCAGTGATTTCCCACACTGCTCATATTTCACTCTAAAAGCCAAACCAAAGAGGACATTACATTAAATATAAAGATTAAAATTTCAGTTATCAAAATACCATAGACAATCAGAGATGTGGTGCTGAAGGTAATTTTGAATCTGCTCAGGTCTTTCCCAATCCCACACCCCTTTTCTTCCCGATATTACCAGCAGCATTTTCACTTTCCTTTTTGATAAAAGGCAAACAGCTATTCATTTGAAAGCTTAAATTATTATAAAATAATTATTTTATAAAGAAAGCCCTTGCAATGTCTGTAGCTTATCTGAGTTTCAATGAGCGCAACACAAGAACAAGGACAAGACAAGAACCAATTTGACTATAAAAGCCACAAAAAGAGATCATGAATGAATGGACATGAAAAAGTGAAAATAGCACAATACTGCTACAAAACAAATGTGTACTGAAGCATTTTGAGGTTTTTCCCCAGGTGGCGTCACCACACAACATAGCATGATGACACTTATGACAGTTCATAAACAGTTCACAACGTGTTTCGCAATATATCGCAAAAATAATGCAACAATATGTATCGTGCATAGAGACAATCTGTATTGTGTTGCAAAATTCTGTGTGAGAACAAATTGTAGAGTTATACTGTCAGTACTACATTAAACAACTATATAATGTGTTGAATATAATGTATAAGAATGCAATGGGGGAATATTTGTAGGCCAGATGTCGTTTGTTACCTGTAAAAAGTGGCCTACATTATTTTAAATATATCTAGTCAGTGACAGACTGTAAGCATATTAGTCTAAATAATTCTGTATTTTCAGCTTTAGAATCATGAATGTTTTTATACCGGCGACACATTTAACTGTTTTTTTTTTTTTACCTTTTACCATGACTTGGAGTAATATTGTATCGTAAGTTCAGTATTGTGGTATGTATCGAACTGTGACATGACTAAGGTATCGTTACAACCCCTAAAAAAATAAATAAATATATATATATATATATATATATATATATATATATATATATATATATATATATATATATATATATATATATATATATGAAGGATTATATGACACTGAAGACTGGAGTAATGATGCTGAAAATTCAGCTTTGCCATCGCAAGAATACTTAACAGTAAAATATAGTACTTAAAGTAAAATATATTCAAATTGAAAACAGTTCAAAATAGTATTGTCTTCCAGTAAAAGAATCTTACAGACCACAACCAAAATCCTCAATTCAAGCTCACAAGCACACATCCATTTCTCAATTGATTTAAATGTTTTTCCCCTGAACTCATGCCTTTTAGAGATGGTCCCACAGAGGAATCTTAGGCTTTTAAAAAAGCAGCATAACGTCAATATGAGAAAGAACAGCTTTATCTGAGCGCTGTGCTTTGACATTTTCCCTGAGCTGTTCCCTTGGGAATCTAATCGATACAAATACTCTAAATAAACTGTGTCAGATCCTTCTCTATGTCTCATGGACAGTGTTCGACTTCACTATAAGAGAGAAGTCGTCACACAATGTACACAAATGTCAGCACACACATTAATGAATGTTTTTCTGCCAATTAGTGGGGACCCTAGTAAGTGTTTATGATATTGTGATCCCAGAGTCTATTTGTTGATATAAGTCTATTTGTTTCACCCATTTTATATCAGGCAAAAATATTTTTTTTAAAACTTAGAAAGGTTATAAAAGCGTATCATATTATTAAATACAAACACACATTTGTCCTTGAAATATGGCTAGATCACACAAAACATGCACATAATCCTAGAACAATGTTCCACTTCTGTAGTACCTCCTCTATATCAGTAGATGGTGCTGTATGTCTATCACACCAACACATACACACCTATGTAGACATTTACAAACCATATACAGTATTTGCCTCCTGTTTAAACATTTGAACAGTCTGATTCAAGCCCTTTCTATCTCCTGATGGCATAAGGTGTAACTAAATGTACAATCTATCTGCAAAATATCCTCTGTAGTGAACAAAAAATATTAAATGTTCATTTTAAGCTTTTCAGATCCTATCTAGCTCGCTCTTATAGTGTCCAAAAATCCAGAAATGTCTCATGTCTGATGAGAGCAAAACTTTTTTTGTTACTGTTTGCCATTGAATTTTCTCTTTAAATGAGCTTTTATGGTGCAAATTGATCAAAATTGAAAACTGAATGCAAAAACTTTATGTCCCTCATACATTTCTCTTATGCTAATGGTTCAATTAAATTCCATTACAGTGTAAAGGATTACTAGGCTGATCAGTTTGTGGAAAGGGGGATTTAAAAAAAAAAAAAAAGTAATTGCTCACCAATATCCTCTTAAAAGGTTTGGAATCCGTATCCCCTTCAGACCCATAATATCTCAGCCAAACATAAAAGCCATGTAGTGTGTTGCTAAATACACCTGGCCATCACGAAAAATCATTGTGTCCAGATGTGCATGTGTATAGAACATGCTTAAAATGGAATTTTAAAGATAATTATTTGATTTGATTCGTTGGGAAGGTGATGTTATTACAGATGTAAAACAGCTCATGACCATATTGTATAATTAAGTTTATATAAAAATACAGTATCGCCGCACCAAACATCACATTAGTCCCAGATGCCACATTTGCTTTGTAAAACTTTCACTCTTTGCATAGTTTCTGTGAACAATCGCACTTCTCTCTGTCTGTCTCCTTTGGGTTTTGTGGCAAACTTAGTAGAGTTGAGTGGTTGTTTGTTAGTGAAGACAGGTGCAGGCCTCATCCACACACACACACACACTCACACGCACACACACACACACACACACACACACACACACACACACACACACACACACACACACAGTATAAACAGACCCAGTAGAAAGGGACTGGTCTGACAGAATGCCTTTTCACACCTGACTGGGCCTAGCATAGGGCGACAGGCCAGAGCTCCCAAAGCATGACACACAAACACACACACACACCCACACACTCACACACACACACAGGGGTATCTGTACTGTATTTAACTTTGAGCCCTCTAGACTCCAGGATAGTTTAAAGGCCTTAAAGACCGTCTGTTGAGGGTGACTCAATTTAAGTACCTACACACACAAACAGAACCAGGGCAGGACCCAGAGGATGAAAGTAATGCACAAGCAGATGGACTCAGCCCAGCAGAACCAAATGGACCTGTAGGAAACCATCCCACGCTATTTTACACCACTATAAAGCCTTCAGAATCAGACGACAGTCCACATATGTCGTCCACACAAACAGCGATTCACTGTGACAGCAAAAGGCCTTTTGGCCAACACAGAACTAATTTTTCGCTCTAACTATATAGTTTCCACTGAAATACCAATAATTATTTCAATTATAATGCTGTAAATACATTAATAAAGGATCTTCAAATAGTATAAAACGCTTTCTTTCTATGTATTTACTTGGTGTTTCTCCTCTGATATTACAATGGATTTCAAAAATATCAAAAAGTGTATCAAAAACGTACCAATACAGAATAAAAGTATCTTAATTTTACAAAGGACAAATTAAAATGTCCCAATATGAACATAATTTAGACATTAAAATGCATTAATATTACCAAGAATAAGCCTATTAACATTAAAAATTATTAGCATATATGAATTAAGCTAAATACAATATAATATTATAATAAACAAATTATAAAATAGAAATTATGAACTATAATAAAATAAAAATTCTCATATTCAGCCTGTCATGTTAATACATTTCCATTTATACATACAGTATATGTGTGTGGATAATCTTTATCATGATAGACTGAATATGAAAATGCAGCCGGGCATATATGGTTACGCATAGTACGGAAGGTTCCCCTGCTTAAACCAGCACATGTCCAGGCCCATCTTAAGTTTGCCAATGACCATTTGGATGATCCAGAGGAGTCATGGGAGAAAGTCATGTGGTCAGATGAGACTACAATAGAACTTTTTGGTCATAATTCCACTAAACATGTTCGGAGAAAGAAGAATGATGAGTAACATCCCAAGAAAGAACACCATCCCTACTGTGAAGCATTATGCTTTGGGGGTGTTTTTCCAGAGCTCTATATTGTGTGTGTGTGTGTGTGTGTGTGTGTGTGTGTGTGTGTGTGTGTGTGTGTGTGTGTGTGTGTGTGTGTGTGTGTGTGTGTGTGTGTGTGTGTGTGTGTGTGTGTGTGTGTGTGTAAAATCAGTATTTGAACACCCTGCTATCCTGCTAAGTTCTCCCACTTGGAAATCATGGATGGGTCTGAAATTGTCATCATAGGTGCATGTCCACTGTGAGTGACATAATCTAATTAAAAAAATCCAGAAATCACAATATATGATTTTTTAACTCTTTATTTGTATGATACAGCTGCAAATAAGTATTTGAACACCTGTTTATCACCTAGAATTCTGACCCTCAAAGACCTGTTAGTCTGCCTTTAAAATGTCCAGGCCCATCTTAAGTTTGCCATTACCATTTGGATGATCCAGAGGAGTCATTGGAGAAAGTCATGTGGTCAGATGAGACCAAATTGAACTTTTTGTCATAATTCCACTAAACGTGTTTGGAAGAAGAAGAATTATGAGTACCATCCCAAGAACACCATCCCTACTGTGCAGCATCATGCTTTGGGGGTGTTTTTCTGCACATGGGCCAGGGCGATGGACCGATGGAGAGAGGATGACCGGGGCCACGTATTGCGAGATTTTGGGGAACAACCTCCTTCCCTAAGTTAGAGCATTGAAGATAGGTCGAGGCTGGGTTTTCCAACATGACAATGACCCGAAGCACACAGCCAGGATAATCAAGGAGTGGTTCTGTGAGAAGCATATCAAGGTTCTGACGGGGCCTAGCCAGTCTCCAGACCTAAACCCAATAGAGAATCTTTGGAGGGAGCTCAAACTCTGTGTTTCTCAGTGACAGGCCAGAAACCTGACTGATCTAGAGAACATCTGTGTGAAGGAGTGGGCCAAAATCCCTCCTGCAGTGTGTGCAAACCTGGTGAAAAACTACAGGAAACCTTTGACCTCTGTAATTGCAAACAAAGGCTACGGTACCAAAAATTAACATTGATTTTCATAGGTGTTCAAATACTTATTTGCAGCTGTAACATACAAATAAATAGTTTAAAAAAATAATATATTGTGATTAGACATGTGCCGATTTTCGATAATGCGATTTATCACGATAATGAATATGCACGATATTGTTATCGTGGGCACTTTAAAATATCGTAAATAACAATTTATTAACAATTTATAATTTTTTTATAATGCACTCAAGAATACTTTTCCCATCAACCAATGCTCAACACCGCTGTATTCTCATCAAAGGGACACGCGCTCAGATATAAACAAGCCCAACGTGCGTTTGCACATGACTGAACCGGTGAAGGAGACGCGCTGCTGAAGTGCCGCTCAGTGACAGCAGAGGGCGCTGATGAACTGCAGAATGCAGCCGGTTACCCCGGTAACCCCGCAAACAAACAAAAACTGCGTGTAGTTTTTTAAAACAGCCATTTGTTTTTTTGTAATCTCAATGTTGTTCATCACAGCACCAAATACTTAATACTTAAAGACTTAATAGGCTAATTATTTTCAAACTTAAACAGTTTTATGTTTTAATCTGGACTACAACATGTCCCAATAATTATTGTTCTTATTTGTTATTGTTCAGTAAAACTTTGAGACATCCGACTTCATTATTACCAAACTGACAATGAAAAATACTTATAAAGAATTAATCATTCTAAGTAATGTTAATTTCTTAGTTACTGTTTAATAACATTACAATCAAAATCAAAATAACTTTTTATGGACCTAAGATAAAACTAATAATGATCAGTATTTCTTAACCAACATTACCAAAGACATTATACTTTCTGTACCAAATGTAGCTATTGCTCAATCTTAATTAATGCATTAAATAATGAGACCTTATTTGTTAGCCTACCTGTTGTTCTTTATAGCCTAATTCTTTTGCACTTTAATCTGTTTGAAAATTGTACTTTTACAGCTCTGAAAAAAAATCAAGAGACCACTTAGCAGATTCTTCGGAATGAAAAGTGCATTATAAATAAAATCTATTATTATTATTATTATTAACATTGATTTCTCATTGTTTCTCAATGTTAAGTGGTCTCTTCATTTTTTTTTTCAGAGCTGTATATATTTTTGGTGCATTATTGTATTTAAACATTCAGTTATTTTTGTTATTACAAAAATAGTTCTTAAAGCTGTTATGCTATGGCAACACTTTTTTTGCAACCTATTTCAATATCGTGATAATATCGTATATCGTGATAAAACTTCAGCAATTAATCGCAACATGAAAAATTGATATCGGCACATGCCTAATTGTGATTTCTGTCTCTCACAGTGGACATGCACCTACGATGACAAATTCAGACCCCTCCATGATTTTTTTTAAGGGATTTATTTTATAATTCTATTTTGGCATTTATTTTTCACAGTTTAACTGTAGAAACAATAACTGTAATAACTGGTAGAAACCATGATGCACTTTTCAAAGAAGGACAATAATATCAGTTTACTTCTTTGTGCTCTGAGCTCAATCAGTACAAACTCAGAAAACACTCTTTTTATTCAGCGCTGAGGAACAAAACCATAAAGCTGAGAAAAGATAAAAGTGAGAAAGATTTTAGAAGACTTTTAACCCTCCACGCAGCTCTTTAACAGCCCTAGAGGCAACATTTTCTTTTCATCCCATCTTTCTTTTTTTCCCCTCTCTCTCCACTCTGCCACCCAGCGCACCAGGCTAGCGCTAACGATCTGGCCTTTTCATTAGGCAGGCTAGCTAATTAGACTGTGTGTGTGTGTGACGGGTCGAGTGACTGCTCTGCGCAGCGCGATGCTGGCAGCCCATTTCATGCTTTATCACGTCTTTTAATTGACAAACAACCAGCTCTTTTCTCTTAGGCTGAGGTCTATATTCCAGGAGTCTGCGTGGATGTGTGTGTGCGTGTGCAGATGTTCCAGCGCGCCCCTTGACGTTTAGCTGTGTGTGTGACTGTCACATGCCTTCTCACCCTGGTGGATCTTTGGGGAGAAAATGCTCACTGAGTTTGCCAATTAACCACTTTCAGATTGTTCTGTGACAAAACGCATACACACAGATGCAAATATTGAGAAATGCACACAGCGACTCAATAAAACTTGTGTAAACAAATCATGTCATTTTAAGGAGTCTCAAATTCACATTTTAAATTCAGTGTATTAAGTAACTTTATGCACTTTAACACAAAGCCAGTTATTAAAGCAGCCCTTTGTGGCGGATAAATGTTGATCTCGCCTCTGCTTAGACACACCATCAGAAGTCCACACTCTATACACATTCATACAAATGGAACGAGCGGGAGTCTTTTCTCTTCAAACCACAATCATGCTCATGATGAATGTGTGTGTTTAGATACATGTGAGGTTTTATTACACTCAAATATGCTTTGCCTTTACTTTTGTCACAAAGGACTCCAGTCATTTTCTTAATTCAGATGCTTAACACAGTCAGTCACCTGGAATTCCCTCAGGCAGATTCTTTATGCATGCGTTCATGGTGTTCGCACAAGTTGTCTTCACATTTTATATGAGAGACATAGTAACGTAAAGAAGCAAATCTTACCGTAAGATGGTACTGTCTCCAGATTTCTGGGCAGGCCTGTTGAGAACAGAAAAAGTAATTGTGAAAACCCAATGATTACATAAACTCAGAGTCAGGAGATTCAGAAACACAAATAAAAATAATCGCACAGATGTTAATGACAATTCCACAAAATCCATGAGGTGATTCAGACATGAAGTTGACACCTTCCTTTATTCTTTCTATCGCCGTTTTTGTTTTGCTATACATTTCCGAGCTTTGTTTCGTCATCTTTGATTAAATGTACTGCAGAAACTAAATGAGTGAAAACTTTTAGGGCCTATTAGG
This sequence comes from Pseudorasbora parva, assembly GCF_024679245.1. Classification (NCBI taxonomy): domain Eukaryota; kingdom Metazoa; phylum Chordata; class Actinopteri; order Cypriniformes; family Gobionidae; genus Pseudorasbora; species Pseudorasbora parva. Next base: position 39,932,976 of record NC_090175.1, on the reverse strand, counting down.
ATCATATCTACTCATGATCTAGTTGATGTTTATGGAAGGGTTAATAGTGAAAAACCATTGATGAAAGTATATTTTAAAATGTAAAGTGAAGATGAAACGGAAATCCAGGAAAGCGAGGAGAGGAGAGGAGAGGAGAGGAGAGGAGAGGAGAGGAGAGGAGAGGAGAGGAGAGGAGAGGAGAGGAGAGGAGAGGAGAGGAGAGGAGAGGAGAGGAGAGGAGAGGAGAGGAGAGAAGAGGAGAGAACAGGAAAAGGGAAGCGGAAAAAGACAATAGAACAGGAGAAAGGAAAAAGAAAAGCTGAGAAAAGATAATAGTAAGAGAAGACATACAGTCTTAAGAGAGCGAGGGTGGTTAGTGCATTTGACCTATGATCTTCCTACATTTCTGTGACAATTGAAAGTGCCGAGGGCACAGCAGCCAAACTTATTTATACAGTTAGCTTTTCATTTAACCCTACCTAAGAGCCGGGCAGAGGCTGTAGGGTTACACTGCTGAGGGTATTGAAGGAAACGTTCAAAATCTTTAAGAATCTGCTTTCCTTTCCCTCGCTCGCTGTGACTAGATGATACACTCCACACTGATGATGAGTTCTACTGTTGTCTTAGACTTAGAAGGCATCCAAAATGTATTTGTTCTGTATAAATGAATATTAAAGCCAATTTGAAGAAAGTTCATATTTTCACAAAAATAAAATAAAAAATATGTTTGAGTAATAAAGTAATAGGGAGAACACAAAAATTGTATTCTTTGTAAAAGGCCTTTATAATGGCTATATCAATCTTACAAGGAAATCTGGGTTCAGACCATCTGCACTCTACATTTACATATCCCAAACATATAACAAATATGTAAAAACAGTGATCTTTCATTATTAAGGACTATGTTACAGGACGCCCGAAACCGGAAAGTAAATGGACCGGCTGATATTTGTCAACTCTCAGAGTTCATTAACAAGTGCTACATAGCAGTTGAGACTGCTGTAATTATAGATTATAAGCATAATTAAAAGTCATGTTGTGCTGGCGGCGGAAGAATTGTTTGTTCAGTTAACCAGTACGATCAACTAAGCTCTGTATTCCAGATTTACTACATATTCTAGATTCATCAACAACTATAATTTTTGGAGGGATGGTGGGCATTATGATTGTGATCATGTGGCGTGAGAACTTACTGAGTTTAGATAATCAGAACAACTCCTTACTTTGACTAATAGAATGCAGAGGAATATCTTGCAGCAGGATTGTTTAACTGCAGCCGAATCCTAAATGTGTTTGTTTGTCATGTTATGCATGAATGGGGCCAATTCCGTTTCAATTAAAACTATGGCAAAATTATATTAAAACGTTTTCCAAATCACAAGACAACAGAAGATGAACAAACTTAACTCGCTTTTACGGCGAGGGAATGTGTTCTTGTGTTCAAAAAATAAATAAAAAAGCTCATGGCATGAGATGCTGAAAAAAACAAGCACAGTCAGATGGTCAGAGATGTTCGCCTGCATGCAAGAAAAATGACCCAGACCCATCCCAAGTTATAAAATTCGATTCCAGTCTTTGTTTAAGCAAGCTATATATTATTTTCTCTTTCATCTCTCCTGCTGTTTCTAAAAGTCACTTGTTTCTCTCCCTCCCCCATTTCTATCTCTCTCGGTGGGCTTGTTGTTGGGGGTGACGAGTGGAGCGTGTGTCCCACTCACAGCCTGTGAAGCGTCTGTCTTAATGAGAGAAAGAATGGCCCAGGAGATAGATACACACGCAAACAAACAAGCAGCACACAAGGCAACACAATGCACTCCGAGACAAACACACCCACCCAAAAAAAAAAAATACTCACGTCAATGAAGTGTCCGTTCATGCCACAGCGGTGGCAGCATTTGTGCCAGTAAGCTTTCTCCAGACAGTCATCAGCGTTGTGGCCTGGCAACGAGCAGTTAGAACAGTGACGGTTCGGACAGGTCCTCAGTAAGTGTCCCTGAAGCCCACATAATGAGCAGCACGGCATCTTCTGCTCATAAACACACATGCACAAGTTCACACCAAGTCGCAACATGTACACATATGACACTTAGTGACAGCTGCCAAAAAAAAAAAAAAACACTATGAAGCTAATACAAGACAATGTTCCACCTAGAAAACTTTTATTTTTTATTTTTTTAATAATCATTGTAAATCTAATTGCAGATGTGTAATAGTATTAATAAACAAACTACACCAATTAACTCAGTTTCCACAGCTATTTTGTGCAAAACAGATTCAATTTTATAAATGGTCACACAAATAACGTCACACAAATACCTAAAAGAACAGATATTCCTCACATTTTAATTAAACTGAGAAGAATACTTTTCAAGCTTGTTATAGTTATAGTTATACTTGTTATAGTTTACCAGGGTTATTCAACCTTTTCTCTTCGATACAAATGCTCATCATTTTTGTAGCATTTTATACCATAGTTTGTAAAGCATAGACATAAATGTATTCCTAAATGTATTCAGACACTTTCAGTTTATTCGCTATAGTTTAGAAAATGGTAATAAAATATGATAAGAACTCTTTGTCAGAACAAATTCATAACGATAATGTCAAATAACTTTGATATGTATGTAATGTATGTAATGGATTACAATCAACCAATCCGTACACAATTAGATAATACCATTTTATGTCAACAAATTACCAAGCAATGCTTGATGTTGTTTAGTCTGTGGTGTAAAAGGGCACATTAGCAATTAAAGAAAAAACACTTACGCAAAACATGGTCAGGGCAAAGTGTCTGGATAATTTTGGTACACTGTAGGAAGACGTTTTTGGGTATAATATGTCACAGTTTACTTTATTTTGCTTTCCTCACTTACATAATGAACTATAGTGTCCGGCACCCACTAGTAATCTGGTGTCTCAATGACTTTTGGCTTGACTGTATATCATGATATTCTTGTGCATATTTGATTAAAAAAAACATTATAAAATTCTCACTTATTAAAAAATCCTATTTTCAATTTAAATATATTTTAAAATGTAATTCCTATTTTTGACAATCCAGTAAATAAAACAATTATATATACAGTAAAAATATAAATCACACAAACAACTTTCATCCTAATTTTCTTGACCTATAAAGTGTGACATTATCCAACTGTCTGAAATTTGAAAAACTTGATTCTGATCAATCGCAGCATTTTGAGACAGTGGCTAAACTCTATAGTTGACCGTTATAGTTGGCTAATCCGGTCCTATATGTGTCAGCGCACTCTTTGAGTGGAAATGAGAGGATTTGGACGTTTGGACCTGCGGCTTGTGGCTGTAGTATAGTCAGAGTGAAGGGTGGATAATGATGTACCTTTGGTGTGGGGCAGTTTTTGGAGAGATGGCCGGTCTTTCTGCAGTTGTGACACGTGATGGATTTTTCAGTGTAGTAACGGTTTGAGACGCGGTTTGAAACACGCCTCGGGCCAACCCCTTTATTATAGATCTGAGCCTGCACACACACACACACAAAATGGTAATCACCTCCTATGAAAGACAATCCTTAAAAAATAATTATTTTCTGTTTTAAATTGTAACAATTTTTTAAAATATAAAATACAAGTATTATCTATTTATTAATTTCAGATTTGACAGAAATATAACAACATTACCCATTTGTCCTTTTCTGATATAGCCCAGTTTTGTATATTCCCTCCATCATTTGCATGTTCTACAAAAAAAAAGATCAGTACATGAGAAAAACAAAATGAAACCATTAACATGGAATTAGATAAAACTTCGACAAGAAATTGTATGCAATTATGTGTGTGTGTGTGTGTGTGTGTGTGTGTGTGTCTATAGTACAAGAGGCCCACTCCTCTAATTTGACCTTTTTTTTTTTTAAAGATAATTCTCAAGAGACAGAGACAGTTACTTCAGCAATACACAGCTGCACGTCAACACACACAGCATTAGAATATGCCACACACACACACGTTTGTTTCGCTTTATTAGTGAGAACAACTGCATAAACTTCCATTGAATTTATATCAGGTTAATGGTATTTTCTATTGCCTAATCCAACCCATAGCCCTAAACATAACCCTCACATAAACGTGCAAAACACTAAATTTAATTTAATACGTGCTCTGGCTGATTTATAAGCCTTTTTATCTAGTGAGAAACATTAAAATGCCCTCACTAGTCGGTTGTCATAATATTTCACTATACAAGTTAAAAAAAACAACAACTGAAAAGTGCATTGAGCCCAAAGTAATGAAAATAAACAAAACAACAGAGCTGACAAGGACCATTTTGAAAAATGATATTGATTAATGAAACAGAACTTACAATCTTATGTTCACAGGCAAAAAGAAACATTCAGAGGTACACACATGATTAGACATATTCGCACATATATGGAAACTAACAAAAATGGTGATGAAAACAAACCTTATACATTCATTAACTTGTGTGTGTGTGTGCTTTTTAAATCTACGCACACAACACTTCGCAACAATGCCCCCAAAACATCCCTGAGGACCCCAAGTACAATAAACAGGAAACATTTCCTTTAATCCTGATGCCCCCCTTCTGTCTGTCTCTCTCTCTCTCTCTCTCTCTCTCTCTCTCTCTCTCTCTCTCTCAGACACACACACACACACACACCTCCGTGTCTCTATGTGGGGGAAATGCCTCGTCAGTCACGGCCCAGCAATCACACAAAGCCAGAGAAAGGAGGACCTCACTATGGTAATCCTGCCAGGCCTATTCACAATGACAAACACACACACCAAAGATACTATAATGTAGTTCTCATATGAATATTAGGAATATTTCATAAATCCACCTAGTTTTCCTCGCATAAAATCGCCTTTATACACTTAAATAAAATAGTATGGAGTTTTTCCAGTTGGCATCTGGACAAATTATACACCGCCACCAGAGGGGGCGCTAGAGAGCAAGCCATAATCAACATCACACAAAAAAACTTGCGCTTACCATACAGCAAGACGGAGATGGAGGGATGAAAAGTAGAGCAAGGGAGGGGGGAATAGCGGAATAGCGACAGATGCTACTTGTACGTCTCATAGGTATGCTAATTAACATAAAACCAACAAATAAAAATAAGAGGTGTGCGCACAGGGTGCAACTTCATCAGTGTGTGTGTGTTTTAATGAATTCCAGCTGACTAATAGTCTGAGAGAGAAGAAAGCTGGCGTGCGCCTGGCCACCATCGTTGGGTCCATGGAGAACAAAACGGATGTGTAGGAGAAACTAATTAACCATGAACACAAGCTCCCATTAGAGAGAAAGAGACTGAGATACTATTCTGACTTTAAGAGTACTCTGTGTGTAGGGAAAAGGCCATGTGAAGGCGTATCTCAAAACACAAACTGTCTGGGACTCTCGGAGTGTTTCCTCTCACAGCTGAATCACAGTCCTGAACTAAACTGCTACTAAAACTTATTAATGGGATCCTCCTTGGAAAATTAATTTAGCCAGTTCTAAAGCGAACATAAAGTCACAAAGAATACCATAGTGAATATAAACTACCAATCAAAATGTGGTGGTTGTTAAGATATTTTGACCGTTTACTCACCAGGGCAGCATCTATTTGATCAAAATACAGTAAAAACATTTTAAAGAATTGTTTTCTTTTTTAAATATATTTTAAAATGTTATGTATTCCTGTGATGGTGAAACTGAATTTTCAGCAAGGTTACTCCAGCCTTTACTGTAACATGATCCTTCAGAAATCCCACTAATATGCTGAGTTAATGCTCAGGAATCATTTATTATTATCAATGTTGAAAACAGTTGTGCTGCCTTATATCTGTGTGGAAATCTTGATACATTTGTTTTCAGGATTCTCTGATAAATAGAAGAATAAGAAAGGAATATTATGAGATTCATCAGCCTGCCGACGGGCCTACGTTTTGGTAGCCCATCTAGAAAACACATAGGCCCGGGATGTTGGGCAAGCCCTGGCCCATACATGTCTATGTTCTGTTAGACACGTATACATTAGCAAAACGGTCTGTAACTGCAATACTATCAAATATAAAAACACATTTGCACCATTCCTGTCGGAACCAATATGGAAGAAATAGCATTGTGTTTTAATATCAAATGTCTGCAAATCCAGCATCGACCTGAGATTTGTTTACAAACTATTCTGCAGTGAAATGTCTTCCCCATGTGAGCTGGAACTTCATTAAAAATAAAGTTCAACCACTCATTCCTAATATCAGGATCTGAAGGAAGCTTATGTAGCGACTGTGGTCTTCCACAACCAGGAATAGCGCAGTATATTGCTATCTTCCTTGGCATGTTTATTGCTGCTGGCTAGCGCAATCCGAACAGCTCCATGAGTCGGTGGGCGGGGCTACTGAACTGCACGTGCTTATTATTCTGTAGAGTCGGTCTTTCATCAGTCGATGATGTCAAGATACGAACACGATCGTTTTCTGGGCCTGGTGTCTATAAAAGCTTTGCTTTGACTAACAAGGACGTTATCAGCTCTGATACTTAAAGGATATTCTTATTACCATGTTTTAAAAATTCAAAATTACAATGACATTTTATATACAAAAGCCCAAGGAAAAGTTGATTTCTCAATTCATCACCCCTTTAAAACTTTTTTGGCAAAACTATTTTAACATTTAAATGCATTTAATTTATCCATACATTTAACACTGAATACAAGTATTAATTTATAATAAAAAACAAAGTATTTCACAAATAATTACAAAAAAGTGGCAAATAACACAATTCAATGAAAATTAGTAGAAAGACTGAATTTGTTTGTGTAAAATGTACTCCAATAATCTTTAACTTCAAAAATAATTTTTATAGCGTGTATTGTAATTTGACATACAGTGCCTTGCGAAAGTATTCGGCCCTCTTGAACTTTGCAACCTTTTGCCACATTTCAGGCTTCAAACATAATGATATGAAAATGTAATTTTTTGTGAAGAATCAACAACAAGTGGGACACAATCATGAAGTGGAATGAAATTTATTGGATATTTCAAACTTTTTTAGAAAAATCAAAAACAAAAAAATTGGCCGTGCAAAATTATTCTGCCCCCTTAAATTAATACTTTGTAGCGCCACCTTTTGCTGCGATTACAGCTGTAAGTCGCTTGGGGTATGTCTCTATCAGTTTTGCATATCGAGAGACTGAAATTTTTGCCCATTGCTCCTTCCAGAAAAGCTCGAGCTCAGTGAGGTTGGATGGAGAGCGTTTATAAACAGCAGTTTTCAGTTCTTTCCACAGATTCTCGATTGGATTCAGGTCTGGACTTTGACTTGGCCATTCTAACACCTGGATATGTTTATTTTTTAACCATTCCATTGTAGATTTTGCTTTATGTTTTGGATCATTGTCTTGTTGGAAAACAAATCTCTGTCCCAGTCTCAGGTCTTTTGCAGACTTAATCAGGTTTTCTTCCAGAATGGTCCTGTATTTGGCTCCATCCATCTTCCCATCAATTTGAACCATCTTCCCTGTCCCTGCTGAAGAAAAGCAGGCCCAAACCATGATGCTGCCACCGCCATGTTTGACAGCGGGGATGGTGTGTTTCACGGCGATGAGCTGTGTTGCTTTTACGCCAAACATAATGTTTTGCATTGTTGCCAAAAAGTTCAATTTTGGTTTCATTTGACCAGAACACCTTCTTCCACATGTTTGGTGTGTCTCCCAGGTGGCTTGTGGCAAACTTTAAACCACACTTTTTATGGATATCTTTAAGAAATGGCTTTCTTCTTGCCACTCTTCCAGAAAGGCCAGATTTGTGCAGTATACGACTGATTGTTGTCCTATGGACAGAGTCTCCCACCTCAGCTGTAGATCTCTGCAGTTCATCCAGAGTGATCATGGGCCTCTTGGCTGCATCTCTGATCAGTCTTCTCCTTGTATGAGCTGAAAGTTTAGAGAGACGGCCAGGTCTTGGTAGATTTGCAGTTGTCTGATACTCCTTCCATTTCAATATTATCGCTTACACGGTGGATTCTATTAATCATCATTAGTCATTTAAGTCAACATTGGATCATTCAGAGATCCTCACTGAACTTCTGGAGAGAGTTTGCTGCACTGAATGTAAGGGGGCCGAATAATTTTGCACGCCCAATTTGTCAGTTTTTGAATTGTTAAAAACGTTTGAAATATCCAATAAATTTCATTCCACTTCATCCACTTCATGATTGTGCCCCACTTGTTGTTGATTCTTCACAAAAAATTACAGTTTTATATCTTTATGTTTGAAGCCTGAAATGTGGCAAAAGGTCACAAAGTTCAAGGGGGCCGAATCCTTTCAAAAGGCACTGTATGATTCATTAAATGTGTGCAAGAACATAGAGGATTGTGATAATGCTTAGTTCACCCCGAAACTACTGTAACCTGGAAGAGATAAAAATGTGATGCTATACTTGGAGCAGTTAGTGACTCGAATTTATGTGTTGTAATGCCAACACTATCAACATCAAAATTAATATGCAGCAGCCAGAAAATTGCCTACCCTACCTTTAAATGCAGGTTGGGCAACTTCCTGCCTGGAAGGTTTTAGTATGCTTAGTAAAGGCCCCGGTGCACTTCAAGTGAAATCGAAGAACGAACTGCTATGCCGCCATTTCGAACATAATCAGGCCGAAACAAAGTTTGTTTTGGGTAGGGCTGGGTAAAAATATTGATTTCTCGATTTTAATCGATTCTCACTTTTTCAAAACAATATTGATTCTTAAATCCCAAGAATCGATTAGTCATTCTGTTTTCAGTTAATGAATGAAATAAACATTGCAGCGCACCTCCCATCCAAAAAATTATAATCTTTGTGCTTAATTACTATTGATATGAAAAAGTCTTAGATTTCAAATTATGTCAATTTGTTTAATGAAATTCAAAAATAAATAAAATGTTGGAAATCGCTCTGCCGCAGCTGAGCTCAAGAGAACCGGCAGCACAGAACGTACATGAACTGATCTTCTCTTCCGCCTTAATACAAGTTACAGCACAAAATAAACATGAATGAGCATCTGTAAGTGTGTTAAAAGATACAGGACAACTTACCGAAATCAGTATCATGTCACAAAGAGTAGCTCAATCAGTGTTTCAACGTAAAGACGTAAGAGTAAAACGGCTAAAACAATGACACGTCACAACATTTACCTCAGAAAAAACATATCCAGTCCATAAACTCGTTAGTCTGCTAGAAAAAAATATTCTAGATAGAAGCATTTTGCTTATTATATGCACCACATTACATAGGCTATTCATTGTCATTTGTAATGTTCTTCAATATTTAATGCATGTATTTCTGGCAAGTTTTGACAGCCACCATTTAAATGTTTATATTTCAAAAAAATCATTGGAGTAGAAATATGATTATGTAATTGTAAAATTAATATTATAACTTTATTATTTCAAACATAATTTATTATACATTTTTTTAAGTGTTTGTACACAAATCAGTTCATTTTTACCTTCAATATTATCGTAGGCTAATGTAGAACTGATTCCCATATTAGTTCAGAGATGTTTTTCTTACAAAAATTTGCCATGTATTGTACCTGATATATATCCAAAATAATCAATATTGAATTTAATCGAAAGCTTGTAAATCGAAATCGAATCGCATTGTGAAATTTGTGTCAATTAGGGGTTGAGCAACTTCCGATTTTTTAAAGTCGACATTTATGTGAAGAAAGTCGAGTCGACGTCGTCTAGGCGCTGATGACGTCATTAATGAACAAATAAGCCTGAACCTTGAGCTGAGACGCGAAAACAGATTTACTTGTGCACAGACAGGACAGCACAGCTATGGCAGATGACACAGCGCTGCCCATAAAGTTATTACTCCTACATAACAGCTTTTGTATCAGTTCTTTTGCCTTACTCTAAAAAAAAATTGGTGCTATTTGGCACTAAAAGTGGTTCTGGCTTGTAATCATAGGGGAGCCCCTTTTAGTGCCAAATAGCACAATATCTTTAAAGGTGCTGTACAGCACCTTTGTTAAATTGTGCTATGTAGAACCCATTAGAGGTGCCATATCGCATTTTATTTTCTGGCACCAAGAGTAGTTCTTTGGTGTGTAAAGAACCTTTAAAGGGGTTTGAAAGGTTCTTTGTACGGCAGTGGTGTTATATAGCACCTTTACCACCCCAAAGAACCACTGAAAAACCGCCGAAAAGACCATACAGGGGCTTAACAGGTTCTGTATATGGCAACGTTGCTATATAGCACCTCAGTCATACCAAGAACTGGTGAAGAATCGCTGAAGAATCACTGAATCACCAAGTGGTTCCCCTATGATTACAAGCCAAATAACCACTTTTAGCACTATATATGGTAGTTATATTTATCACAGATTTCTGTGTGTTCTGAATAGGATACAGATAAAGTAGCACAATAAAGATTACATGTATATGAATGCATTAGTGAGTGATTGTGTGTGAATTAATTCTACCTACCAGTGTCTCTCTACTAATAGTGAAGCTGTGAGTTTTAGTTATCAAGAAATATATGCTAGAATTTTTCAGTTTCTAAGCTATCTTATTAATAAATGACAACCGTGTTGACAATACATTTCTGCGCTACTGAATGGTTTTGTGTGAGGCGCGTGCGATCGGCTATGTGTGTGCATTGCAATGCAGCATGCATTAGTTTAGCGCGATGATTAACTTGCGTGTACAATAAGCGTGCATTATCTCGATCAGTTTTGAGCATCCAGATGGTATAATCAAACATGTCTCGTGGAGAGATCTCGGAGTATACATTTATTTGTAATTTTTAACTAACTTGAAAACAGAGTCTGCGTGTCAGACAGCGACTAGTCGACGTCAACCTTAAAGTGTCATGGCAGAGCATTAAAGGCAAGTAGTCGACTAGTCGGTGCAACCTCTAGTGTCAATACCCAGCCCTATGATTACTTACCTGGTGGCTGACTGGCTACCTCATATGTCAAGCTAAAAAAAGCTGTCAAAGAAACTGTTAAACTGTTCAGAACAGGCCATTTGTTGCACTTTTAAAAATTCCATTGTTATACTGTACTTTATTTACTTTTCAAAGGCTTGTAAGCTACAGTTTCAATAAATGGAACACATTTTCTTAACACATCTTTGATTCATTTTGTCCAGCAGTTGCAAGCTGTAGACTCTCTGTCCAGTCAGAGACATATATTGTGTAATTGATGTTTTTAGTTTTCAGTTCAATTAATTAAATCCAAGTAAATAAAACACTCATAAGATGTGTATCGAATTGTATTGAATCGTATCGAAATGCATTGTTGGCTGAATATTGTGATATATATCGTAGTGTGAGCTGAATATTGTGTTTCGTATCGTGAGATTAGTCTATCGCTACAGTCCTAGTTTTGGGAGTTCAAAACAAACTGCCAAAGTGAACTCTCTGGAAAAGTTGTCTGTTAAACACCTTTGTACTACAAATGGTCCGTGGCCATCACGTAATAGGTCGGTCTGCGCAGAGGCTTCACCTTATTTCACATGAAAATATGTTCTGGTTAATTTGGCCTGTTCAGTCGGTTGAAGTCAGAAGTTTGCGAGTGAAAACTTGAGCACACTGGAGAGACGCTTTATAGTAGAAAATTAAGTTGTACTTCTGATGAAATGTGACAATGACACTGTTTTGTCATGTTTAACACAGTAAAGCTGCTTGACTTTAAGCTATTCATCTATTGTATGAAGTGATATATAAATAAATGTTAAGTGACGCACTGAAGTGCCGTAGAGCTTGTGCAAGTATAACCATTTTTTTATGATCAGATGCTTTTCTTATGCTTTATTAAAAAATGCTTACAGTTTTCTCAATTTTGTTGTGTGTTTATTTTGTTATTGAGAGGAAAGCATGCAGCACACATTTACCGAAACGTCGCACTCAGCAGTGTCAAACTTCGTTTTACCCCTAAGCGATTACAGAAAAAAACTACATCAGGGACTTAAGTTCTTAAATAGCTGGTTCAGTTGGGTTTAATTGGGTTTGGAAATAAGTTTTGTTGGACAGTCGCCCTCCAGGAGAAGGATTGGACACCCCTGATTTCGAACCATGTGGCATTTAGGTCCAAGTGATTGGCTCAAAACAGCCTGGTAGCAGATCTGAGCAACCAAGTGCAAACAAATATGGCAGATGTGAAATTGCATACTTCTAGGTTGTCTTGTGGCAGCCTACCAAGTGCCTTTGAGAGGATTAAGAATGCTAAGAGATAATTCTTTTCTAGGAATTATATGGACTTCTTTAGGCTGATGTGCTCAATACCACCATTGTTGTCTCACACAGTCAAACTTTTGACTATTGGTATAAAATAGCATCTACTTTGTTACTTAAAACTTACCATTTTTGCATGCACTATACATTTGAAGGAATTTGAGGCTACCACCACGTGAGGCACTTTTAACGACATATCTCCAAATTAATGGGCGGGACTTTGATTGATTGATTGATTGATTGATCGATCGATCGATCATAAAAAATTGGGTGTTCAATACCATAACGGAGCTAGACGTTGATGTCATTTTGCAGTCAATTGTGAAAACTCTGCCAGCATCTACTTTTTGACCTAAATGTGGAAACTGAAGGTAGGGTTGTGCGATTTTTATTGTCTTTGTAATTGTTGTTTTAATGAAATGCGAGATGACATTCTTGAGTATGTCACACTTTGCAAAAAGCAAACAGAAACACATCTTTAGATTCCAAAAGCATTCACTGCGCTATTAGAATGCAGTTAAAATGCCCTAATCATTCAAGTAATGTGGGCAATAAATATCTCTGTATGAGTTTTTTATATTTATAACATATTGATATAGTTCATATATAGTATACGTCACACAAGCAAGAGAGCACTTTTCCTGAATATAAGCATGTGTGAATCAAATCACAAATTTGATGTTGATTTTATACAACAGTTAATACTGAGAAAACTACATTTTAGACACAATGTTGTTTTGTCAATGAAAATAGTTTTAAAAAAATGCTGAGCAGATCGTTTTTAACACCGTTTTAACAAAACAAAAATAAAGAATTTTTCTGTGCTTCAATTAAGACCAGAAAAGTAATCCATAATTTGAACTTTTGTTTGCCATATTTGTGCACTGCGTATAAAGGGTTAATCAATTTCCCCTGTATATGTGAATAAAAGCTTAAGTTAAATCTGTTCATCATATAAAGCAATTGTCTCATCAGAAGACTTTGATTAAAACAGAGTTTGATTCATACGGATTACTTCAACCATGTCTTTATGCACTTTTTGAAACATGGTTTTGGGGGAAGGGACAGAAATCTGGTCCCTTAAAATATCTTTCTTTGTGTTTTGAAAATGAATTTAAGTCTTATGGGTTTGGAACGACATGAGGGTAAGCAACTGATGACAGAATTTTCATTTTTGGGTGATCTAATCCTTTAAGTAAGTAAAAGAGGTCCATTTTGATTTCATGCTGACTTAGTTACTTCCAGGTAGACTGTACCTGTAAGGAAGTGTACTGTAACTTGTGTTAGTTTAATGATTACTTGCTTCAAAGGGAATTTTCTACAGTTTTATTTGGATAGATCTGTTGTTTTATCACAAAACAAAGAATCTAAAAAACCTTGAGTGTTTGCATAGGCAGCACATAACATCCCCTACTGAACCAATGACACAAGTATCAATCCTGAGCACCTCTCTGCACTCGTCTCCCTTAACAACCTCCCTCAAGTGTAACCATTCAGCCTTCTCCAGCAGACTCCCCAGCACAAGGAGGGGGAACAAGGGACTGAACCCTGAAAAAGCTGATCAAAGCCTCAAGCAGGCCCCGCCGTTAACCAGTTTTGGGGGATGCAGGCCCTTTGTGCGGTGCTGTTGACTTCTGCCACTGGGCTGGCGGAGGGGACAAAGAGAGCGGAAGAGAGGCCAGCAGTCAGATTAACACAGCCATACATAACAATGGAGCCCGAGTGTGGGCGACCCTGTGTACCTTTGTGTGCGAGGGTGTACGTTTAAGTGAGGGAGAAGTTGCTCATGTTCAGCCCTACTTTTGGTTCTTATTGCAAGACTCAACAATATAGATGGTCTGATGGCACAGGATCAGAGCAAGTGTTTTGGGACAGCTCATAGAACTATCACTTGACCTGTTTGGCTAACATTTACTACTTTTCAAATGGTTAATACTTCAATTCAATATGCATTAAATTGATCAGTACTGACAGTAAAGACTGTTGAATTGTTACCAAAAACACACATTTCAAATACACGCTGTTCTTTAGAACTTTCTATTCAAACAATCTTGAAAATCACGGTTTCAACAAAAATATATAAGGCAGAACAACTGTTATCAACATAAATCAGCATATTAGAACGATTTCTAAAGGATCATGTGACACTGAAGACCGGAGTAATGGCTGAGCAAGTTATTTTAATTTGTCATACATTTCAATATTACTGTTTTTTAGTGCATTTTTTATAAAATAAATGCACTTGGTAGAGCTGTGCGATATTGAGGAAAAATGTGATATGCAATACCTAAATAGCGCGATATTCAATATGCGATACGATATTGCTATTAGTGTGTAAAATCTATTTACGGTAGATTACATTTTGAAACATATTTAAAAACTGAGAATGAAACCATTTATGCGTTTCACATTCTTTATGGGAAAAGAAAGCATCGCTACAACTTCTGAAAGTAACCAGCAGTGTTTTAGCAAAAATGTGTCACAAATATGATAATATAATTTTAACATCAATGTTTTTGTGTGTGTCCGTGTCTGTGAGTGTCAGACAGTTATTGCATTTAATAACTCTTTTTAACGTCAAGCAAGTCACATAAGTAACAGTCGTTTGCCCATTCTATTCTCTGCTATATGCATCAACCTTAAACAAATGTTGAAGTAGCCTATTAAAATCATTCAGATATTGCGTGCTTTATATGCATATTGCGATGAACATTTGCGATATTTCGATAATTTCGTTATATTGCCCAGCCTTTGGACTTGATCATGACTTCTCACAAAAACATTAAAAAAATTATAATTTAACAATACTGACCCTAAATTTTTGTATAATAACGTAGATGAGGGTTTTATCAAAACTCTGAAAATTAAAAATCAAAGTATCAAACAAATCAATCATATTTTGCAAAGTATACCTTTAGAGCAAGTTTATAATTTTCAGATAATAAATAAAATATAAATACATAATATCATATAAATATATACAGTTGATACATAATATATAAAAATGTTTTATAAAAAATAAAATAAAACTCAATTTTCATTTTTTGTGGTAGGACCAGTCAAAAACAAATTGTCTAAGGCAGCAAAAAAAAAGACTAAATCAGAGATTCCCAAAATCAAAAGTGGCAAAGGGGGTCGGTCCGTTGTCTCTTGTCAATAGTGAAGCAATGTATGAGGCACAGCTCTCACAGAAGTCACGTTTAAACCAAGCAGCTTTATGTTGGGCGCTGCAGCAAATCCATAAATCTAGTCACATTTATGCTATTTTTTCAGTCTTTTCCATATAACACTTTTTAAAGATTAGCACAGCATTATTTAAGTGACCCCCCCCACACACACACACACACACACACACACTCTTCAATCTATTTCAGATAAACCCGCCTCTAAATTGTGCCCGGTTGCTTTCTTTTCCTGCCTAAGTGGGCGTTTCTTGGCCAGAATAAGCAGCAATGTAGACCAAACCTTTTGCAATTCAGTCAAAGGTCTGGCTATGCGAGACTAGCGACAGAGAGAAAGGTAGATGCCCCACAGAAGGGCAGACATGGGGGGTCAGTGGCCCTCACAGACCCCCTGACAAATACTTGACATGGACCACGGAGCAAATGCATTACGTCCCTATTCACCCTGGCTGGAGCAGACCTTAATCCAATCAAAGAGTGATCAAACACACACACACACACACACACACACACACACACACACAGCGTTCGCGCCTGCTTGACCAAAGGCATGTCTTTCTCTCCTCCTGGCCTGCCATTCTCCTGTTCCTCCACTTCCTTCATCAGCTAAATAATCTCCTTGCTCGCTCTCATTTCCTGTCGGAATCCATCCCTCCAAAACGCTTTCATACCTTCTGCGCAGCCCTTTCACTCTCTTCATTATTTTTATGGCCTTTTTGCATTTTTATGGAAATGATAGAAGAGAGAGGACAGGAAATGAATGGTGGAATGAGAATAAGAAACGTTGCGAGCTGGAATGAAACACTCATTACTTACACAAGCACCGACCGCTAAGCCACAACTCCATCCTCTATGTTTTTCTTCATGGCATTCTTTATTCCACAACGTTGTCTTTGTATCAGAAATGCCAGATTTACATCCACACGGGCAATTAAACTCTACTTGACGGAGTAGACGGAAGGCAGAATTCAAATGAGCGGTGCAGTGAAATGCATCATGGTCCGTGAACAGACCACAGTGAGTTAGGTGAGCAGTGGTGAATGTGAGTGTGAAAACCAAACAGTGTGTAACAACGGCACACTTCAAAGACAAAATACACACAACAAGGGTACCTCACTACAAGAGACTGAAGATACGTGTGCTTACAAACATTCTGCTAGCGTTTCACACTCGACTAAATTCAAGCATCCGGTTGGATCACAAACAGAACATGTTGGAAGAGAGGACCAGGACATGAAATCAAGCAGAAAGAGACAGACATGTTGAGACAGAGATGAAATGAGAGAGATAGAGAGAGAGATCTCCCTCTCGGTCAATACATCATGTACAGGTCGATTATGGATTACAGTGGCACATTTCATTTCATTTCATGCTCAGTCTTCATGTTTGCAGCACTGCTGTGGAGCCCTGCAACATGGATTACACTGATATCTCTATTGCACACATACACACAACTTTAGCACCGAAAACTACTGTCGCTGAATATGAAACACAAACAGTTTCATTGCAGTGTATGCTGCAGCAATCATGTGTTTTAAGGGGATAGTTCACCCAAATCTGATTCTGTCATTCTTTATTCATTCAAATGTCATTCCAAACTCTCATGCAGCAATTTTACCAGAGAAACACAAAAAGAAGAATCAGTACACAACCCTTGCCAAAGAAGAACCATTAGTGCTCAAGAGCTTAAAAAAGAAGACTTTTCATTATAGGAATCTATAGTTCCACAAAAAAGATATACATGTGTGAAAAAACATTTTAATATTATGTGAATGTTCTTCACACTATGAAAACCGTTTTTTTATTTTTTTATTTTTTTATTTTTAACAGCTGTGCACCGAAAGGTTCTTTGGGGAACCTAGCTTTTTTTATGCCATCGATTCAAACACCCACTTTTAAGACACCATGAAGTCCATGAAAATATCATAAAAGTAATCATTTTCACCCATGATGAATTGGGATATGCTGGGAAAAGTGTACATGACTGCCTTTATTTTAAATCAGCAAAGATGTTTAGGCAATAAGATTGTGGCAAAAACTGGTACTGCAATTACTATCCCCTCGCCCCCTCCCCCCTGACTCAAGGTTGCCAGATAGGCTCCAGGATCCAGAAGGAATATTTGAAGATCTGCAGTTGTGGTAACTAGAGCAGATCTGGCAACCCGGATGCCGAAACTCTACTGATTTCGTGATTGGTAGATAGGTGGAGGGTGGAGCTTTAGGCCAAAACACAACGTCAACATCAACAAAAAGTTGAGGGCTGCAACAACAACATTTAAATGACAATATCCTGGCCGGAATTCTGTTGTCAGTGATATAAATATTTAAAATTAACATGATTTCTGAATGTCTGAATGTTTCTGAATAGTGACATATCAGGGCCATTTTATGATTAATTTAAATACATTTCTTTCATACAGTTCCTTTAATTTGTGGAATGATTAATAGAGAAATAGCTATGAATAATGACTGTATTGGCAGATGTGGTTTGTTTTTAGTTAGTATTTTTCAGACGAACTATCCTATGAACAGTCAGGTCCGACACCAGAAGGCCCATGGACATCCCTGTGCCTACCTCTGGACCGTGATTTCAACCAAGGAGGATGAAAGTATATGAAAACAATGGAAGTCCTCATTTGGACATGAAGGCAAACGCATGTTAATGAAGATGTACAGTAAGGATACCCCCAAGTCTGCCAAACAATCAGACCATCAGCCCATATTACACCAACTCTGCAGGTACAACACGATACTGCGGCATGTGGCCAAATCGGTGCCCCTACCCACCATTCGGCATGGCACGCAGTACGTGCTGCCACGCTCCTGGCATTCCTGACTTGTCGTTTAAAGGGGGAGGTGGGGCAGGTGGCCAAACCTGTCTGTCAACGTGCCGTTGCCTCTTGCAACCCAGAGGGGGCCCAATTACTGCCCAGCGGGGCGCGGTATGGCAACAGCATGGCAACCACACGGCAACCATACGCTCCAATCAGAGTGGCAGACGGGTAAGTGACAGGAGATAAGGGAAGAGAGTCGCATGGGATTGAGAAAAGCACATACACACACTCAACACGACTCTTTGTACTTGGTAATCTGATGTCAAGTTAATGAAAAAACAAAAACAAAGCCTTCGACCATTAAACAAAAATAGTTTATCCAGGAGTTCCCCAAAAATGTAATTCTGCCATCATTTACTTACCCTCCTGTCATTCCAAACTCATATTACTTCTCTTCCTCTCGTGGAGCACAAAATGAAACATTCTGAAGGATGCTGAAGATGCTCATTTCAGAACAGTGACCAGAGGCTTGCCAAACTCAAAAATGGACTAAAACAGAAATCTTGACATCTATTTTCCAAACTTAGATATATTTCACATTATAGCTCTCAAATCTAATAAACCTAATATTCAGTTAGCATCAGTCTGGTGCAGCATGCAAACTTTTTTTTTTTAAAGAGCAGAAATGGCGGAAGGCGGTGACAGTGCTCGGGAGATTGTACAGCCATCTAAAAGGACCAAATCAGAAGTCTGCTCATATTTTGGCTCTGAAGGAAACTTAATTGAGGATGGTCACCCTGTCTGAAGGACACGTAATAGAGGGCTTCAAATCTGCTTCGTTGTCTTCGTGACCATCACCCACTTCTTCTATAGTGAACGCAATGCCAGTTAACTTTGACCTCAATAACAAAACTACGTCTGGACACAAAATGTTGTTTTGACTTTAAATATTTTATCTCACTCACTTTAAATTAACCTTAAAGTTCAGCGAAGAAAAGTTTGCAGCAAATGGCTTTGAGCCAAAGACTAACAAACAAGTTCAAACAAGACTATTAATGGTGACATTTAAGGGATAATAATGTATATTCATTGTACACTTATTACACCAGATAAATAATTACGGGGGCATGTTGAATTGAGATTAATGTTTTAAATCTTACCCATTTATAAATCCATTATGAACAGCGTACAAAACAATAGTCTAGACTAGATGATCACAGTAGTAAAGTCCTCTGATATCATTTTCAATAATAATCAAAAACGGAGACGAAAGACGGCAAGTAGCATTTGAAAGAAACGAGAGAGCTCGTTCCGTAGTGATACATGGATGTGTGCTGTGTTATATTGCATTGCTATTGACAATGGTCATCATTATAAGAAAGGAAATGCCACAGAATAGAATCTTGATCCAAAAAAGTGCATATAGCTGCATGTTTTATTTGTTGTTTTTTGATTTTCAAATATAAAACTTGTTGAAATGTTTTCAGTGTGTGCATCTATTCTTTTTAACAGAACTTCAATGATATTGATAATTATGATATGAAATGTTCATATCGGCCCAGTCCTACCTCTGGTCACTGTAAACTTTTGCATGTGGGATCAAGAACAGCTTAAATTTGCGTAACGGAATAACGTGAGTCACAAAGGTTTGGAGTGACGTGAAGCCAAACAGTAAATATGTGAAGCTAAAAATAAATCTAAACAAGACATAATGCACAGAATTGTTATGCACTGTAAACACACCGGTATATTAAATGAGTATGAACTAAATTTAACATCCATTTTTAGACATTAGTCTGAAACCTGTAATATTAGAAAGAGAGGAAAAGGGCATTAAACAACAAATAATGATGCAAATAATACACTTGATGTAACGTGCACTGGCAGTCAGAATGCACTCGCACTGATAGAAACAGCTTGTGCGCACATGCACGCTCTCAGTCTCGCTCAGTCACCCGTCGACACAGCGCTAGTCTGTGCAAACCTGCTTAAAGAGTCCACCAGAGAAATATACAGCTTGCCCTGTCATACAAATGATAACAGGAATGAAACCCTATGTATTTGCTTAGTTAGTTATTAGTGTTTGACTTGTGTTACCTGTATATCTGAATAAAGTGGGTAAACAACACTGTAAGCAATTGCTGTAAATTTACAGCCAATTTTCAACACTAAAATGCCGTTTTCTTGTTAAACAGTTTAATACTGTAGTTAGCAATGCATTGTGGGCTGCTTAATTTGGAGGAACAGGAAAGAGGCCCTAAACAGTATGCTAATGTTTTAAATTACAGTAAACGACAGTATTTTTTGGAAACTGAGTGTTGACTGTGGAGTTTGGAGTACGTTCAGAAGTTTGATACAACAAATCGAGGCTACTGCTTTTGGACAATTTTCTTTAATAAAACCTAGAAATAATTTGCCATTAACTCCTGGGGAGACTTCAGGAAACATTATTTGGATAGGAGATTTTCCAGAAGAGGACACAGTTTAGAGGACGTGCTGCATATCATCGAGTGTTCTTCATCAACCTCTATCGGGTCTTGCATCTACAAAATAAACGGTAATTGAAATTTTTTTCATTTCGCAAATAATTTTTGATATCAAACTGATGCTCAGGAGCTTATCTTGCTTGGTATTTGAACATTTCATTTAACAGTGAGGCTCAGATTTGAATAGCCAAAACAATATTAGTTTTGGGTGTTTTTTTGTTTAAATTTGGTAACATTTGCAGTAGAACTCCCCCAATACCTGTAAAAAATAAAATTGCTACCCATAATTTTTTGATTGCCAAATCTATTTAGCAGTTTGACTGTAGGTACTTAGCCTACCTCATTTGCCTGTAGGTTGCTCTCACCTAGTGTTTACTAATTATTGACCTTTTATAATTTTTCTTCTTAAAAATCTTACCATGGTAAGAATAATGTATTTGTTCCCTACAGGCGTCTGCTACTTCAGCTGACATTGAGACAATTTAGTCTTGCAAGTCCTAGTCTGATACTGCCTAGTATATTTCATTTAGATTCATTGATAGACACATTGTATATCATTTACACAAGGTAATATGTATGCTTTGACTTGAAGTTTCAGGTGCAACTGGGCAAGTCCCAGTTAAAGGTTGGATAATCATCTCTGAGGACCGTGTAATCTCTTAGGGCATCACACCAACATTTGCAATGGGGCTTGCTGCTGTATTTGCAACTACATTCAACCTTCAGTTTCAAGATGAGGGACCCTGCACTCTGGAATTCATTTAGAGGTAAAAACTCTTCATTACTTGTCATCATTATATGGATATATACAATTAAATTAATTTGTTTGTATTTTTTTCCGCATAAAATGGTATTAGTACTGTACATTTCAAGCCACACACATGGTATTTTGCTTGACTATACAGGCTTTATATACTAAATTGTAATAATTAAAAATATATATGTATGTATATAATTTTTTTAACTAAATATCCAAATAAATGTAATTACTAAACTAAATTAACTATTATAAACTAAATTACTGATCTGCCCACATTGTCGCTATATGATATTTGAAATGAGCTGATGACATCACTTTTTTTCTCCAGAGTGGCTGTACAGCCGAATCAAATTCTGTTGCATTATTTTCATGTTTAACACTGTGTAACTGCTTTGAAATAATCTGCATTGTAAAAAGCGCTATATAAATAAAGTTGACTTAATATAATTTAATTTGATGTCACTTTTATATGTAATTCAAGTCCACTCTATTTGTGCAATGAAGAAAGACAAAAAACAAAACAATTCATTGCATTTAACTGAAAGCATGTTGTTGCAACACTCTGATCTTAGACTATTTTGATTTCAGGTGCTTCATTGGTATAAATCCAGAGAAAGGGACAAAGGCCAAAAGGAGCAAGGTTGTCTCCAAGAAGAACGGTATGATCGTCCAGAAGAAGTCTTTTGAGACACGTCGCCATGCTACTGAAGAATCTCCTTGACTTTCAATGGAACTTTGATATAAATCGGTGAGCTCTTTAATCTCGCTCTCTTTGTTTTGACAGTCTGGCATTACCACATTAAACCACAAGAGAACTGGTATTATTAACTTTTGTAAGCATTAGCTTGGAGTGTATACTGTACGTTCGTGATTTTACAGTTTATTTATTATTATGATTGTTTGTTGTTGTTTGACAGTGACAACACTGGAATAATACTGCAGAGAGGAACAGCGGCTACCAAAGTGATGGACATCTCTCCTGGATCCATATAAACTAAGATGTAAATACACAAGCTACCTCAAATGACTATTTTAAGCGGTAAAAATACAAGCCTACCTCACAGGACAATTTAAAGAGTAACCTGAAATGAAATAAACCCTAAAATGTTTTAATTGATGCATAATATTGATGCCTACTTTCAAAATGTTGTACTGTACTTTGTAGGTCTTCAAACTTATGTGTTAATTTAAACTAGGTTTTATTTAACTAGGTTTTTCCCTTCATGTTTGGTAAGGGTTAGGGGCAGTCTCTGAGCAATTTAAGAATTTAAAGGGTAAGTTCACACAAAAATGAAAATTAGCCCATGATTTCCTACCCTCAAGTCATCCTATGTGTATATGACATTATTCTTTCAGACGAATACAGTCAGAGCTATATTAATAAATGTCCTAGCTCTTCCAAGCTTTATAACGGCAGTGATTGTTGTTCTGTTTTTTTAAGTCCATAAAAGTGCACATATACATCATATAACTGCTCCACACGGCTCCGGCGGGTTAAAAAGGGCCTTCTGAAGTGAATTATTGCGTTTGTGTCAGAAAAATATCCATATTTAAAATTTTATAAAGTAAATTATCTAGCTTCAGGCGAATCACCGTTCTTATTCAGCTTATGAAAAAAGTGTAGCGCCTCTCGCAGTTCAAAACGCTTGCGCTACGTCTGACATTGCACACCAGTTACGCACGTCAGACGTAGTGTAAGCATTTTGAAATAAAAAGAAGAATCTAAAAGAAGAATGTCATATATACTGACTTGAAGGTTAGTAAATCATGGGCTGGGTGAACTAACTCTTCAAGTTTATTGCCATAGTCTAAAACAGATACTACTAGGCTCTTTTTGCTACTAGAAATCTCGTAGAAATGCCCAACAGGATTTTGTTTTATTATTGTTTTTTTCAATTTTTTGTATTCATGCTAAAATTGACATTGCTCTTTGGAATAAAGGTATTTGATTTTGAAGTTATTGCTTATTTTCCATAATATTCACAATAATGCATATCTTAAGCAATTGCCTATAGCCCTGAGAATACTGAAGTTAATTGCAATTAATATTGATTGCAATGAAGACTGATATTTTAGGAAACTGATAAATTTATTGTGTTTCTAATACAGTAAAAAATAAAAAACTTATTTAAAAAATGCAAAATATTTCTGTGATTATTTGAAAATTATAATATATATTTATATATTGAAAATATATTGTTTAGGTTGTTACTTTAATTCTCACAGTTTACTGTATTAGACTGTGAAATCATTTAACAGTGTGACTACAGACATATACAGCATTTCTGGTTTACAGACTACTACTGTAAAGTCATTTTACATATGAATACCGTAAAAATAACGGTATACTGCTGGCGTCTCTGCTGCCAGCTCTTTACTGTAAATTATAAAAATACAGAAATATACCGTTTTTCTAGTTTACAGACTACTACCGTAAAATCATTTTACATATGAATACCGTAAAAATAACGGTATACTGCTGGCGTCTCTGCTGCCAGCTCTTTACTGTTATTTTACAGGGAATTTTTTTACAGTGAAGTTATAAATCCTACTGATTTGCCACTGCAGCAGTTTTGGAGTTAGTATTGGCTATATCACTCATTTTTGAATGTTTGTGAGATGCTGAACTAGTCATTACTTTCCAGTGTCACAATGTTTTATATATATATATTTTGCAGGAACATATGGTCTGGCGTTTGTAAAAGCATGAAAAAAGGGGGGCTCAAATGAATACTCGGATCACAATCAGCTGATTTAGCTTATAATATTGTCTAGCTTCTCAAAATAGCAATATCAGCCTTAAGTGATCAGTGCACCACAATATGTTCTGTATGAATGTTTCTATCTCCAAAAGATGAATGACTAATCAGACTCCGCCTGGAGAGTCTCCCCAGACTGCAGTTAGTTTTAAAGAATGTTTTAATTGAAATATACCCATGTCCAGCACAAACACAAAAGGCTGACTTAATATTCTAATCTAAACCTTTAGTTTTCCTTTCGAATCCACATACGCACAAACACACGAGAAGGAAAAATGAAATACTTAATAAAACTGCTAGTTTGCGACTTCAATTTCATTCTGATGAAAATTCTCCTCTGGGAGTGTTTTTCTATCAGGCTGAGGGGCAGATCGACTTTTCATGATTGTTATTATATGAAAAGAGATAAACACCATCATTAATCGGCTACATTCCCTTTCCCTTATCGCCGTGATAGAAGGAGAGGAGGGCTTTTCTTCCTCCCATCCAACCCACACTGTAATTAGGCCTCCCTTTCATTCACTCACTCACTAAATGTGAACGCGCACACAGACGCAAGGGATGCGGGAGACAGCCGTGTTCAGCAAATTAAAAATTTGTCATTAAGTGGAATTTACCATAATGCTGTTTTATCTTCCAGCGGTGGGGGGGGGGGGGGGGGTGCGCGCAGATGAAGTGTGTGCGCGTGTTTGTGTGTATGTTATGGGTCTGGGGTGTTAGTTAGGGGGTGTGTGGGCAGTGGGGCTTCTGTAAATTGAAAAAGCAGAATAATCCTGCCCTTTCTATCGCTCTCTTCAGTCACACACACACTCACTGCAAATCCATAGCCATTGGGGTAATTAAATAATAGCGCTTTAAGATTCACTTTTTTTTCTGCCTGTAGCCATCATTGGACTTCAGTAAAGGAGGTAACAATATAGGATGGATATAAAACAGGTGGGAACAGACACACACACACACACACACACTAAATATAACCACACAAATTAGATTAGGAAACATAAAGCTGCCATTATTAAAAATGATATCTCTCAGTCTTGAATTATAATGAAAGACAATAGGAATTATTTCTACTGTTCCCACAGGAGAGCCAGGAAAAAGTCCACAAAAGGGGGAGGGAGGGGGGAGATCTGGGAGGACTGCACTGTTCAGCTCGGACAACCTGGAATAAAATATGAATTTGGGTGGGGTTCACTTCCACAAGATTGACGGCAGGCAGCACGCGTAAAAAGAACCATTGCATTGAAGCAAACACTACAAATGTGGCGTTTCCACATACGGAGCATCAAGGAATGCTTCAATATAACAATAAAATAAAAAGCTAAATCCCCTGTTGACAAACAGTAAGAAAAAAAAGGCACATTTACCTTTAGTTTCCTACAAAGCAGATGACTATACTTTGGAGGAACTGAACTAAACTAAGTGATGATAAAACAATACAGTGAGACTCTCATCTTAAAGATGTGTACCATAAATCATGCATAGCATCCACAGTTTATTTTTAGTAAGACCATAATAGCCATAGGTCTATTTATGAAGTAAAAAAAAACAAAATAAACATGACAAATTAAACTTGAAATGAACTTCACAACATAAAAACTGTTGGAAAAAAAATCCACTTACAATGAAAGTCTATGAGAAACACTGCTTGTCCCTTAGACTTACATTGTAATTTATTATTACAATGTAAGTCTAGGCATTTTCTGTGCATTGAACGCATAATATTAAAATATAAAATTGATAAAATATGAAAATATTGTATTAAAAAAACAATTATGTGCTTATTGGAAATGGCAGGTTAAACAGTCAAAAAAGTTGATTCTTCCAGTTCCCTAACATATTTAATATGAATTAGTGTGAACATTTGTGTCGAAATACCATTATTTAGAGCTACTGTAATAAAACCAAAGGCAAATTTTCCAAAGGGTGATTTGAGTTTCATTAATATAGCTTAGCGTTACTAATAAACGCAGACTGAGACGATATGTCTAATTTTTAAACAGTCACATTAAATTCCATCAAACAAAAAGATTAAAAAAAGGCTGAGAGATGTCAGGCGCGGAGGCGAAGGGAAGGGGAAAGACAGATGGCGGGGCTATGGCTGGGTGAAAGAGGGGTAAGGGGGGGCCAAAGGAAGCGACAGAGAAAGAGAGAGAAGGTGTAACGAGAGGGTTTGCCTGTCCATCTTCACCTCACTCTCTTCCCCAGGGCATTCCTCCCTTTCCTTCTTGCTCATTCTCCCGCTCGTAATTCTCATTTATCGGGTCTTCCCTTGCTATTCCGAGCTCTTGTTTATTCATTCTGTTGGTTTGCCCATTTTAGCCACAATGGTCTGCTCTATTACAGTCCCCCCTTAAACATAGTAGGGCTTTTGTCTGATATTGTTTTTATTTACCATCATTAAATGTTCCGTTACATATCACTGTGTCTGTGTGTGTATATATATCAATTTACTGTGATGATTAATGCATATTTAAATTTAAAGGATAGAATGGTTTGCATAAGATGACAGACAGGGCTGAATTTAATTCTCAAAACCATTCATCTCTTCACCCATCCATCCATCCATCCATCTCTCCCTCTAGTCATCCCTCCATCTGATTTTGGTTTTTTTTCAGCCTTTGACAGGTAATAACATCCAAAAGAGAACGCAACTGACAAGCCCATTTGAATGTGTGTTTAATATGATAACGATAGACTGGGTCAGATCCTCAGACCCTACCTGACATCACAGCATCCTGTTCTCTCTCCTCTATTCAGTCCTCCAATGGAAGCTCTTCACAAATCCTTTCAAACAATTCAAAGCCATTAAATTATAAACTTTATGAATATAAGATGGTGAGGTGATGGCGGGGGACAATGGCTCGGGTAATAAACATTTTAGGGCTTTTTTTTTTACTTTAATGTGCCATCCATCAAATACTTGGATGGATCTTGAATTAATTGAAACGGCTACTACAGCCTTTAAACAGGGTATAGAATAGAATAGTGCCCCTATACTTTAAATATCCAGGGCCCTATGAAATTAGTTTTATTTTATTTATTTTTTTGTCCTCCGTCCGTGTTTTTCTTGTTTTTATTTTCTGGAATCGGTTTAAATGATTTAATTCATTTTTAATAATTAAAAGGCATGTATATTAAGATAAGTTTAGTAGTCCATATACAATGTTTTCTTTTTTTTCTCAATTAACTCAACACTTGTTAAGAGTTCATCAAAAATGGATAGGAGCATTGAAAGGCTGAGATTAATTTGAACAAAAACACAAATGAAAGACCGACCTAAAAAATGTAAGCACTGGAAATAAGAAATACTACATAAATTGGATAAAGTAATCAATTAAGTAATCAAATTAAAAAAACTGCAGTGTCATTACGGTGCACATTAAATATACATTTATACAAAAGTGATTCAGTCAAGAGCAGTGAGAGATTTTCTCTTTTTTTCTCATTTGATTAGCATTAATAACAGCAAGCAGGTGAATTTGGATGCTGTCACTTTAGGGCTGACTGCACAGACCCATTATACTTACGTGTTTTCTCTAGACAGTTTAGTTCACATACATTTCTGTGTTTACTTGCAAATACATGGTCACTTTGACACATAGGGGTATGTATACTTAACCATTCAAGCCCAATTAGATGGCAAAAAGCACCCCGGTCAGTTCTTGTGCACTTTATGAGCAAGCGACTTTATATCGTGCGCCTCTCAGACAGTGCTGAAAAACCTTCTATCAGAGATCATACGCATATACTGAAATTAGTTGTCTTTCACTGCTTATTTGATTTAAAGTAATCTGTTTTTAAACCACAATGATTAAGAATGCTTTCAAACAATAAGCTTTTTGTGACCACGTAGCACAGCAACATCACATCATGAACATAACAGCAATAAAGACGATAGTCTTTACCAGTAGACACATTTTTACTGGTTAATAGTGTCTACTGGTATCGCTCAGCCCCATTTGATTATAACGTAGATTTGAGATTATAGACCAGGGTTCCTTAAATCTTGCCCTGGAGACCAATGCATGCGAAATTTAGCTCCAACCCTGATCAAACACACCTGAGCTAATCAACGTCTTTAGGATCACGAGAAGTGAAATCACAGATGAGTTGGATCAGGGTTTTAAGGACCAGATTTGAGAAACCATGCTTTAAGACTAAGACTATATAGATCTGGCTATGTGAGACAATAGTTATTAATCTTTTTGCATGACACAACAATTACAGTACATAATAGCTCTTTCGGCATTTTCCTGAACACTGTATAATCATTTGTTTCATAGAATGGAAGAGAGTCTCTCGGGAGTGTGCGTAAACATCACATCCTTCTGATTTTGCCAGCAAAATGTCCTTCACATAAAAAAAGTCCTTCACATAAAATCAGTCTACAGGCTTTCAGACAACCTAGGAAGTTGGGGAAGGTCTCATTTTTGTTACAAGCACTTTAAACGAAATGCTTAAATGTTCATGAAGTGAACTCTCAGAGTAGCTCTGGAGATGAAGTTGATGTGGAGCGTCCTCCTAAAGTGAGACAGCAGACGGTGAAAACACTATGAGCATCAATGCATGCTTGAGTATGTGCAGTAGATGAAAATTATGATTTAATAACTGCGTTCTGCAGTCCCTTATGCATTGCAGAAATCATAAGGCCCTGAATATCTATGAATTCTTGTCAGCCGTAGTTCATTTTTGACAAACTTTTTAAATAAGCAAAAACTGTGAATTTGTTGGTGATTTTTTTTTTACAGTACTTCAACACAAAGCTTAATATTCTCTTTAAAAAAAAAAAATCCAAAGTATGAACAGGCATATTAATGCCACATTGATATACATTTCATGTGCTATACACTGTAAAAAGTAATTGTTGAATCTACTAAAGAAAAACTAAAAATTAACTGATTTTGGAAAATTTGTTGATTTAACTTGAATATACTGAGTAGTGTGAACTTTTAGGTGGATGCAATAGCTAAACTAAGCAAGTTTAGTACATAGTACTTAAGAATGTTGAGTGTGTTGTACTAAATGCATGTTCACACAGTTAAATCCAACAGCTGTTTTTACTATGACTTTTTAGTAAACTTTACTTAATGTCCAATAATTTCAATTTACTTAAAACCATTTATTAATCTGAATTATTTGCATGCTATGCCTTTGTTACTTAGAAAACCCAAGTAAACATTACTTAACTGGTTTAAGCACCATTTTGCCAAAGGAAAAAAACACACAAAAAACAGTGGGCGGGCAAAAGGTTGAGGTGGGGCAATTCTTAATAGACTTTTCACTAATTTCCTCCACTTCTGCAGACATCGTTCTTCTTAGTCGCATTCACTCATTTTCCAGTCATCTTAAATGTTATTGAAAATATGACTAAACACTTTGGGAAAGCGTCACATAAGCTGACTTCATAAATTTATGTTGATTTCCTAAAATTTCTCACCATTATGGTGATCAGTGTTCCCTTTAGTTGGGCACTTGGAACTTAATTTATATTACTGTAAATCTCTTTCTATTGATTCAGTAATGCAACACGAAATCACAGTTATCTGATTTCAAAGGAAGGGAAGTAATATACCAATTAATGATCTTTTAACATTTTATTGCTAACACTTATGACACACTTTTAATTGTGTTGATTTAATGCCTCTATATTTGTGACAATATCCAACAATTGACCATGCTTGAGTCACACACAGACTCCAACATTCAGCATGCAAAACACAACAATGGTAAAAAAAAAAAAAAATTTAAACTTGTAAGACCATTACAAGTTAATTTGCTGTCATTATTTAGGTTATACTGACACAAGACAGCAAATAAAATGGTAAAATAAAGCCAAAAATAATAAAACGGAGTTACGATTGCCCTGTGATTAATTTATTGGGATGCATTCTGGGAGTACAATTCCTCAGCTCACAAATAGAATTATGTCGACACAACTTGAATGGTTTAAGTAAAAACAACTTGAAGCAATTAAGCTTACTGAATTGAGTGTTAAGTTCAGCTTACTTGAGAATTTTAAGGCAATCCGTTTCCACACATTCTTCTAGTAAAATGAACAAGCAGACATTAAAATAACTAGTTAAAAGAACAATTTTGTTTGAGTTCTGCTTACAAACCCCAACTTATATATGTAAGTTGGCTGAACTTTTGAAATTAAGTTAGTACTAAAGTTTTATGGTAACCTACACAAGTTAACTCCAAAAAGTAGAAGCAAATAGTATCAAGTCAAAAATGATGACCTCATTTGCTTGAAAATTCTGAGGTAATCAGTTTCCACAGCTTTTCTAAGTAAGGTCAACTTATTACTTTTTACAGTGTATGTATAAACTGGTTTTGCACCAAAATAAATACAGCAACACTGGATTTATTACTCAAACATCATACCTTTTTTCTTCTTGGCCAAACCTCTGCAGCTAATGAAGCTCAAACTACTATATTCCATTCATGGTTTGTAAACAATCTGAGCTGTTTTGGATTTTACACAATCTTTTTTCTGAAAAAGTTTAAAAATCTCCCATTGACTTGCATTAAAATGTTCACCATTAAGAATTAAATCAACAGCACTGATGCCATTGTAATATTTGGTGCATAAAAGCAGCATTGCAAGATGATGAATGTACATGTATGTATAATATATAAAAGGAAGCAAGATTATACGCATGGTATTTCCAAAGTCAAAACATTACATTATCTAAATAATTTTAACACCATTCTTGAGAGGATGGTGTAAAAATATCTTAGGCAATATTCTATGTTATATTCTACCAAAGAACTGGCATTTACATTTGCAAATGCTAATTTCTCCAAATAGTGTTTATCTCACTCATGAACAAAAACTCATGAGTTTGTGTGCATTTTTTGTTCACAAAGTGACTACTATAAAATGTGTCACTGCCAGAGGAAGCTTTACCAAGTAGGGTGAATATATAATATAACCCTAAAGTGCCCTTGCACCATACATCAGAAAATCCAATTACACCCAAAGGGATCTGCAAATTGAATTGAACGTATTTATATGAACAACAGGAGGTTTCTTTAATACACCTTAACGTATGCCTAATGCCCTTACTAATACCTCTCTATTTGAATGTAGTCACTTAAGGAAAAGCCTTTATGGGAAAAATCTATTAAATATGCCATCAAAGAGTACCGGTGGTTTAGCCTCAAAAAGGATTACATTCCGGACCCCTCTCTCCCTCTCTCTCTCTCTCTCTCGCTTTGGTGCATGACAGAGACAGAGAGGGAAAGAAGCGGAAAATAAAAATATATATATAAAACAGGGGGTTGAGAAAGAAAGATTTTTAGATTAGGCCTAATGCTGAATAAATATGGAGAGATTTGCAGAGGAAAGTCAGTCACGCTCAGTACCTCGTAAACACTCTCCATTTCTCCTTCTGCTGGTCCGCCGGGCCACTAAGCTGGTCAGCAGCGGCAACCCAATTACTATTGATCACCGCACTTCAGGAAAACGAAAGAGGAGAAAGAAGATCGACAGATAGACAGCGAAATCTATTCAAAAGTGAGCATCACTTTGCCCTACTCACTCTGGAGGGCGCAGGGCATTATGTGCTCATTTGGTACACCCTACACGAAGATGCTTGGCACTGTGACATTAATTTGAATCGGAATGTTACCTTGACTGTAGCAAAATTCATGTACAGCTATTAGAGGTATAGTTCGAGTGTGTGTGTGTGTGTGTGTGTGTGTGTGTGTGTGTGTGTGTGTGTGTGTGTGTGTGTGTGTGTGTGTGTGTGTGTGTGTGTGTGTGTGTGTGTGTGTGTGTGTGTGTGTGTGTGTGTGTGTGTGTGTGTGTGTGTGTGTGTGTGTGTGTGTGGGTGAAATGACTGTCATCATTTACTCACCCTATTGTCATTTCAAACTTGTATTACGTTCATTAAGAACTAGGAATGTTTCAATGAATGCTTTTATACAATGAAAGTCAATGGGG
Source organism: Pseudorasbora parva (assembly GCF_024679245.1). Classification (NCBI taxonomy): domain Eukaryota; kingdom Metazoa; phylum Chordata; class Actinopteri; order Cypriniformes; family Gobionidae; genus Pseudorasbora; species Pseudorasbora parva. The sequence continues at coordinate 39,900,876 of NC_090175.1, read as the reverse complement.
CCCAAAACGTTTCTCAAAATACCTTAGTTTGCCTTCCACAGATGAAAGAAACGTGTACAGGTTTGGAATGATGCGAGGGTGAATGTTGTCAGAATTTTCATCTATGGGTTAGCAATCCTTTCAAGATATGTTTTTTTAGGTAAAATGTGTCAAAGCATTTCCTGTTGATACAGCAATTCAGAATTTCGAAATCAGAAGTCTTGCATCAGGTTTTCATTTTAGTGTGGAATTGGCAAACAAAATGACAAAATTAGAATTACCATAATTTACACATTTTGGAAAATGCTTTGGGAAGGCTCCATGAGCATTTTTGTTTAGAGTTTCAAGGGTGCAGAGAAAAGAATATTATGTGATTGAAACCACTTGTAAATAAAGACTAGGTCAAACCACTTGTATTTTTCTTTTCCATGTTGGTTTATTTCCTTTTGTAAAATAAAGTTTCGGTGGTATGTAATGATTGGTACATCCCATTTGATAATCGCCAATAGAAATAAGTTCTGTCACAGTCATAACCGCTTAAACTCCGTGGATCCTGTACAAGGTCCTGAATGACATTGTCATGTATATACTTTCAGTTTTAAATGTCTGTGGAGGAGCTATGACCTCATATGTGGCACCATTTGAACGCTTAGTCTCTACTTTCTGGAGATATGCATCACTTTGGCATTTGTTTTAGACAAAGTAATGTATTTACACTAAATTACTCTGGTACCATTTCCGCCTGGATTTGGCCTACCCAAATTGAAAAGCTTCCCATACACACAGTGGTCTAAGTGCAAAATTCTGGTGTCATTTTACAGGAAACCCTTTAAAGTTACATAAAACACTGCTAAAAGTCATAAACATGTAAGTATATTTTGTCTAAGCTGTAATAACCCAGCATGTATAATTAATTTAATGACACTGGGATATTGCATTTATATCACTGTATATGGTGGTGGGAGGGTAGCAGGGTAAGGGGGGGGGGGGTATCCCTTCAGAGCCATTTGAATAAATCCCGCATACAACATGACAGAAAAACTTATTTTTTTCCATTAGTTTCTAGAAGTTAGTGGAAATAGCCCAAACTGCCTGGAGGTTCCTAGAGCACACAGGGCCTGAGTTACACACTTTCAAAAATGAATTTATAAAAAATAATTTCAAAAAGCGCACACTTTTTTTTTTGGGGGGGGGGGGGGGGGGGGGGTTATTACAGCTTTGACAACATATACTTACATGTTTATGACTTTTAGCAGTGTTTTATGAAACTTCAAAGAGTTTCCCGTAAAATGACACCAGAATTTTGAACTTTAAAATTTTGAAATTTTAACCACTGTGTGTATGGGAAGCTTTTCAATTTGGGTAGGCCAAATCCAGGCGGAAATCCCAAAAATGGTCCTGTAGTTTAAGCGGATAAATCATGACTTGCTACTTGCTAATCAGAAGCAGGTGTTTTTTGTTTTTGTTTTTTTTAAGTGGGAGTGGGAGGCAACTGATTTGGATAAAATGTGTAGCGCACAGGTCATCACTATTTCTCGTCTGTTTTTCACAAAAGGTAAAAACTTTTCAATGTGTACATCTCCTAAAAGTTACCGAGCTTGCTAAATGTACTTTATGGCCTCAAAGCTAATAAACATTCACTATTAAAGGGTTAGTTCACCCAAAAATCTAAATTATGTCATTAATGACCCTAATGTCGTTGGGTTCAGCATTGTCTTCTTTTCCGCGTTTGTTTTCGGTCTCCCTCAGACTATAAACGAAGCTCGCGCGCACCAGATAACACGTCAGCAGCGTCACTGCACAGTCACGAACGCGGATTTAAAAAAACCCGGAAGAGAAGACAATGCTGAATAAAGTCGTCGTTTTTGCTATTTTGGGACCAAAATGTATTTTCAATGCTTCAAGAGATTCCAATTAACCAACTGATGTCACATATGGACTACTTTGATGATGTTTTTATAACCTTTCTGGTCCTTCTAGAAAGGGACAGTATACCGTACATACGTCTTCAATGGAGAGACAGAAAGCTCCGGAGTAAATATAAAATATCTTAAACTGTGTTCGGAAGATGAAGTTCCACACCCGTAAGAGTTCTTACGGGTGTGGAACGACATTATGTAAGTAATTATTGACAGAATTTAAATTTTTGGGTGAACTAACCCTTAAAATCCATGTGGTTTTGTGAATTTTTGTTTATAAAGTGACTACTACAGATTTGTTCTTCAGAGAAAGCTTTTCCGATGACATACACAAGTGATAAGGTTCTCCAATAGGCAGACAAGTTTCAATCCCTTACCTTCAGAAACATGCCACTTGCATGAAACGATCACAGAAATTAGCACATGACAACGATCCTAACAATTCCAGATTAACAGAAATCCATTTAAGAAGTTGTGTCACTCACATATGCGTCAGGATAGGGAAGAAAAAACCTCTCCCATTTCATGACGACATTAGATCTGCTAAATTATCATGGGGCTATTGAACTATAAAATTATTGAAACAAATGCATATCCATAAGCGTACATAGAGTTGCGATGCTCACTTCTTTCATAATGCACTGTCCCTCTCTGTCATAAAAATGGCTAAACAAATAAATAAATAAATAACCACACCTAACAACACACAACTTTGAAAAAGGAAAGGTCTTATTCTTCAGATAGCCTAAACCATTTTTCTCAATAGCATTCCTGCTGATACAGCTATTATTTACTCTGAGAAATGTTTAGGCTTCATCTTATATAATATTATAATAAAAATCCCTGCTTATGTGATAATGAGGATGATAGCTAGCAAAAACATTATTGGATGTTAGTGGAAAGATAAATCGGCAATGTGCTTGGCGTATGCAGCAATCGCAGTGACAGTAAATGGGAGAAGAATTGGAATGATATAAGAGAAATGGCTTCCCGACAGTCGCCGCATGAGCATATCGTCCTCATTCCACCAATGAAGCCAAAATCTACACTGCCAGGTTCTCAGCACCACTGTCAGCTATCACAGCTAAACCAACTGTATGCTTGGGCTGTATTAGATAGCAGACGAAACTCAAAGCTTTACATCTCCATGTCATTACGAGTTATGACTAGAAATTTTCAAGCTTAAAATCCCAGCGGATGAAAGCGGGTTTCATTATTTCTGCATGTTGGAGGATTATTTGATATGTTTTTTATCATTGTATGAAATGCAAAAATCTGTGAGGGTTCCAACGCCTTCAATGAATAACAATAAAACATCTTAAAACATAAGGCAAGCATGTGTGGTTCAAATACATAATGTCACCTTCTACACCTACACCTATCTTAAAGTAAGTTACTTAAAATAAATTACACACTGACCAACAAATTGTACAAGAAAGAAATTATTCTTATAAGCATATCAAACCGATGACCGACCCTAAGACAAGAAAAGCAGATATGAAATTAAAATATTAAATGAGACTAGAACCCTTGTGTAAAGGTAAAAGTCAAAATGCAAGGACTGAACATTTAATCGGAAAAAAAATAAATCTAAATAAAATGTTTTATTAAATAAAATAACAAAAACATTCAAAAGTAACATTAATCATGGTAACTATGGCAATGTAGACCCAAGACATGGATTTATTGTAGCCTTATACAAATACCAGTAAACTTATAATGCAAGAATTCTGTGAATATTGTTTATACCTAATAATTAAAAATAATTAAAAAGTATTTAAAAATAATAAAAAAATAATAAAAATAAAAGGGACATTAGAAACTGACCAATATCATATACACAAATGTAAAATACAACTAAATAAAAGTGAATCATTGTAACAATGGTAATATGGAGCCATTGATTTAACTCAATTACTGTGGAAGAGCTGTGGTAAACATGGTTTCTTAAGGAGAATTAATAACTGAAAGTGTTTTATGTTCTTTCTTTCTGCCTCACAGCAACAATACAAGAGAAGTAAAGTAGTTATGAAGTTGTTTTGATGTCACGAGTTTGGTTTAACAGTTGGCTCAACAAAAAGGAAAACTTTTGCAGCACATGGCGCACTTTCACTCTCTCCCTCACATATACACGATTGAGAGCAACTCCCTCAATATGCAAAAGAGACCCTAATAATAGTGAGGTGGCGTTTTCCGGAAGGTCCCTAAGGGAGTTAAGGCGGCTTGAAAGATTAGTAACAGTGAGACACAGACTGACTTGGCATACAAATATATACATACACACAAACATCTCACCGCTCGTGAGTGGAGAGATCAGTACAGTCACAGCAAGAGAAATAACTTGTCTGTAAAGGTAAAATAAATATCATGGACATGACTTTCCAATGACGCTTTCTCATAGTTTCAGAACTTAATCAAGAATATTTTTGTGGTAGATATTTAAGCATCTGTTTAAGTGAATATCACTGCGCATTCTGAAAGTAATATGGAATACTGTGGTAATATTGATCTATAACGTTTTTTTATAGGTAGGTGGCCATCCATATTTTTATATATATATATATATATATATATATATATATATATATATATATATATATATATATATATATATATATATATATTTGTTAAAATTTAATTACACAAATAAGTACTGAGGATTATTAACAGGTTTAATGTTGGTTGCTTGTAAATATGCATAATTCACTGTTAATAATATAGTAAATACATGTAACCTGCATAACTAGGACAGTTTTACCTACTTTTTTACTTTAATATTCTACATAAAAGCAGATTTCTTTTGAGAATTGGTTGATAGCGGTTATATAAATAAAGTCACTGGGTCCTGTACAGAAGACAAATCATTTTTGTTTTTTGTTTTTGAACATTACAATTATCCGTGCTCTAAGCTGTTGTATAACAATGTCTGTTTTTTAAGACTTTTTTTTAAGACAAAACCGACCATCCACAAAACCGACTTAAAGAAGCCACAAGATTCAAAACACAGGCAGAATTTACCGGCTTCATTTTCTCTAATGAAATTATATTAATAATCTATAATCTAATAGTCTACAGTCTAATAAATACCCCAAATAGTCTGGTAATCATCATATTGGCTCAGCTTTAATAAATACCCCTTACCCAAACACCCCACCCAAAGAGACAGAGTGATTTAAAAGTTACAGTTGTGCTGAGAGGGAGAGAAAAAAAAATTAATCAGGTCTCACTGGGGTGCCTCAGTCCTCTGTCGCTGAGGCAATAATTTGATTTTATATTAAATGACTGCTTAATTATAATGAATTTTATTGGTAATTGCAATTACCTTTCCCCCGACTGAAGTTTCCCCCGCACCGACACACAACTTATGAGGGCCAGTCCCTCAGAATGATAATCAAGACAGACAATAAAAGACAAGAGGAAATGATAATACTACAGGCCAGGAATTTTGAACCATAATATTCTGGCTGGGATTACACTTAAATGCAGTTTAACATATATTACAATATTACTCTAGATGGGGATCAATAACATCCTTTATATTCATTCTACGACCCACGTAACTCATTTCAGTATTTTTGGTTGTTAATTATATTGTTTCATGTAATGCCATACCAATGGAAGCGGTTTCAAAACCCGCTCTTTTGCCCCTCACCTCTAGACGCATAAAGCCAAACATGAATTTTCATGGTATCAATTCCTCTTCTTAAGAAAAACCAAATATGCAATCGCTTTTTTTGACCAGCATCTTGTCGTTGCATTTAAATAATTCTGAAAAAAACAAATACATTTGGCTTATGGATTTTTATAACAGAAGCTAGTAGGTGGGGGGACTTTTTCCACTGCGTTTTGTCTGAAAACAGCCCACACCAAATTCTATATTGAAAAAAAATATTTCGCATAAAACCAAATGAGCACCTGCAAAAACAAACACAGATGTTGGACTTGAGGTTTTCCGGGACAACGCTACATCTTTGTGCGGTGAAGATAATCACAGAGGAACAGACACAACATTCCGATTTAAAAAATATTAATACATAAATTGTGATAACTTCATTAAGATTCATTGGTGAATAGGTATATCTTCATATAACAAAACAAAAAAACAGCTCATTTGTTATAAATGTAATGCATGTATTATAGTTATAATATTTTATAATAGTGTATTGGACTAATATGGGACAAAGTCTGAAAAAAAAGTTGCATCTATTAACACAAAATACTTATTCGTTTTATACGTAAATCTTGCAGAAAACGGAGTGAATAATTCCTCCTACAGATAAATTACGGCCAGTTTAAATGCACAGACCTGCCGCTCTGCACCAATGACAGAGACTATGACAATGGAGCAGGGCTGGGTACCTCGGCCTTGCCTTCTCTAATCAAACCTGGTGTGTGACCATTTAGTATGAAATTGGGATGGGAGCTTGCCAGCTAACCCCTTCTCAAAAATACACCCCGCACCCCGTAACATGATTAAGGATACCTGCTGTCCCATGCAGAGCCCACCCAAAACGCCAGACGTCCAACCAGGAACACACGCAGACCTTTCAAACAGGATTACACTGCCCACACTCATAGCGTAGTTCACCGGCCATTCGTGAAGAAAGAGCTGATGGAAATGCTCTTTTCTCAGAGAAGCCGGATGTCGATCCAAAGAAAAATTACAATCTCTTGGAAAAGTTTGATGAGATTCTCTCGATTTAAGGCAAAAGTTCAGCGAGTCGTGTCGCCCCTATTTTTTTAAAGATTTTTTTATAAAGAAAACTGTCCTGACAAAAAAGGTTCAAATAAGATATGAAACATTTGCAATCACTTATGCATACTTTTTTAATGTAAAAAAATATGTGGGGAAAAATATATATATTAACAGCTCGCAAAGATAAAAATCTGACCGTAGGGAAGCACTGATATTGAAATTTTGACTACTATTGAAATACATTGGCAATATTAAAGAGTAGTTTGTAAAAACAAACAAATAAAATACAACCAAAAAATAGTACTAAAAGTAAATTTATATATGGGACTTTTTGACAGCATGTTAAACTGTCCTTGAAAACAGATTACCCCAGTTATAAAATTACTAAACAATAGATTGTAATTATATTTGGCTATTATACAATAGAGTTTGTGTGTGTGTGTTTGTGTGTGTTTGTGTGTGTGTGTGTGTGTGTGTGTGTGTGTGTGTGTGTGTGTGTGTGTGTGTGTGTGTGTGTGTGTGTGTGTGCGCGTGTGCGTGTGTGTATGTGTGGAAACAGAATTAGATAAGCATGCATAATAAGGTAAAAATAACAATTATAATGCATACAGTTCAAATATGAACAATGAAAATAATTTTAACATCTCATGTGCAAGTTGAAAGGCTTGATGTATTGGGAAACGAAAGGGGCATTTATATTTAACATCTTAAAAAGCAATACAGCATCAATATCAATGCAAAAAAATAAAACCATACTTATCTCAGCTGATAAACCTTATGATCAAAATACATACAAATGCATCTATATCTGACAGCATTTAGATGTTTCTCATAAATGTAAATAAGACCCATTTCATATTTCTTAATAGTATAATATTGAGATCATGTTTTCAAGAAAATTTTGATGTGAAAAAATGAAGTTATTATTCAATATTCCTACAATAAAATCCAATCAAAAAAACATCTTATCTAAAAAATATAGATAAAACACAGCCTCGCCCTGTGATTTTATGGCAAATCTGTGTGTTTGTGAGGACATGGCGTCTGTTCAAACAAACCGTGTGGAGAAATGGGTGTGGTGTTTCAGCTGAAGTGGCACTGCTGTGCCCAGATAAGAGTTGATGCCTATCCCTGCCACACACACACACGCACACACACACACACACACACACACACACACAAGCATCACTTGTCTTACACACACAAACGTACACTCAAAAAGCCCTCCAATCTCACACACACAGACCTACAGACACATATCACTTCACAGCTGCCACGCCTCTCTCACTCACACACACACAGCTGCTAGAATCCCGCAGCAGTATGCAGTCTTCACAAATCCTGCAGATAAAACACCTTCACTCTCTATAGCACTCAGCAACAGAAGTTACACAACACATACTGTCTCATTTCTCCAGCCCGGCCGCCGCCGCCTCAAGCTACAGCATTGTGACCCATCCATAATGATGCACTTCTCCTCTTCTACTGACTGCGTATTCAAAACAACCACATTCATATTTACTTACATCTCACCTTCAAGCCCTTCTCAATACACATGGTTCAATGTGAAAAAAGTGCATAAAACATAAATATGGAGGAATTAACTGTAAGGTTGCTTTTGCGTTTGGAAGGAAACCCAAGTACAGTCTAACGAAAACTTGAGTTAAAGGTTTTATTCAGTTAATGGTTTTGTAGCATTTATTATAACTTCTACTGAAATAGAACGCAAAATCATTCAATTAAGAAACAAATTATTAATTGTGAACATCAAAATGTAAAAAAAAAATGCACATATGCAAAAATGTGCAGTTTTTACATCCATATTACACAATAAACTATTTTGTTTTGGAAGTTCATTGGCATTATCAAATATAAACTAATACACACACACATTACTGGTTGAAGATTTGGGGTCAGTATTTATATGAGAAATTGATCAAATGTGAGTAAATATTTTAAACAAGCTGTTCTTTTGAACATTCTATTTAAGAAAAAATCCTGGGGAAAAACAATTTCCACAACAAATATTAAGCAGCACAACTGTTTTTAACATTGATTGCAATAGGAAATGCTTCTTGAGCAAATCAGCACATTAGAATGATTTCTGAAGGATCATGTAACATTTCCATGCTGAAAATGCAGGTTTGCATCACAGGAATAAATTATATTTTAAACAGTTTAAACTGTAAAAAAAGTTAATTCAAATTGTAAATATTTAACACAATAATCACTTTTTCTGTATTTTTGAATAAATAAATGCACCCTTGGTTGCTAAATGGCTGCCAAAACTATTTATTTTCATTTGTTAAAATAAAAACACTTTAAAGATAAACTTCACAGTGGTGCCATCATAAACATTTATATATAGATTACAGCTAAATTCAAGGTGCAAGGGAAAGGTAAAAAAAAGTGACTGACAGCTGTCAGTTATACGTGGAGGTCTGGGTGTGGCCTCATTAAAGAGAGTGAGAGGGAAATAGAAGGAAAAAGGGGGATAAAGAGAGAACGAGCCGATGACGGCAAGCGGAAAAAACAACACCCAATAGGAAACGGTGGGCGACAAGGCCACGTTTACCACTTTGAAGATGGCAGTCGAGTCACAATAGACAGAGAAGGAGAGCTAAAAACCGAAACGATTCAAGCAAACCGTTACGAACAACACTAAAGAACCTGTAATGCCATTTCTGAACCCTTGAAACAAAAACGAGAGGGAGGCAGATAGCTAATGTCTTACCTTTGCATATGCCCTGCAGTATATCAAACACACTCAGAGACACTTCTCTTTCAAACACCCTTGCATTCAGCTTAAACTAATGCCCATCTGCTGCCACTGCTTTAGTCCAACCTAATGACAAAGTTTGGTGTTCACAGGGCGAAAACCCAGACAGAACCAAAAAGGGGAGGGAAAACACTGGGGGGAAAAAAGATAAAAAGGGGGAAAGGGAAATTAAAAAGGCACAAAGGGGGAAGAAAAAAGAAAGTGTGACCACTGAGGAAGGCTCAACAACTCTAATTCAAGTTTAGAGCCCCCCTTTGCGGAGTATTCCCCTCCTTTTTGGAGGCTCTCATATTTCTTGTCTGTTCCGTTTGAGTGGGGTCCAAGGGCCCCCCTCCGTCCCTCCATCCTAAAGTCAGATAGATTCAGAGACACAACCTGTGTGTGTGCTGGACTGTAAGGGCAAATAGGATATTTGGGAGGGATTCTGGGGATGTTTTTTGTCTCATCGTGCCGTTGTTATGCTTTTCCACCCACCCAACCTCCTGTCAGAGTAGCCTACTATAGATGGATGATCTGAAATATTATTTAAATCTTGCCTGAATTGATAATAAACACTTGTGTGCACACAAACATTCTCAGGGGGATTTTTTGTCCTCTAAATGTGTACCATTCTTTAAATCAACCTTTGTCGACGTGTGTGTGTGTGTGTGTGTGTGTGTGTGTGTGTGTGTGTGTGTGTGTGTGTGTGTGTGTGTGTGTGTGTGTGTGTGTGTGTGTGTGTGTGTGTGTGTGTGTGTTACCATATAGTAACAGCAACACTAACAACTGTAGAGAATTGGATTTGAGTGTGTGTGTCGCAATAGGACTGTATGTTGTTCGGCTGACACATCACATAGTTGAGACCTTGCAACTGAAGAGAATTGGATTTGTGCGAGAGTGTGAGTGGGAGTCTGTGTGCTCAAATGAAATTAGTCACTGCTGTCTAAAGCTTTTTACTAGTGTATCACAAACACAATCACACTAAACACAAATTCCTCGTCCCCTATGGAGAGTGCATATAGCCATGACAGGACCGGACATGTTAACAAATCAAAATGTATTTACTTCCCCCTATGCACAATATACTGTGTTTTGGAGGCATTTTTGATTCTAACAAAACAGCTAGGCTCACTTCATCTATAGTTACCAAATCCTGAGCATTTTAGGCCTCGTATTCCAGACTTAGTAGTAGACTGTGTATTCTAATTGCTAATATTATGCTCACATTCTAAATATTATACATGACATATTATATTGCATATCAAACTGAAAATAAATAATTTAAGTAAAATTCAATTATTTAATATATATTATTTTAATATTTCAGTTTTAACAGAATTAACATTTCTGTTAACTGGCAAAGTGTGTACAGTCATGGGACAAAATGCCAAAAATCTCAAAGTCAGTCAAATATCATCCCATTCACATTTATACATTTGACAGATGTTTTTATTTAAAGTGGCTTACATTGCATTCAAGGGATACATTTCTCAGTTACTGTCTGAGCTACAGAAACAGGGCTTCAGTCTATTTCAGGCTATTCTAGAATATGGTATCCACTATTGTTCAAATGTTTAGGGTCAGTACGATTTTTTTGGATAAATTATTACTTGTATGTATTTAGAAAAATGCATTATTTTTATCAAAACTGACAGTGAATACATTTATTATGTTACAGATTTTCGTTTAAACCATTCGTCAAAGAATCTTGGGGATCATGCAAGTCATGCATTCCACAAAAATATTAAGCAGCACAACTGTTTTCAACACTAATGATGATTAAAAATATATATATTTCAATATATTACAGTACATTATTTTGATTAAAAATGGATCCCTGATGAACATGAGAGACAAAAACATAAAAAAAATCAACGTGATAAATATGTCATGATAAAAATATATTAAGGCTGTCAATTGAATGTGTGGGGATTGGCTTAAAAAAACAATAATGATTAAAAGTATGCGTTTTCTAGAGTCCAATCAAGGCACACATTTTTTTGTAAAAAAATGAGTTCTCAACCCTCACCTACACTCCCAACTCAACAAGCATCCTTTTGTTCTGCTCTACCACAGTTAAATTGGCAATGGAAACCTCTGGCTTTTAGACGTGTAAGTGCACATGCAGACTGCAACCTCTCCAGCCACTTCCTCCCAGCTCCCCTCCCTTGTGTGACCCACATGTTCTGGAGTGCGGGGTCAAGCCCCAGAGATCAGAGACACAGAGGAGAAAAAGAGAGACAGAGAGCTGCCCCTTTCCTCCCTCCACCTTCTGTTTATCCCTCTGTACCCCTCCTCTCTCTCTCTCTCTCTCTTTCTCTTTCTCTCTCTCTCTCTCATTCTCTCATCCTCCACTGAATCTCTCTCTGGGTAACAAAAGCAGGCCAGGGCAGGAGAAGGCCCCCTCTGCACATGAGTGTGAGAGGCATGACTGACAGAGCAGAAATACCAGCCCACGGACTCCACCACAGTCACCATTCAAATAAGCCAGAGAGAGCAAGAGAAGGATGGATGGATGGAGGGAAAGAGGGAGAAAAGACACAATGAAATGCTCTGTATTTGAAGGGGAGAACTAGAAATAAAAAAGAAAGAGAGAAGGAGAAAGAGGAGAAAATGAATAATAGGAACAGGAAGGAATCTACGAATGGAAATGAGGACAGCACATTCAGGGAGGACTGAGGGGGGAAAAGGGAAGAGAGGAAAGAAAGAAAGAAAGAAAGAAAGAAAGAAAGAAAGAAAGAAAGAAAGAAAGAAAGAAAGAAAGAAAGAAAGAAAGAAAGAAAGAAAGAAAGAAAGAAAGAAAGAAAGAAAGAAAGAAAGAAAGAAAGAAAGAAAGGAAAGAAAGAAAGAAAGAAAGAAAGAAAGAAAGAAAGAAAGAAAGAAAGAGGGAGAGAGGTTTGCTGCTTTGCTGAGCTCTGCAGGTTAACCTAATGTGTAGATCTGTAGAGATTTTGCAAAGACATTTTTATTCATCTATGATTAAAGTCTCTCTCTCCCTCGCTCACGCTCTCTGACAGGAGGTTTGTTATGTTTTGTTTGTTTTTTCCTCTACATACACAGAAATATTCCCTCACTGCTTTTCCTGCATGTACTCATACGCATGCAAATTAACTTTACACACGTAAAGCCGGATGCACGTGCTCACGCACACACCTAGTTGTTCAATTGGTACACAAGCAAGGTAACTTTATAACAAATACATGAGGATGAGACATCAGATTCACTAATTATGCACATACAACTGAGTGCTTTGGGGATAAACACAAATTTGTGCTTATATTAACACGGGGGCTTTTGGACTGTGGACCCTAGGCAGCCCATCCACATAGACTAACTAACAACAAACACTCTTCAGTTTCTTAAAGATAAACGTTTTTGTGCAAATATGATTCAGATATTATAGGAGCACTACCCCAGGAAATAAAGAAAACAAGAAATGTATTCAGTAATAAATAAAAATACTGAAAGACATCATGGTCTCAAATGTAATTTTCATGAATTCATGAATTCTTACGCATTTGGCTTCTAAGGCTTAGCATATGCGAAAGTCACATGGGCTAATTTATGTCATTTTTTAAGCTTAATAGTCCCTAGTCAGGCATTCATTGTATAGAAAAGAGAAGTGCAAACAAAATACAACATTCTTAGTACACTTGAACATTTAAATTCTGTCATCATTTACTCAACCTAATGTCTTTCCAAATGTGTAGCTATTATTTAATTTCTTCTCAGGAATACATATTTCAAAGAATGTTGGTGATTAAACATTTTATAATCCATAAAAAGAAAGAAAGTCATACAGGTTTGGAGTGACATAGTGAGTAAACGATGACAGAATCTTCCTTTTTAGGTGAACTATCCCTTTAAACGTGCAGTCCACAAGTGTTTGTTTCCATTTCTTTTATTCACCCTTAAGGTTTTGGTCTATATGGAAAGCCATTCCACCTAAAACAGTTCATTGTGAGATAAGGTTTAAAATAAGAAATAAAGTTGCATTGTAATTAAAAAAAAAATGCTACTGACAAAACTGAACGTGGATCATTTTAAACATTTGTCAGAATAACGTTTATTTGTTTCTATGCATCTAATATAATTGTTTCTTGTGTCTAAAATGTTTTATTTAATTTTAATGTAGGGATCCATTGAATCACTGATATGAAAATTTGGATGATAATTCTTGAAAGCCGATAACTGATATATTGGCCAATAAATCTAAATCTATGTCGCCTTTGATACTAGGGGCCGAGGTGGGTCAGACCCGGCATATTTTAAGTCTGCTTTAATGCGGCATTGCGTCTTTACACAGAATTTTGAGCAGACACAGACCCGCTTTAGAGCCGCCTTAACTCGGCTGTGTAAAGATGCCTCAAATTTGTATAATTTTTGAGAGCCTGATTAAGAAAAGTCGCACAATTAAAAGTCATGTCCCAACACACAATTATAATGTTCTCTCTCATTTTAATTTTATGTAACCTTTTATGTTAGTACATGTTCCACTTAACTGTATTTTACTTATTTGAAGTGATTCCAATAATTTTGGTGATTCCAAAATTCCAATCACATTTCAAGCAATTAAAAACCATAATGGTAAACAGTGCGCATCTGAAGTGTCTTAGCTGAAGGAATCCATTATTTATCGTTTTAATACATCAGTCAAATTTTCTTATTGGGCCGATAACGATAACATAAAAAAATAACATATTGGTCGATACCGATATGGTGGCCAGTATATTGTGCATCTCTAGAAAAAATTACTATTATTATTATTTGTCTTAAACTTAAATATTTCTTACCTGGTTTATCCGATATAGAGAGGTTGAGTTGGATGCTCTTATCTTCATCTTGTTTCTCCCGACCCAGAATCATCCAGTTCTCCAGTCCCTCTGAGTCAGAGTCCGAATCCAGATCCTCCACAAAAGGAGGTATAGATTCAGAAGAGCTGTCGTCTGATTCAGAATCCAACACCACGATATCATCTAGAGAGCTCTTTCCTGTTTGAACTTGTGGTGGACAGGGTGAAAGTAAGCTATTGGGATGCAACATTCTGTTCCAGAATTTTGATGATTGACCTTTGTTAGCACAAACGCTGTCATCTTCCTCTGTGTTATCTGACACTGTGATACAATCTGGGCCGGAGTCAATCACAATAACATCTACAGGTGGAGCAGGAGGCAAGGAATTCTGCTGTGGCTGAGTCTGCGGTACTGATGACTGGACCTCTCTCGGGTCCTCACGGACCTCCGGGATCTCTGCGTTGTAGTGCAGCTGGGAATAGAGCCGGAACTCCAGCTCACTGTCAGCATCAGACAAACCAGAGTCCGCCTCATCCTGGTACAGCTCGTCCTCATAGTCCTCCCGCTCCAGATACCCTGAGAACATCTCAAGGCGAGCCTAAACAGAGAACACACCAGCCATAAACATCATCATGAGACATCATCCAATGGCCATAAAGATTATACTTTATTCAGTATATAACTCTGCCAATATCAGCAAAAACAAATCAATAAATTATTTTTATTTTTTTTAAACATTTGTATGGGCCAAAAACATTTTTAATTTACAAAACAAAATCTTTACTAAACAAAAATATAAATTTTCAGTTAACAGACAATTAAACTATTATCTGATTCATCACAACTCATTCTCACAGTTTAGCCCACAAGATACCTTTGTGACATATTTCAAATAGCTGAATTCACAATAATAATATAAACTATTTGCCTTGATCCTGCAATCAAGATAATTCTGATTATTAAAACTTAAACTTAAATACTTATGCTATGTGGGACAACTACATGCCATAGTTTTATGTGATCAAATCTACACACTCAAAACAAGCGAAGAAGAACGGTTTCCGAATTGCTCGTATACCATACCAATACAGTACTTAAATGGTGAACTTCACTTTAGCCTTTTTAAGAGCACGACAAATAAAACTAACATTATTACCATTTTGAAAAATATTCCAATTTTAATGAGTAAACCA
This sequence comes from Pseudorasbora parva, assembly GCF_024679245.1. Classification (NCBI taxonomy): domain Eukaryota; kingdom Metazoa; phylum Chordata; class Actinopteri; order Cypriniformes; family Gobionidae; genus Pseudorasbora; species Pseudorasbora parva. Next base: position 39,885,538 of record NC_090175.1, on the reverse strand, counting down.
ACTAACTGCTTAATGTTGTGATCATTTCATTCGTCGTCATTGAATTATGTTTTACATTGCACTAAACATTGAACAACTCAAATATGGGATAAAGGGGACTGAAGAGAATAAACATACATTTAATCTCACCATGTTACAAAACAAATATTCTCAAAATACAAATTTGGGCACAATATATCCAATTGTCCCCATTGTTTGGTCAGCATTCACGATGCAAACCTATTCAGACCTCTAACTTTAGATAGATAGATAGATAGATAGATAGATAGATAGATAGATAGATAGATAGATAGATAGATAGATAGATAGATAGATAGATAGATAGATCTTTCAAACTTTTATTCAAAGGAAGATGCATTAGAAGACAATTCTTTTTTTTTTGCTTCATAACAGAATGCAAAGACGTAAACATAAGGCACAGCTACTGTTTAGATTTGGTCAAAACTGTCAGTTTACTGCTTTGTCTTCTTGAGAATGGCAATTAGGCCAAAATGTATTAATTATATTCCATTTTGAACAGTTTTGTTGTGTTCTCTCTGTCTCAATTGCCTATAAGGCATACCGCAGCAGCACTAGTGGATTTGTTTAAATGTAACGTTAGACTGTTTGACAGCCACCCATAAGTCACTGAAAGAGATATTTCTTGTAAAATCTATAAAAACGATTCCAAAAATAATGAAAACAACAGATTTAAAGCATAAACAACACATAGAACGCAAGCCATGGAAACTATGCTAACTAGAAACCTGAAAAATTCAGTAACACTAGAAAACTCAAGTGTAAACAATAATAAATATCCGTATAAAACCAACGAGTAAGTTACATAAAACCCCTGCCCTCTTACAGCCTTACATCAACGAAGACAATTAGACAACATGTCTGATGAACGTGTTAGCTTCAGTGCTATTAAGTGCTTCTCAATGACCCACGTGTGTTCACGTAACTTACACATGGACGTCGGCCGTGGACGTATAACTAATAAACAGGCACGACAGTGTTTGAAAACATTTTTAACCTAAATTACATAATATGACGCGTTTAAACAGGTTTTCAACCAGGCTGAATAAAAATCTGACCTGTTTACAAGTTCCGATTTGCAACACGGGGGCACTGGCTTCCGGACTCCGCAGGAAAATTAAATGGTTGGCCAACTATTCTTCATCCCTGGGAAAAAAGGCGCACACACTGAAGGTACTGGCTCTGATTCTGAGTCTAGGGTTTGTTAACTGTTACTGTCCTTGTTCGAAGTGTAAATGGGAGAGGATTTGGGCATCTTTGAACTGTTGAATTTTCTGTTTGTTGGAATTTGTAGCCTAATTATAAGAATAAAAAGGAAAACATTAAACATAAGTTTTCTGAAACGAACTGATGGCCCAAGAAAAATAGTGTTACACCTTGTTCAAATTGATATGGTGCCGTTGTGGAGAGAGGTTGTCGTGAATGTTAATGATATTAATAATTATTACAATAATAAAGGTTTGATTTGCCATGGGTATTAGTATTGTAGTACAACAGCCTCGTAACTTGGCTGCAAATAAATAAATAAATTCAATACAAAACACAGCAGGTATGGTATGCATGTGTGTGGGCTATATATGGGCCTATGCATGATTTGTCTATTGGTATTTTTTATTTGATTGTTAACATGTAGGCCTAGCCTATACATATTTAAGACAGAAAAATGAAATTAAGAGATTTCAAGATGTTGGCTTTTTACTTGTGGTGTGAACTTCTTGCTATCTGTAATTGAAATAACATGCAAAATGTCCTTTTATCAGTTGCTATGTTTGGCCTCTTCTGAGGTCCAAAATTTACATATCTTAACAGGCAGCATATCTGTCACAAACATATCTAAATATAAATCACATATCCATTCTTTCTTTCTCTCTCTTTTTTCTTTCTTTCTTTCTTTCTTTCTTTCTTTCTTTCTTTCTTTCTTTCTTCTCTCTTTTTTGTGAAATCACAGCCTACCTTTATCATCTCCAGAGCCTATGAACAGAGCATGTGACTGATGTGGGAATCATGGTGTGAATGCCATCTGATTCTGAAGACGTCTCCATGCGTGTCAGTGTCAGAAAAGGCCATCAAAGCAGTGGATTGTTTTCTTTCAAAAGGTTACATTTCCTAAATGAAGCCAAAAGCCCACCACATATACCATATTTTGGGAGAAAGCTGTAGAAATAGGGATTGCAGCTGGAGAACGGAATGCCTGGCTGCTCTACAGAAATTGCCATATTGGACGTATTTGTTGATCGTTATTACTATTATTGTTTTAAAAGGAAAAGGGGAGCGCTTGTTCGTCGGTTAATCTGCACAAATTCAAACCAGTCGGGTGTTGAAGATGGAGTCACAAGCGAGGATGCAGGCTTTCCCATTCCAATATCTGATTCCACATGGCTGTTCTGCATGAGAAAGATTTTCATTTGGGAAATGAAGCCAAATGGCCACCTTCACCTACCCCTGCATTTATATTGCTGATGTCTCCACAGTCTGCAGCTTCAGTGTGTTATTCAAGTGTAACATTGCCCCATACTGTGCTATGATCAATATTTGAGCATACAATTATCATGGCATTGAAAGTTATAAGTCTATTTGGGTGCTAATATACAAACATAATAGCTTTATTGCTGTGTAGGAACCAAGCAAGGGAAAGTCAAATATCATATAAAGAACAAAAAACATTATAGTGTACCGGACAGCACACTAAATAATGGGTTAATAATACATGTAAATAATACTTTTTTTCCCCTCCTCCAAATTAGGTTTGCCCCCTTTTATCTTTTGTTTGTGCAGGCATAGAGCCTTTGATTCTGACCATTTATTATGTCATTTGCCTGTTTGATTGTTTTTCTTTTTAAGGGTCCACTTAGAATGTCAAGGCACAGTTTGACCCCAGCATGTCGCTACACGTCACATGATCTGGAACAAAACATTGAGTGAAGAAGCCCATGTCCTCTTTGTGTGGTCTGGTGTTGTGCCAAGTGTTGACATGTCTAAAACTGGCACTATTTCCTGCTGAGGCTTGGGGTTCATTTCTTCTGTAGACATTTTCAGAGTTGTTATCAGGTTAAAATACATTACTAATAAACCACTCAATTAGATAATTTCCCATTTGATACAGATTATCCGGTCATGTTGCTGAATAAAAAAAAAAGATTTTAAGTATGAGGATTCTGTTTCTCCTGCTAACATTCAAAGTATACTATCAAAGTAATAATATTCTCCTTTTTTTTGGGGGGGGGGGGTAGTAGAGATACCTCATCACTGTTCTCTGCATTTCAAACTAGCAAAATTATTTGGGGGTGAGGGCGGGGGGGTTGCATGCTAACACCTTTGATTTGTTGGAAAAATATGATTTCACAGATTTGACAGCTCTGCAACGAAAGCTTTTCTTTATGAGGTGGTTATTATAACCAAGCAAATTCCAATTTCAGGTTTTCGGTAGATACAGATAAGATATGTAAAGTAATTAAGTAGGCCTAATATGTACAGTAATTGCTTGCCAAAATTTACTCCGAATAGTCTGCGGAAATACAGGTAGGCTATTGTTGCGGTGGAACCAACATTAGATCAGCGCAAACAGCTTTAAAATATGCCTGTAAATATTTTATTTAGGCTACATTTTTTTATTAGATTTTTATTTTAGAAAAAAAAATCGTATTTGAGGAAACAAATGGTTGGTTTTTAAAATGACTAAGAAACATTTAAAGGGTCAAAGAGAAAAGTCATAATGTATTAGGCTATGTTGTTGTTTATAAATGTTTAGCTTACTGACGGTTTTTGAATATGTATGACATTTTTATGGGAGCTTATAGCCTACATGTAAATATTGGTGGAAAGCATTCGACTATTGGACTGCTAGAACACCATTCACAGAGCAAATGAGTTGAATAAAAAAAGAGGCGTCATTAATGTTGTTGATTTTCTCTGTGTATTTGTTTACTTTTTATTTTAATTGTCCGCTTTGACTCTCGCGTCTCGGTCAAAAGCGATTATTTCCGCTTCTAGCAGGGCAACAACCAAAATTCCCCTTACCAAAAACTCCGCGCTTTAATTAGCCTACATTATTAATTAAATTAAGAAGGAGCCTGAAACCACATTTTGTAATCCTATCACGTTAACACTGCATGGGTGGTGCAATGTTGCCCATCGAAATATTAACAGTCACGAAACAAAGAGCCACTTTGCAATTTAAGACAACAAAACTATTTACAAATGTATTATTAGTTTTTCCCCTATAAATAAACGTATTAGCATACATAAATTATTTGTTTTACATTTGCATAGCCTATATGCCTAAATATATTTCCAATCATATTTTAACTTTTTTTTTTATGGTTACAGAGAAATTTAGCTAGCCTATAAATAAACGGTGCTTTGCAAATGTACAATGGTAGTTTATATGTCTAGTTGCTACAGCCATTGTATATTATATGAGACAGCCTTTATACTGCCAAAAAATTAGACTTCTGAGAATCTTTCTGCACGTTTCTTGCTATTTTTTCTTTGGTAGCTCTATCAGGGAACAATAACTGTAGTAGGCCTATGCTTAGTATCATTTTTGTTTTGTTTTTATTGTTGCAATATAATAATAATAATAATAATAATAATAATAATAATAATAATAATAATAATAATAATAACGCTGTAATTATAGGCCTACATTACACAGGCTTACATGTAAAATGACCAACAGTAGCTTTTAAAATAAGAGTCAGCGGAAACGGTTCATTGCATTGAACTAATAAATCCATTATAATAAAAATCACAGACCTTATGTCCTAGGAATGATAGGCCTACCTGTGGTTTGGCCATCGTTGATACAAAACTGAGGACATAAATTATATATATTTTTAAAAGTCTATATATTAATTCCATGGATGAATGAAAAAAGGAATTTCTGTGGTCCCATGTTAAAAGAGGTGATATGAAGGGAGCAAAGGGAAGAAAGAATGGACGTTGATGTAAGTTTTTGTAGGACAAGCTTGGCCTTTGATCTCGGAGCGGAGAGTCGTGTGTAGCGATGCGGTTACATCGCCTCAGGTCACCGTGACAACAGCCACCTGCACAGTAACACAGGCGCTCATCTCTCGCCGGAGCTTCACAGTTCACACACAACCAAACTCACAGAGAGCTGTTCAAACTCCCTGCGTGGGTTTCATCCTCAAAATACAGCCTCACTTTATAATTATTTTATTTATTTATTGCAAATGAATAGGCTACAGGCTTTCCGTCATGCGCGAAAAATAGGCTATTGTAATTAAATAATTGACCCCTGGGCCAAAATTATCTGAAACAAGCCACGGGCCACTCAGTGTTAAATTAATAAGGTCTAAAGCTTCATTCATTATTCTGCCTTTAGCCCTCTATCAATGGAACATGGCTTTATGGGGCGCGATTAAATGAGCTACATTTGTTGTTTTCTGAGAAGAGGTCAGAGAGTGTTGAACGGCGCGTCCATCGCATTGTTCGACGCTCAATTGTGTCTGTGTCGCCCATGAACCTAGAGACCTTAAATCATCGCCTGCCGTCATCCAGCGCGTGCTTTCACGCGCATTGTTGGTCCTGCGAAAATATAGCAAAAGCATTCTGCAGAAGTCTTGTTATATATTCAGCAAATGAAGCTTTATGAAAGTTAAATCAATGCAACCAAAAGGCCAAAACAGTTAAAACAAAGGTCTATTTTTGTTGTTTTGGCAGAGAGCTACATTTGTTTGATAACACGTAGCCTATCACTTATAGGCTACTGTAAAGCATTATTAGACCTGCATTAATGCATTATATTATAGACCACTCATTAATACATTCAGCCTATGAAATGTATCAAACAAAAAAATACAAAATAAACATGCATATTTCTATTACTATATAGGCTATTATCCTACTAGCTATATATAGGCCTACCTATAGCATATATATATATATTCTATATTTTAAATAATAAGCTATAATGGATTTTTTTTAAATAAATAATAAATAAATACAGTTTTTAAAGTTTTTTTGTTTAATTATTGTTACTGTTGTTTGGCTTTCTTAACATAACCTAAAGTTTCACGCACATGATTAGAGTGATTATTCTTTATAACTTAAGATCATGTCCTGTATTTCACTTAGGCCACGAATCCCCTGAGGCACTTAAACTTGTCAGTTTCCAGAGAGAGAGAGAGAGAGAGAGAGAGAGAGAGAGAGAGAGAGAGAGATGTTTGAAAAGTGTTACCAACAAATTTTCAGATATCCGCCTAGGCCTACGCAACCCACTATCTGAAGAGGGGGAGCGGTTGTGTGTGTGTGTGTGTGTGTGTGTGTGTTTGTGTGTGTGTGTGTGTGTGTGTGTGAGAGAGAGAGAGAGAGAGAGAGAGAGAGAGAGAGAGAGAGAGAGAGAGAGAGAGAGAGAGAGAGAGAGAGAGAGAGAGAGAGAGAGAGAGAGAGAGAGAGAAAGAGGAAGAAAGAGGGCATGAGCGCGCGGCTCTTTCTTGACTTTGCCCCATAATCGTTTCACGCTTCCTTCAGAGTCTCTTTTCCACCTAAAACGTTTAGTCTCACTCCAGTGAACAATTGCAACGGCGCAACAGGGAGCGGAAGAGTCACATTATTTCAAAGTACCATTCGTCAAAACCACTGTTACAAAAAAGAGCAGAGAGAACAGCAACAGAGGATATAGGAGAGGGAACTTTTTTTGTTCTCACCCCCCCGCTCATCCCTCTGTCCAACCTCTAGCCACGGCATGGACTTGGACCAAAAGGGTCCATCTCTGCGCATCGGACGGTCGGGTAGGGCCTTGTCTGTTTCTCCATTTCACTTGAACTATTGATTGTTCAAAGTAGTCTAGTAATTCTCTCTTTTACAAAACTTACAGCATTTGTGCACTTGCTAAATTGGCTATATACAGATGTGTGGGTTTTTTTATTGATCCTTGTTGGTGGTCCATCTTTTGACACTTTTAAAATGAAAAACACGTTGTAATGGGCCAAGAAATTCTTACATTTTGGCCAGCCCTTTACTGACTGTTTTTGACAGCAACGTGTTTTGAGCTTGTGTTGGGTTTGGGTCTATTTGTTCGGCCTATTTGTATACAATCCAAAGGAGCATAATCAAAATTCAAAACCGTCAGGAAATTTAAAAACAGAACTACAGGCCTACGCGAAAATGGATGAGAAGAACCAATGACATTTCCTGTCACACAATAAGGTTCTTGAAATCTGTTTGTTCCAATGGGGAAAACTTGTAAGTCCCTGCAGATGTTTTCATTCCAGAAGCATAAATTATGACTGTTCAGCCCTTGGATTCAATAAATAGGCTATTTCTATGTTTTCATAAACGTCCCCGGTTCACGCGTCACATTTAGAACTGCCAATGAAATGGCGCGTGCGATTGAGATTTACGCTTTAGTTTTGCCGGTATTGTTGCTGGCTACTGGGCACAACGTGAGATGTAACAGATACACACGTGTAATAGTAGCTAAACATTGATTGTTGACATGTAGAATGTGTGAGTATAAAACTATATATAAAGGGAATTTATAACAATGACAAACAACACGTTCTTAGATTGTTGTCATCTAAAGCAGGTCCTTTTAGACCAGTTTAAACCAGATAAGGTGGTTCATCTCACCTGCGTCAAAACGGCTACGCCCAGCTTTCCTTGAAGACTAAATCATATTATTATGAGACATCCAAGTAGGATATTTCTCGTGTTTTTCATTTGTCTTCTGATTTTTATTGTACGACCACTGTTATTTAATGTGGCCTTTTTCGTCAAAATAAATCTTTAAAACTTCAACTAAGCTTAAGCCTACCCTTAAATATCTGCTGTTACAGTCCTCAAAAAGCAAGTATTGATGCTAGCATATGCATTGTCATCCAACTGATGTAATGAGGGTTTCATTATATCGCTCGGGAAACTACTTATATAATTGATTTAACTAACCAGTGAACTAAACCGAACAGAACATATGAATGTTTTGGTCAATGATGTAATTCATTAATTCACCTTGGAGTGGACTGAAAGCCTTGTCCTTGCCTTTAACTCTGATAAGCTACTCTGAAATCTTCAGAATTATTATTCAATATTTAGATAGATTTGTGACCACCGACATCTGAACACTTCGTTATTATTGAAAAAGTTCTGTTTTTGTGTGTTCGTTTTACTTTTTATTATGTTTGTTCTTCTTATTTCATTAATAGACTCCTAAATCATATTTTCTAACATTTTCTCAAAGCGTTAAAATAATAAGCCAATCTCAATAATGGAATTATGATGGAACTTCTATCGAGCCAAAAGCGAACTGTAGCCTATGCTTAGCTGCATTTTAGTTTTACTTGTTTTTATAGGCCTATTTAATTTGCTAATTATATACAGAAATTTGCTTTTGGGCAACTATTATAAGCAAACATTTCCTCAAGAAAGACTATTTGATCACGTAGGGTATAGGCTACACACGGGGAAATTGAGAGACAAAAAGGAAGATATAGCCTAAAAAAATCAAATAATGTAGGCTATACAAAAGATTTAAACTGTTTAGGAAACATTCTGCATTTTTACTTTCTCAAAAAAAAAAAAAAAAAAAACACATCCTGTATGATTTATACGCCTTTTGAAAAGTGGGGACCACTGGGGGGACATTTGGTCCCCACAATGTATAAACAAGGGCACACATTACACACACACACAGAGAGAGAGAGAGAGAGAGAGAGAGAGAGAGAGAGAGAGAGAGAGAGAGAGAGAGAGAGAGAGAGAGAGAGAGAGAGAGAGAGAGAGAGAGAGAGAGAGAGAGAGAGAGAATTGGGTGTCCATTGAAAGCCCAAAGGCCTCTATACTTTCAGTCATGGAAAGGTTCAACTTGATTGTTATTTAGGTAAAATAACTTAATGATATTTAAACATCTTATGAAATTAAACACAGTGTCCTTGTGTGTGTGTGTGTGTGTGTGTGTGTGTGTGTGTGTGTGTGTGTGTGTGTGTGTGTGTGTGTGTGTGTGTGTGTGTGTGTGTGTGTGTGTGTGTGTGTGTGTGTGTGTGTGTGTGTGATGCTTCTTCACAAGGCACCAAAGGTTCGCCCCCTCGTGGCACCGGAGGAATCTCTTCCTCACAGAATGCAACGAATGTGTGTTGAGCACATGCAGATTGAGCATGAACAGAATTTAAGTGACTTAAGGGTTACATTAAACAGGCAAATACATGTAATATAATTGTATCTTTGATCTCTGATTGGACAATAACACTGTGACTATAGTCGCAGAAGATGCACGGAAATCTGCCCCAAAATGTTTTCAAACAAAACATAAAAATAGAATTTTCTAAGAGTTAACGTTTGCGTGTTGCTTTGAATAGGCTATACTCAGGCAGAGAGCTATCTAATTCTAACACATTGAGAAACATGATCTAACGAAATCATAATGTCGTGTAGCCTAATGTTTTGAATTTTTTTTCTTGGCAATTTACCTATTTACCTTTTTTTTTTTTTTTTTTTTTGCATATAAAGGGCATAAATAAATAAATACATAAATAAAAACACCGGTAATTATATTAAAATAATTAAATACATAAATAGGCTTAATAAATAAATAAACCAATAGGTGTTGGAAAGTAAAATACTCCTAAGTTAATTCCAAGCTAAAACTAGTTAAATTCAGGTTCTAATAATGAAATTAAACTAAAAATGAATACATGAATTAATAAATTAATAAATAAATGCCACATTAATGTTCATGCACTTACCCCTAATATTACGGTTTTGTCAATTATTATTTTTTGACAGTTTGATGCTTGTTATTTCTTGTTTGTAACATGTGCAGATCTAGCACTACAACAATTATAACCACCATTATTTAAAACACACCCGAGTTTATAAATCAACTAAACATAACATGACAATGTCAAGTGCTTATATCTGTTGTAGAGCTGGCAATAAGAAATTATTCAGAGTATGCTAAAAGTCTTGAAAGGATCGGCGCTTGTGTCCGTCAAGCATTTTTTTAGAAGCACAAAGAAACCTCATAAAGAAAAAACGAATACATTTCCTTATAGCCTAGATTGAGAATTATTCAACTTAAATAAATATATTAAAAGTAGCCTCCCATAAAAAAAAAAAATAGTCGAAGATGCTTAACAACAGTCGTGCAAGTGGGACATAATTTATCATTTCCAATAATGTGCAAATACAAAAAAAACTAAGTGAGAAAATATGTTCATCCATTTTATATGTAGGCTATCATTATATTTGATATGCCATGTAGCTCAGTAGAATGCTGCGATTTGTCAGTTATAATAAGCAATTTTTTACAATGGTTTTACATAGCTTATGCATAATTGAAAACATATTCGGGCGCAATACCCAACTATTAACCATTTATTAATTGAATGACTGAAAAAACGTGCAAACGGATATTTAAAAAATTCAATTTTATCATCTTCCATAATTGAAATTAGACATGGGATCAGCAAAGCCAGAGAACCAACTTCGATCCAAGACTCCCTATTTGTCAGCGCACAATTGGGACAGCACGTCACTTTCATATTGGCTCAGTGTTAGCCAATCGGTGTCGTCTTTATCTGAGCGCGACTCAGGGCGATTGTGACGGCAGAGGTGCTGAGCCCGGATAGGTAGACTTATCTTGATTGACAGTCTCGCTCGGGCTCGGTAGTAGATTCAGAGCGCTGTAGCTTTGGCGCTGTCCACACGAGAGCAGGTTCTGAAACGCGCCGTGCGCTCGTGCAGTGTTTGCGCGGTAAGGACCGAGGCTCGACCACCGCTTCTCACCGCCGGAGCGACCACACTGGAAGAACCGATCGGCGGACATTACACCACCGTATCATTCATCTGAGACTTTCCGTGGATTTTTACGCGCGTCGAAACTTAATAAAGCTTTCTTCTTCAGGACATTCCTTGGACATTTTTTTCAAGTTCAAATGCTTCACGCAATGGCTATTTATCATTTTCTGTTTAACTTTGGCAAACATTTTGATTCGGGGTTCATACCATGCACTTTTTAATTGCATATGCCCACTGTCGTATGTCTATTGTTCGGGGATCTTCGTACTGTCGGAGTTATCTGCATATTTTCTTTTTTTAAAGAGACTCTATGGGCGCGATTTGAGCAATTAGAAGAGCAGGATGCAAGGGACGTTTATGTGAAGATACGTTGAACATGAAGTAAATGTTTGGGTTTATCAGAAACCTCGCCAGGATTTTACAGATCCCTGGTAGAGACGCGCTCTGACAGCGCGAACCTCAGTCACAGTTCACGGGTCACGGTCAGTGGAGCGAGGATGTCAAGATAGAGCTTGGAAACGAGACTTCTACCTTTTAATCTAAAGCTTAAGAAGACTGTTCGGACTAATATTAAAATTGGTACAAATCGCCAGGACTTTTCTTTTGATGAATCCCTAGTTCACTCTGGATGTTGGGCCGCAGAAGCAGTTGTGTGACCCTGCAGGGCTGTGCCCTGACCGCCTATTCGCTTGTTTTTGTAGACTAATTATTGATGGAACATATAAATGATTATTTATGAATTATACTTTTTTATCCTCACCTCGAAAATCACAAGAACAGCGTTTAGTCTTGACCCGATTGGCCATAGGTCTTCAGGGTCAATTGTTTATTTTCCAACCAAAGTTTCTCTGGACATCCAAACAGCTGAAACTGTGTTTAAAAGAAACATTTCCGAGCAGAACGGACTGACTACATCGCACAACCCTTTTTTTAAATAAAGAACAGGTCATTAAAGACTTTTTGGTGTTTTTTTCACGAAAGGCCTGTCCTGCTAACCGATGGAAATCCACTGCAAACACGACCCGTTCGCGGCCATGCACAGTAAGTTGGAACTGTGGTCTTGCTTTTACTAAATGCTTTCAAATGTTTGATTTCATTCATGCGATTTTTTTTATAACTAGAATGACAAAATATATGCTACTCGGAGTAAATATAGGCTAATAAAAGCAAAACACTATATGCGCAGTATAGCTGTAAACTTTAAAAAGGCAACTGTCTTAAATAAAGGTATAGTTTTTGGCCCGATTGTTTTGGCATTCTTCTGTTTATTAAGAACCGGATTGCTTTGTTAGAGCTTTAGCCTGCTTGACAATCCCTGGGGGGAAAGAGAGGGGGGAAGAGATCGCGGCCAAGGCCAGCAGCCAGCGGACACAAACCGAACTTGAACCGCAGCTGAGGATATGGCAAACAGGCTACGTAACCTTTAAATACATTGCTTTAGGGTAGCTGTAAACAGGCCACTCGTGAGGTTAAAAACGAAAGCTGAAGTTGCTCACTGTGGCGGAGAGATGTGTGGTCACTCATTCGTGACATGGCGGACACCGGTGGTCCCCCCAGATACCAGCGTTAGGGCCCCTTTTCTCTTTCCCTCCTCTTTATTTTTTAATTCGTGTTGCCGCCGCAAACAATAGCTTCTACTCATTTAAATAGTCTGCAACACATTTTCGTTATAAATTAGCATTTTATGTCAAACTTTATAATTATGTTTCTTAATATACAATTAGGCTATTGTAAATATTTATTATCTATGAAATCTTCAATTTGTAAGAAAAAGAAAATGTTTAAAAAATGAAAATGGCATGTCTTTGTTACCAAAACCAAGCTGCCAATCACATATTATGCACACTGAAAATGCAATTGTGATCTCTCTCTCTCTCTCTCTCTCTCTCTCTCTCTCTCTCTCTCTCTCTCTCTCTCTCTCTCTCTCTCTCTCTCTCTCTCTCTCTCTCTCTCGCTCATTCTTTCTTTCTCTCTCATCGATGAATAAAACCGCAAAACTCAAATATGCGCGCACCCACCCACCCGTGCACGCACACGCACATCTATGTGAAATGACATCTATTGGCACGGTGAATGAAACGGTGGATTAGATGTATACACATTTCAGGAGCTAGAACGAATCACGTTTCCTCTCCGCCACAATATCTCAGCACAATCGGCGGGGTAAAACGATTACACCGAAAATGTCAAACGGTGCAAGCCTCAAGAATGCCACGAACCTGCGAGACTTTTGGGAAAGAAACTCCACTGACTTTGCAGAGAGAGGAAGGCGACTTGAGGATGTTTTAAACTCACAAGGCTACTCATCTTTCTCGTTAATATTAATAAGACTTTGCAGGTTTTAAATGACCATAAAAACTTTGAACTCTCGTAGAATGTAAGTTACAATAGGGCCAATATTTAACACTCCTAGTGGTGCAGAAATTCATTAAATGTTACAGTTGTTATAGGCCACCGGTTGGTCGAACAGGCTACATTTAAGTTTTGAATGCGAATGAGAGCGATGAATGCGTAGCCTGCTAATATATGGATATTTGGAAAATAATTCTAACAGCGTTTAATTTGGTCTTATTAAAATACGAATTCATAAATATTAATTGTATCGAAAAAATAGCTAATTCAGTCTTATTTAGGAGTGAAGCATTTAAGTGTATGCTAAGCATTTTTATTTGTATTGCTAACATTTCTGAAAAGTGTAATTGTTTTGGTTCTGTGGTCTCCCTGGTTTCCCTGGGTTGTTTGGTGTCATTTGTTTAAAAAAATTAAATAAAAATCTATATTATTTTATTTTTACAATTTTACATTTGAACTAAAGTGGGCAAAAAATTCCTTATTAGAAAATAAAATAGCCTTAAATAGGCTAATAATCAGGCATGATCAGTGAGGTAATTAATTACTAATAGGTTATATGCTATACGTGATTCATTTGAGTAAACTATATGACAAAATAATAATAATTAATGTGTCACTTATAGCCTATGTGAAAAGGCTATAAACGAATGAATAAAAAAGACTTTTTGAATCCAGCAACTGGATGTTTAAACGTAGGCTATTTTTATATACAAAATATTTTATTTTTATTATTTTTAAAATGTAATTGCGATTTTATTTCCAAATGCTGCATTTATTTTCGAACGGAATGCGTTTACCCTGCACGAATAAAGGCAGTCCCTTACTTGTTTCTTTTCTCTTTTTTACTTCTTCTGGAGTCTGTTTGTTAAAGCACGCCTGATGTCACGTCGCTTTGCTGGCGTTTGGTTTAATCGGAGCGGCCGATAGCGGATCGTAATGGAGCAGCGTCTCTAATCGGGTTTATTTTCTGGATGGGGGAGCATGAATGTCTTTCAGCCGCTCTCGCTATTTCTAAACGGAACCTGCCTCGAAATCAATCAAAGCTCCAGGAACACTTCGATTTATAAGCCAGCAGTATTTGCAGAAGAAACGGAGAAAAGTCTTGGTCAGATCACATCTGAATAGCTTGTTTCGTTTAATCCTTAACCCTCTCTCTCTCTCTCTCTCTCTCTCTCTCTCTCTCTCTCTCTCTCTCTCTCTCTCTCTCTCTCTCTCTCTCTCTCTCTCTCTCTCTCTCTCTCTCTCTCGGACGCACTTATATTCAAACAAACACACATAGCCAACACTTATACACATGCTTGCTCCAAGCATAGCTAATATTATGGTCATAACATATAACAAGTAACTGTAAATCAGTTATTTTAACTGGTTGCAGTCAGAAAGGTTTCCACCTTTCAAACTAAAATATTAGAAATTTAGCACAAACTGATCTAAAAACTCTCCAAGTTATGCATTTTTTAAAACTTAAGTGCCCTTCCACAAAAAAATAGCTAATTTATAAATAGCTAATAACTAAGTTTGTTTGCTGTATTTCCCTGTGTATTTCACTTTGTAGTAGGACACAGATGTGATATTGTTTTTTCCATTTAAACAGGAGATTAAGCAAAATATGTTTTAATAAATAATAATAACAATTATACATCTGACCCAAAAAAGTCTGCACGCCTAATTTATGTACATCTTTTTTTTTTTTTTTTAAATCAATCGAGTTAGTGGACTCCATCACCTAAGTTTTTAAATAATAAACTGTAACTGAGACAGAAGAAAGAAAGAATACAGAGAAAATGAAACAGAAGCAAACCAGCATTGATAGAAAGGAAAAAGAAAAGGTGGTGGTGAAACTGAAAACGAAAGGCATTAAAAAAAATCCAAGTATTACTAACAGACCTCTCAGAAGCTTGGTCAAATTACTCAGTAAAGGAAGTTCACGAAAAAGCAGCCCTTTTTTTCCTCATTGCCTTGAGAGAATGAAAATGACATATTGGGTTTTAATTTTGTTAGCTGAACTTATATATTTCGTTATGAGGACACAAGGCCAGTTAGGTCTTTTTGATATTGCCTTGCCCGGATGTATTTAAGATCCATTACCCTGTAGCTCGGATTAACAGATCCCCCAGTTCCATTGTGTGTGTAAATGTGTGTTTGTGTGTTCCCCTTCTGAAGCAATCAGTATGTTAATATGACAGATTGACTGGATTACCACATAGACTTCTGCACTGAAATGATGATAAGATACTGAATTCTAATGAATATATATATACAGTACAAGAATGAAAGAAAATTGGTATCCAAAAGTCTAAGCCCACCAAGGAGGTCCAGCTCACCACCCACTGTGCAAAATAGACTCAGAATGATGATTATAGACAATATACAAAATCAAACCTGAGTGAGGAGGTCATGTGCAATTCTCCAAGTGACCACCAGGGGCAGATAAAAAAAACGGAAGGAAGAGACTGCATAGTTGTAACCTTCAGGTCAAAGACACACACCCACCCACACACACACACACACACACACACACACACACACACACACACACACACACACACACACACACACACACACACACACACACACACACACACACACACACACATCTGTTTGTATTTGTGACATATGGGGACATTCCACAGTCGTAATGGTTTTTATACTGTACAAACCGTATTTTCTATCCCCTTACACTGCCCCTGCCCCTAAACCTACCCATCGAAGGAAACATTCTGCATTTTTCCTTTCTAAAAAAAATTCATCATGTATGATTTATAAGCATTTTGAAAAGTGAGGACATCATATTTCACTCTCTCCTTGTAATACTTATATCATACCCATGTCATTATACACATTTGTGTCCTCATATGTCACAAAAACATGCCCACACACACACACACACACACACACACACACACACACACACACACACACACACACACACACACACACACACACACACACACACACACACACACACACACACACACACGTAGTGTTTCCATCTTTTATGGGGACATTCCATAGGCACAATGGATTTCATACTGTACAAACAGTATTTTCTACCCTGCTACACTGCCCCTACCCCTAAACCTACCCATCACAGGAAATATTCTGCATTTTTACTTTCTCAAAAAAAAAAAACTCCTTCTGTGTGATTTATAAAATGTTTTCCTCATGGGGACCTAAAAATGTCCCCACAAGGACAAGGATTTTGGATATTGCCATCTTTGTGGGGACATTTTGTCCCCATAGCGTAGGGATTACCAGCCCACACACACACACACACACACACACACACACACACACACACACACACACACACACGGGTGGAACAGCAACACCTTTTTCCTGTTATGTGACAGCTCCTGTATTTAAGGAAGATATGATTTGCTCAGTGTCCTTTTATTGCTGTCTGTGTCCGCAGGGCATGGAGGGGTGAATCAGCTAGGTGGGGTGTTTGTAAACGGGCGACCCTTGCCTGACGTGGTGAGGCAGAGGATAGTGGAGTTGGCCCATCAGGGTGTACGTCCATGTGACATCTCCCGCCAGCTCCGGGTCAGCCACGGCTGTGTCAGCAAGATACTGGGCAGGTAAGTTCTGCTTATCGTAAAACATTTTGAAAGAGAAAAAAAAGGGTAACATTTTATTTTAGTGTCCTTGTTACATGTACAATAACAGTAAATTATGTATAATTACATGCAACTAACCCTCAACTGAACCCTAACCAATAAGTACATTTTAAAATTAATATTAACTTAAATATATAATTACACTGTAACAATGACACTTAAATAAAGTGCAACTAAAAAACGTAATATCACTAGAAAAATAGGACCAAAAATACCATGGAACCATCATATTTTTCTAGAGATTCTTTATTACTTTGCATATTTTATAAAAGAAAAATGTATATGTATATGTCCCATATATTCATACTGTTTCTGTGAGAATACATATTTCATTTAAAACATTGACAAACACGCTACCACTAAAAAGTTTGGGGTCAGTACGATTTGTTTTGGAAATAAATAAATAATTTTATTCCAAGGATGCATTAAATGGATCATATGTGACAGTAAAGACATTTATAATGATACAAACGATTTCTATTGAATGCTGTTCTTTTGAACTGTCTATTCCAATCCTAAACTACAATGGGTCACGCTTTCTAGAAAAATATGAAGCAGCACAACCATTTTCATCATTGATAATAAAAAAAGGCTGTTAAGCAACAAAAAGATATATTGAAATGTAAAATAAGTATTCCTATTCACAATATTACTGTTTTACTGTATTTTAGATCAAATAATTGCAGCCTTGGTGAGCATAAGAGACATATGTAAGCATATAGACCAGCTTTTGAGCTGTACAATATTATAATAGAGTGAATGAGTCTTGAAACTATTGGTGAACATGTGAATAGATGGTCTCATGTGTCACTATAGGGAGGAAATGACAGTTTCTTGAGATATTATATGATTATTTAATATAACAATGTATTGGCGAATAATATTCGGACCCCATGGATTAGTTCCCACACACAGAGTTTGCCTAGTCCCAGACCAAAAAGGATTTTGAATGGAGAATCTCTATTGCCTGTGCCGTTTTACCCAGAACTAGGCTTAATCTTTGCCTGGGAAACCAGCTTAATGTCCTCTATTGCATTCAAACAGTGGGGCCCGTATCTGTTTGGAGACTTGCCTTTAAATGCTTTCCAACCCTTCCATTCTTTCACCAAGTCAATTTATACTTGATCCATAATAAATATCAATTTCTAAAATATCCATACACTGATGAATGCTGTTCGTACGTCTGATATTCCCTCTGCAGTCGGTTCAACTTGAGGCTGACTCAGCGCTTCCTTTCCTTTCTTCCAATTCAAAAATTCTGAAATCTCGCACCGGAGCCAAAGTCAAAGCGCCGTCTTTTCTTTCTGTCTTTCTGGGACAAAAAAGAAAAGATTCATCACATTTTACATTTGCATCAAAATGACACTGGCACCATACGTCTCCCGAGGAGGGAGGGATGGCTGGAAGGACAGAGAAAGGGAGAGAGAGAGGAGGAAAGAAGAAGGAGAGAGAGCAGAGGGAGGAAGGGGTTAAGGGGGAGGACAGAATTTGAATGGATAAAGGTGTGGATTAGTGCTAGAGCCTTTAGCTATATCAAAAAAATGTGTTTCGCATTGTTCTCCTTTGCCTCAACCCTCTTCCCCCAGCCCCGGTCCAACTCACTCAACCGTTACTGCAGCGCTCTGTGTGTGTGTGTGTGTGTGTGTGTGTGTGTGTGTGTGTGTGTGTGTGTGTGTGGTAATATCTCCCCTCCCTCTTACTGCTCAGGCAGAAAACACACTAATATGTGGGCTGCAAGTGAGGTTTGAGTAAATAAGGCGTATGACTAACTCTGCTCTCTTGTAATGAGGGAATTTTCTGCGTTCTCATTTTGGTGTACTTTTCATGGCTGCGCTGTTTGGTTTATGTTTGTGTGTTGGGCCTTAACTAAATGCAAGCCATGCAAGATGAAGCGGAGCACCTAAAACCTCCTTAACCATGGTACAATCTTTATAAAACACTAGCAAGAGCAACATATGAGACACCAATGTTCCACAAATGTTCATTAATATTAATGATCAGATTTTCAATGCATTTTCAAATAGTTTTAAATATGCATTGTTATTTTTTTATTTGTAAAAAATGCAAGGATGCATTCAATTGAACAAATTATAAAACACTTTCACTATTTCAAATACATGTGGTTATTCATTAACACAAATATTAAGCAGCCCAGCTATTTTCAGCATATAATAAATGTGTCTTGAGCACTAAAAAAGCAATATCCTAATGACAATTAATCATTTAAAACAACGCATACCAAATTTCCCAATACATATATTAATGAATTAATATCAGATAGCTATATTGACAATAATTGATTAATATTACTAATATAAACCAATGATTATTCCACCATCGCCAAGCATCTTGGTGCATTAATACTGTGTGGACACATCTACATGACTTTGAAGTGTCTCATCCCTTCAGAATTTAGACCAGGATTTGTTTTAGAATTCCTGTGTGTATGTCTTAAACATAAGATTTTGTTATGTTATCATGTGTTTTGTAATAGGCCGAATGGATTGATCATTTATTGCTCGCTTGTAAAAGGTATGTTGTTCTCCTGTGTCAGTGTTACTAGTAACCTACTGTGCGCTGACCGCGAGGCATTACAGACCTACAATGTCAGATAAGCATATGTTCTAACTCTCCGTTTATCGTGCCTGGTAAAATACAGCTATCTATATTCTCCACAGGTACTATGAGACGGGCAGCATCAGACCAGGGGTGATCGGAGGCTCCAAACCAAAGGTTGCTACACCCAAAGTCGTCGACAAAATCGCTGATTACAAACGCCAAAACCCCACCATGTTTGCCTGGGAGATCCGAGACAGACTGCTGGCAGAGAGAGTGTGTGACAATGACAGCGTGCCCAGTGTCAGCTCAATCAACAGGTGTGTGTGTGTGTGTGTGTGTGTGTGCACTGTTAAAATATTTTCATGATTATTCATTTAACTTGACACAAAAATGTCTGTTTACTCGAGCGTTGATTTCCTTAAACCTGCAGTCTGTAACTTATTTTGGGTAAAAATGATCCAAAATCAATTTTTTAGCAAGCATATAACCAGCCAGAGTTCAAAACTATCTCCTTACCTTAGCCCGATTCACAACGGCAAGCTTGTAATAATGTGTTCTAATTTGAGTGGTACTGGTGGGTTCTGAGGGAAAATACGAGCTTCCGTCATTACCTCACGTCTGTTTACGTAAAGGAGTTCTGGCTAATAGGCTATATCGCATGTGAGGATGCTGTGGGTGGCGGATCATTTGTGGCATCTTCTTACAGCAGATGGAATGTAATTAAACTTGTCATTTTGATGGCGGCTTGTAATCCAGAAAGTGCGTTAATAGACAACCCAAACATACACCTCAAACATTAGATTCTTCCGCGCCGAAGATAACGTCGAAAATAACTGCAATTTCAGGGTTCAAACAGAGATGGCGACAAAGAGGTCAAACTTATGGACTGCAGCTTTAAAATGGAAGGGAGTACAACTTAAGATTTCACTTTTTAAGCTTTGATCGGGTTGAAAGTGTTTTCTGAATGTGTTTTTGCTATGGACCCTTTTCAGACTGTGATGATGCGTTTTAACGGTTATTAATATTGTAAATCTGGCAACGTTTTTTGTATTTTCATATTTTTAAATTTTATTATATGTACATTTATAACACTTATAGTTTGTATTATATTAATTTTGCATCAAATTGCAAAAAACAACCTACAGCTGCTGTGAAGGTATTTCTAATACAGCGTCTTACATATTTCTCTCTTTTCACTGCAGTTATCTGTCTCACTCAATTTTTTCCCTCTTTTTGAAAGTTGTGAAATGTCTATTGTTGCATTTTTCTTGTGCTATTTGAGAAAATGGGGACACAAAAATATATTTAATGTATGTATTCTCTCATTCACTGCTATAAAAGTTTAACCCAACTATGACAACTTCAGCTCTAAGAAACCCAGAAATGTGAAAAGGGTCTATTGCTTCACATGCATAAAACATGTTTTTGTATTGTTCCAAACAGTGGGGTCAGTAAGATTTTCTTTTCTCTTTTTTTTGTTGGGGGGTGAGAAATTGATACTTTAATTGAGCAAGTACAGATTTAAATTAAACAAGATTGACATTACATTCATTTATGATGTTATAAAACATTTACATTTAAAATAAATGCTATTCATTTGAACTTTATATTCATCAACCCTGGATTTTTTCTCCCAGCAGTTTCCCCAAACATATTAAGCAGCACAACTGTTTTCAACTGTTTGCACCAAATTTGCCATATTAAAATGATTTTTGAGGGTTCATGTGAGTAATGATACTGAAAATTCAGTTATCACAGGAACAAATTACATTTTAAAATATAATGAAATAGAAAAAAAATATTTAAAATTGTAATAACATTTTAGAATATTACTGTTTACAATATTACTGTGTTTTTGATCAAATAAATGTAGCCTTGATGAGCATAACTTCTTTCAAAAACATTTAAAATGACTTACAGACCCCAAAGTATATGTGTTTAACCATTACATTTTTGAGAACTGGACATTTGGAAAGTCGATCACTCAGTGTAGAAAAGGGATAGAGCAATGCATGGAGAAGAGCTACAAAGAATGGGGGGAGCTTGAGGGGGACAGAGGAAAACAACAGGACTGAGTCAGTGGAATAAAAAGAAACACATATTCATGAGCAGTGTCCAGCTCACTGGTTCAACAGCATGTGTACAATGACAACCTTTCTCAGAGAGAGAGAGAGAGAGAGAGAGAGAGAGAGGGAGAGAGAGAGAGAGAGAGAGAGAAGGAAGAGGAGAGGGGAAAGGTGCTTTGCTTGAGCAGCCATGCAGGAAGTGTGAGACTCTGCTGCCATGTCAGCCTGCATGAGCCACTTCACACACACACACACACACACACACACACACACACACACACACACACACACACACACACACACACACACACACACACACACACACACACACACACACACACACACACACACACACACACTTCACGTGCGTCACGTGTTTGCATACTTATATTAAAGTATATACCGTACCTGCTCAAATCGCCTTGCATGGTAAACCTTAAACACACCATCATGTCTAACTCTTATTTGCTCTTTCTTTGCCACAGGATCATTCGCACTAAAGTCCAGCAACCACCTGGCCAATCAGGAGCTGTCTCTGCCCATAACTTAGGTAAAAATCAACTTCACATCTACTTTTGTCATGTTTAAAATTCCTCACAAGGCAGAACTTTAGTCCTTGGAAGGATTAAAACCTTATTGTACTACATATTTAAGTATATAGAAATGTAGCTTCTAAAAAAAGTACATATACCATTCAAAGTTTGAGGTCAGTTTTTTTTATATACTTTTATTCAGCACGGATGCATTAAATTGATCAAAAGTGACAGTAAATAGATTTCTAATGTTATAAAAGAAAAGAAAAACATCAGTTTACACAAAAATATTAACTAGCACGACCTTTTAAAAGTTATTTTTCAATTAACGATTTCTGAAGGACCAGGTGACTGAAGACTGGAGTAATGATGCTGAAAATTCAGCCATCACAGCAGAACATTACATTTGAAAATATATTAAAAACTGAAAACAGTTATTTAAAATTGTAATACTATTTCACAATATTCCTGTATTTTTGATAAAATGAATGCAGCCTTGGTGATCATAAGAATTAAGCATTAAAAAAATCCCAAAACTTTTGAACAGTAGTTTTGAGTTAGAAAGCAATAAAACGTATTTGGACGGTAAAATATGGTACAATAACAATGACATTTTGAGTTTAAGACATTGCTGAAACCGCAGAAGAGATGCGTGCGAGATCTCACAAGAAGAATTTAAGCAAAGATATGAATTTACTCTCTATTTAATTTCCTGAAGTTTTCAACATTTACCATGAAACTTAGGCAGTGTCGTATCTGCCATTTTCTGAGATTTTGAAACATTTACTTTTAGATCTTCTCAATATTTAACGGTTAATTACATCCTTGAATCTAGGACAGGTTTGTGATACTCAAAAAATGTCCCCCCAAAAACCAAAGGGGAATCTCTAAAAATGGTCTGAGACCAGTTTAAGAGGAAAACTCCCGTCGGCAGTTAATAAAGTATTGAACTGTGTTTGTCTCACTGTCAGTAATCTTCATAATCGCACACCTCCGCTTAATCTAAATTAATTTCACACGCGCAACGCTCGCCAGTTCTCTGTCTCCTTCAGATTATGATGATAAATAGTTCTCATGCTCAGGCGGAAAATTGAAATTTAGGGATTTTGAATATAAAGCGCTCGCTTCGGGTTTCCATTCCTTGACGTGAGGGGGAAAAAAAGTGCGAAAGAATAAGAGAATCAGATAATTGAAACGATAAATCAGGAGTAAAAAATGGATGGATATGCATTCATTACATTTTCCACCTGGTTAGCAAACGAGAGCGCCGGGCGAGCAAAGGCGTTTATCTTTTCTCCGAGCGATTTGTTTTTCTTTTTTCCCACCTTCTCCATTTTAGCACAGTCTGTTGGGATGTGGGATTAGCCTCATCTCTACACCTTAGTGTCCCCTTGGGGCCACTGTACTGTCACTCAGGCTGTACGTCAGCTGACAGGAAGTAAGATAAAGAGGCGAGAGAGAGAGAATGAAGGGTTGACAGAGAGAAGACTTTGTGGCCTCGTCCCCTACTGCCAAGACCTCACAGACAGCCAGACATGTGGAAAAGCTGTTAGCTTGTTAGCATCTTATCCTTGGGCGGCAGCACGTTGCCAGAATAGAGTGACAGCAGGTTTTGGTGAAAGGTCTTTAGCAAGAAACTAAAAAAACATACTACACATCAACAAGACAATGGGCTGGGAGCTTTAAGCAGGCAGAGGCTAGAATCACATAATTGTGTCAGATATATTTACACAGCTACACACTCTCTCATTCCATGCATTACTTGGAAATCTAACCTACGACTAAACTGGACTGCAGGTTACACCAGTTGTGAACGTCAATACAAAATATCAAATGGATAATTTCTGAGTGATTTATGTATAAGGCTTGATGACATGACACTCATTATGTTCTGGATCTATTCATTTATTGGATATTTTTGCTTAGGGCATTAAAGGGTTAGTTCACCCAAAAATGATGTCATTAATGGCTCACCCTAATGTCGTTCCACACCCGTAAGACCTCCGTTCATCTTCAGAACACAGTTTAAGATATTTTATATTTACTCCGAGAGCTTTCTGTCTCTCCATTGAAAACGTATGTACGGTACACTGTCCCTTTCTAGAAAAGTAATTTAAAAAATCATCAAAGTAGTCCATATGTGACATCCGTTAGTTAATCTCTTGAATCATCAAAAATACATTTTGGTCCAAAAATAACAAAAACTACGACTTTATTCAGCATTGTCTTCTTTTCCGCGTTTGTTTTCGGTCTCCCTCAGACTATAAACAAAGCTCGCGCACACCAGATAACACGTCAGCAGCGTCACTGCACAGTCACGAACGCGGATTGAAAACAATTAAAGTGCTGAATAAAGAGAACAGAGAAGAAAATACTGAATAAAGTCAAAGTTTTTGTTATTTTTGGACCAAAATGTATTTTCGATGCTTCAAGAGATTCCAATTAGCTAACTGATGTCACATATGGACTACTTTGATGATGTTTTTATAACCTTTCTGGTCCTTCTAGAAAGGGACAGTATACCGTACATACGTCTTCAAGTACGGTAAATATAAAATATCTTAAACTGTGTTCTGAAGATGAACGGAAGTCTTACGGGTGTAGAACGACAGGGTGAGCCATTGATGACATCATTTTTGGGTGTCAAAATCTCAGGAAGATAGAACTGCCCTGATATTATAATAAATAAATAAAAACCTTGAACAGAAAGCTTAATTTCGAGAATAGTTCACCCAAAATTCATGTTGTGGGACCAAAAATAGAGAGGACACCTGCAGTTTAATAAAATCATTTCGAATATCAGTTAATTTGGACTTTTTTGTTTTATAACAAATAAGCTTAGTTTGGCTTGTAAAATGCTATTAATTAATTGATACATCATAATATTTGAGAAAAAAGTTTGTTAGCAGGGCCGGCGTTTACTATAGGAGAGCTAGGCGGTTGCCTAGGGCGACAATTGTGTTAGGGGCGCGAGCG
Organism: Pseudorasbora parva; assembly: GCF_024679245.1. Classification (NCBI taxonomy): domain Eukaryota; kingdom Metazoa; phylum Chordata; class Actinopteri; order Cypriniformes; family Gobionidae; genus Pseudorasbora; species Pseudorasbora parva. The sequence goes on along the minus strand of NC_090175.1, from coordinate 39,860,662 downwards.
CGCTCTAGTGCCGCCCATTACTTCCCATTAAGCATAGAATCGGAACAAGCGAAATACAACATATTTGTTGTTTATTAAACATGATCATCATAGGGCGCCCCCTCAGCCACACGTTTAATTACTTATCAACCTGATTATTAGATTGAATTGATGGTGATTATTGATTATTAGTTATGAAAAGTATGCAATCTACATGGGTGTTGGGAGCAAATAAAAAGTGGGGCCTTTCGTTTTTTTTTTTTTTACTGGAGTAACGATAGATGCCATATTATTTACATTAAACAAAAATATGATGTGTTTTAGACTACTTAAAGATTGATTGGGATAGACAAAATTACGGAAATCACCGTACTCTACAGTGGCCATAGTGTAGGTATAAGACGCATGTCATCAAGTTTTGACGCAAAGCAATCAGAGGTTCGAATCCGCCTTTTGCCACACTCGCTCTATTCCCTTTTCCCATCACATATCAGATCGGAAAGGCATTTATTTTCAATAAAAAGTGTGAAAATATTAGAAAAGTGGAAATAAAGAGTCTAACGTGTTTAATAAAAAGTGCTTCTCGGTTAAGGGTAGGCCTAGGTAAACAGACCTGTGCTGAATTAGAGACGATACAAGTGAGTGGGGCGGGGCGAGGGTGCGCAAAACTCCATCTCGCCTAGGGCAACCAAAGAGCTAGAGCCGGCCCTGTTTGTTAGTATAGTGATTTTAAAAAAAACTGTATGTTCAATGTGTAAGCATTGTATACTAGATTTTTCTTTATAATGGACAGTGCATTCTTTCCAATGTGAATGTCCATCAGTGGAATGAGCAGCAATAATAATATCCACCTTGTTTTAGGACATTAGTGGTCTTCATATCCTCTCTGTAACTTTCTAGCCTCTACAGTGGCGGTGACCCAGGTATCCGCAGTCACAAGTGACGCTGCAGGCTCCTCCTACTCTATCAGTGGAATTCTGGGAATTAGTTCACCTGCCGATGCAAGCAAGCGGAAGAGAGATGAAAGTAAGTCGATGCGTTTTCGGCAACAGAAAATCCACTCTAAACTTAGCTTAAAGGGAGTTAATTTCATGCAGGACATTTAGAAACTAATGAGATATACATTAAGTATACAGATATACCAGCAATTACAGAACTAAAAATCAATTACACTGTGTATTCTTTCTTTCTTTCTTTCTTTCTTTCTTTCTTTCTTTCTTTCTTTCTTTCTTTCTTTCTTTCTTTCTTTCTTTCTTCCCTATGTGCGTCATCTCAATGCACACACACATGCACACACAGAGCACAGATGGAAGTTGCTGAACATTGACAGATGCATCAGAGTAGGTGGGGGATTGGACACCGCTGGCACGTCTTAGATAAACATCTCTATCCAGGAGAGGCACAGCGTGTGCATGTGTGTGTTCGTGTGTGTGTGTTTGCACACACGTGTCTATTAAAAAGCCATTGCTTGGCAGACCCCTGCAGTACATGAGGGAACTCCAGATGTCATCCACATCCACTCACACACAATATGACTTATGAAACCCCAGACATCAATTATAGAAGATTCATTTCTATTTAGTCTGTTTAGCACACTTTCATTTTGCAGTCTAGCAATAATATAGTAATATAGCAAAGAATAAATGTTTTGACAGACAATCTATATTTTGATGCTCTCTCTCTCTCTCTGTATATATATATATATATATATATATATATATATATATATATATATATATATATATATATATATATATATACACACACACACACACACAAAATAATACTCATTAATTTAAAATTAACAAACTGCATAAACTATAGATGCAATAGAAATGTAATATAACTTTGCACACTCACACACACATTATGTCTATGACTTTACATAGACATCATGATTTTTATACTGTATATATAAACTGTATATTTTATCCCTTAACACTAACCCTACCTCTAAACTTACTCATTACAGAAAACTTTCTGCTGTTTATATTTTCAAAATAAAAACATCACTTAATATGATTTATATGCTGAGTTCCTAATGAGGACCAAAAAATGTCCCCACAAGGACTAGGATTTTAGATATTGTCTTTGCAGAGACATTTTGTCCCCATAATGTAGGGTTTACCAGACCTCACACACACACACACACGCACACACGCACTCATCAACGTTCATCCAAGCTCCAATTAGCCCGACGTCTGCCACTTTAATTAATGCAACACATCATTTCTAGCAGGGAGGGAGGGGCGACTAAATGAATTTGTGTGTTTAATTGACGTGGTGAAACTGCGGGTGGTCAGCGCTGTGATGTTTTGCAGTGTGTGTGAGTATGTCTGCGTTTTGCCGCGAGGGACGTTCTCATGGGTTTAAAGTAACACGAGCGATAGGTTTGGGAGCGAGTAGCCACTGCTTTCAAATTTTAAGATGCATAATGCACATGTTAAGGAGTTTTGTCATGATTTTGTGAAAATGAGAAAATGAGACAAAAATAGTAATTTACAGAGACAATTTTACAATTTTTGTTTTTGTTTTTTACAAATTGCTATAGGACTAATTTCTCAATACTCTGGTCACTTGCTTTAAAACTCTTCACACAGTGAGCACAGCAGCAGTCTATGTGGGCTAAACTGTGGCTTATTTATCATTGCTTTGACACAAAATGCATTAAATGATGACATCTTTCAAATGACAGGAATTCATCTCACTGAGACACAAACACTACCAGAACTCTATATAACAAACAGGCCAATTTGCTCATGTTTACATGCTCTTTTCAAAACTCTTAACTTGAGTTCAAATCCAAAAAACAAAACTGAATAAGATAGCAATTAGCTACATTTCTAGAGTAACACCATATTGAAATACATTCCAAATCTATAAAATGAAAAACTAGAAAAACAATTAGCTGTAGCTGAACACCTACACAGGTGTTATTTGTTTCATTTTCATTACCATCTAAACAAAAAGAGGAACATTTAGGAATAATGTAATGCAAATATGGATCATGTAACATAACACAACTGCAGTGAACTTGACCCAAGTATTGAGAAATGGTTTATGGAGACTGTAAAGAAAAGATCCATCATCACTTACACCCTCGTGTAATTACAAACCTGTATAACTTTCTTTCTTCTGTGGCACACAAAAGGAGATATTTTGAAGAATTTTGATAACCATACAGTTTCGGTTTCCATTGACTTCTACTGTATTGTTCAACCATACAATGGAAGTCAATGGGAACCCGTGCAGTTTAGTTTGGAACAACATGAAGTTAGGTAAATGATGACAGAATTAAAATATTTGGGGTGGACTATCCCGCTATTAATTTTCATTTTTTTTAATTGTAATAATTTTTTAATGCACCAATTGTGTTTTCTGTGCTGCTTCAGCTTCAGATCCATCTCCTCCGCAGAATCACAGAAACTGAAATCATATTTTAACTGAGAAGATTTAACTAATTTAAGTGTTGAATGTGATGCAATAATAAAACATGTAACCAAAAAAAGAGAAGAAAACTTGACTGAGATGCATGCTACATTGCAAAAAACAAACATGCAATGCAAGTGCAACCAGTGTTATCAACAATGACTCTTATGAACTGGTTCTTCAGAAACATACAGTGCGACCAATGTAAACGGATTCTGAAGTGAATGAGTGTTATGAGTTGGTTCTTTGTAATCAATCAAAAATAAACATTGCAACCAGTGTTGACCAATTCCTGCAACGAATGACTATGTTTTTGATTCACTAAAAAGAACAGGCTCATAAGAGTCATTTTTTTGCAGGAATTGGTCAACACTGGTCACAATGTATGTTTTGATTCATTACAAAGAACCAACTCATAACACTCATTTGCTTCAGAATCCGTTTACATTGGTCGCACTGTATGTTTCTGATTATCTAAAGAGAACAGGATCATAAGTGTAAATGGATCCTGAAGCGAATGAGTCTTGAGCTGGTTCTTTGTAATGAATCAAATACACAAACTATTTGCACAAACATACAGTGCAAACAGTGTAGACGATTCTTGCAACAAATGACCCTTAAAAGCTGGTTCTTTTTAGTGAATCAAAAACATATATAGTGCAACCAGTGTAAACGAACCCTAAAGCGAATGAGTCTTTTGAGCCGGTTCTTTGTAATGATTGAAAACCTTACAGCACAACGAGTGTAAACCAATTCCTAAAACGAATGAGTCATACAAACCAGATATTTTTAGTGAATCAAAACCACAGCGCAACCAGTGTAACTCAATGACTATTGTTAGCCTGTTGTTCAATTAATATTTTTAATGAATAAAAGAAGGGTTACTCATTTCAATTAGTCTGAAACACTGCCCTGTATAATATACATCATTAGGAGAGAGAGAATTTATTTGATTTGTTTGCAAAACGGACATGTGTTTGCACAATACATTTCAGTCAGCTTTTGAATCAGCACTGAATTGGGAAATTTCTATCGATACCCAGTCCTAAGAAAGCAAAAGTGAGAAATTAAATAAAGATGTTTTTCATATACTTCGGTAAATTGCGTCAATGTAATACTAGGAATTTCTATGTGAGTGGTAATGCTTTCAAAAAGGGAGAGGGAGACAAAATGCATGTTTAGTGAAGCAAGACACTAAGATTTCCAGCTGCACACAAGCAGGAAAGGAAGTAACAGAGGGTTTGGATGGCTTAGTGTGTGTGTGTGTGTGTGTGTGTGTGTGTGTGTGTGTGTTTGGGGAAAGCCCACTGATGCCCTTTGACCCAAGGGAAGTGATCTGAAAGAGAGAACTTGACTCGCGGGGCCTCTAGAACAGAAGCATTGTGTCTGCCCATTCTCTAAGAACGGAGGAGGAATGGATGAGGGGAGGAGTGGAGGAAAGGAGAAATAGAATAAAGAAAGACAGGAGGCCTGTGGTACGGGGCAGAGGGGTCGGACAATGTTCTTTTTGCCCCCCGAAACAACAAAGAACCCTTCCTTTAATGTAAAAACTTCAAAAAGTAAAGGGAGAAAATGTAAAATAGAAAAGCGATATACATTAATAGCTGTTATTCTGTTGAATTTAACAAACCAGATCTGCATTTTTGCATCGCCAATGGACAGGACATCAGGACAGACATGATTTCCTTTGCTGTTTAATATGTTCACTTCTTGTCCAGTTTCATTTCAGCCATTTTTATCTAATTCATTCTGTGAAATATTCTGAATGGAAGATAGGGGACATTTTTAATAAGGTGGGGGGATTGTGAACGAGAGGCTGAGCGAGAGAGAGAGGGAGGATAGGGGATAGATGATAACAGTGGGATTTGTTAAAGGTTGGTATCCTCCTTTCAGAGACTTATACTTTGATCTGTCAAGGTTGGCACACACACACACACACATGCACACACACACAGTGTATCAAGTGCACAAGGAATCCGAGCAGTTTTCCCTGCCTCAAAAAACCTTCAACGTCACCCCTGAGAGAAAAAGAGGGGAAGACGGAAAAGATGGAAAGAGACAGAGGGGGCACAACGGTGATCTCATTGTTGCTATTGTCTCTGCTTTTGAAGCAAGGAAGATGCCTCTCCTCCGTTCTGTGTGTGTGTGTGTGTGTGAATAGTAGGGTTAACCCTGAATGCAGCTGGGCTGTATTGTGTCTGGTTACAGAGAGTGGTTCCCTATAGCAGGTTCAGAGGCTGAAAGACAAAAGGCCAGAGAAACACCGGCCAACATCTGAATACCTAAGACCAATAATTCTGTTTGTGTGCGCGTGGCTTTGTGAGGTTTGAAACTTAACGCGAGGAAGGTTGGTTAACTGTGATGCTGGTATGGTGTGTTTGTTTAAATTTTGTGAAAAACAGCTTTATTGGTGACCTCTCTTCTTTCTGTCTCTCTTTTGCTCTGATATGGCTGAGTGGGCTTCCAGATCTGTCTGAAATTGCATTTCACACATGGTGGCTGACACTGTGAAAGAGTTACACGCATAACATACACACGAACAGTCACAGGTAAACACGCATTTGTGTGATAATAAAAAAAAGAGGGAAAAGGTCCATAACATTGTTTTGATACTCAATGGCTATGTTTTAAGTGATTCTACAGAGATATGGATGTTTGTGGACGCCTGCAGCTGTAGATTTAGAGGTCCAGTACGTTCTTAAGGTGCAGTCACGTTTACTGTTGTTCTGCAAATTCTAGCTGTTGAAATCCAGTAATTTCAATAAGAATTCATGTGATTGGGATTTTCGCATGTTGTCAAAAGATTGCCCAACGTAGATTTTTGACGGGCTCAAGTCGGCCACGTTGACCAACATAAAGTTGCTTGGGTTGAAAGTGACTTCTGTGTGAGCTGTGCTTCATACATCGCAACAGCATTGACAAACAGACAATGGACGTTTTTTGCTTTGTGAAATCTGGTGAAATTTTGCTAAAATGACTGCATATTTATAGATGTTTCAGTGTGGCTAAAATCTAAGACTTGGTTTTTTTAAACCTATAAGGATTTTGAGGACTTCGAAACATGGACTACATTAGACCCCTGAAGATGTGCTGTTTAGATTTTAGCAGTAGATCCTTTAAATCCTGTAAGTTTTGAGGTGGGGCCTCCATGGATTGGACTTGTTTGTTCAGCACATCCCACAGATGCTCAAATGGATTGAAATCTGGGGAATTTGGAGGCAACACCTCAAACTTGTTGTTGTGCTCCTCAACCCTTTTTTCATTGTTGCAGGGCGCATTATCCTGCTGAAAGAGGCCACAGCCACCAGGGAATATCGTTTCCATGAAAAGGTGTACATAGTCTGCAACAATACTTAGGTAGGTGGTATGTGTAAACATCCACATGGATAGCGGGACCCACGGTTTCCCAGCAGAACGTTGCCCAAAGAATCACACTGCTTCCGTCGGCTTGCCTTCATTTCAATGTGCATCCTGGTGCCATGTGTTCCCCAAGTAAGTGATGCACACACACACGGCCAGCCACTTGATGTAAAAGAAAACGTGATTCATCAGACCAGGCCATCTTTTTCCATTGCTCTGTGGTCCAGTTCTGATGCTCACATGCACATTTGCTGTACAGGGGTCAGCATGGGCACCCTGACTGGTCTGTGGCTTTGCAGTCCCATATGCAACAAACTGCGATGCACTGTGTATTCTGACACCTTTCTATCAGAACCAGCATTAACTTCTTGAGCAATCTTAGCTACAGTTGCTCATCTGTTTAATAGGATCATACGGGCCAGCCTACCCTGCCCAAGTGCATGCATCAATGAGCCCAGTTCACCACTGTTCCTTCCTTGGACCACTTTTAATAGATACTGACCACAGACCGGGAACACCCGACAAGAGTTGCAGTTTTGGAGATGCTCTGACCCAGTCGTCTAGCCATCACAATTCGACACATGTCAAACTCGCTCAAATCCTTACGCTTGACCATTTTCCCTGTTTCTAACACATCAACCTGTCCACTAATAGGTGCCATGATAAGAAGATAATCAGTGTTATTCATTTCACCTGTCAGTGGTCATAATATGCCTGATGTATATGTATATGATGTCTATGTATAATATAATTATTATAATATCACTGAAGGAAAAGGGGATAACCCAATTACAAAGGGATCTCTAAATTACATGTACATTTTATATTTATCTGATAATAAAACTATAAAACAAATGTTGTATGAAATTAGAATGCTAAGTAAATGCATTTTCACTTGTGGTCTGAGTTGTTTTGGCCCCTACTGATGCATAAATAAACAACCATGTGCACAAATACAAGCACACAAACACTCCAGAGAGCTGCGGTTTACAAACAGCCTTTTTAAAATCAAGATCCCACCTTTCAGCCATCTTTTGTGTGTGTGTATGTGTGTGTGCCGTCAGTGGACAGTCTTTGAGAAGAGTGGAAAGCAATAAACCTGCTGAAATGGTGCCATCTCACAGACATGATTGATCAATTGAATTCTATCAGACACACTGACCGCTGGGATTAAGAGGGTCAAAACACTGGAGATCATACACTCTCAGTGTGTTCGGTGTGTGTGTTTGAGAGAGAGAGAGTGCAAGCATTTAAGTAAGTCCTGGCGTTGAGGTGTATTAGAGACACATGGGACCTTAACGCCATCAGCAAGTCAGTGACTAGCAGATCTTTCTTTTAAATAACCGCAGGCGGCAGTAAACTGGATCTGAATTCACATTCAAATGGATCGATTTCTGTGTTCAAATGAAGGAGGAAAAAGGGATGTTAGGATAGATGCTTTGTCTGCCTGTAATTTTATCCTATCCCTCCATCTCTCTCTCTCTCTTTCTCGTCTTGTGGGGATTGCTCTGGCCTCTGACTCTAACTCCCTAGAATAACCTCTCAGAGGCATTTTGAAGAAATGAATTGGCTCTATATCAGGGATTTTCGTTTCTATTCTTCTTTTTTCATCCCTCTCTCTCTCTTTTTCTCTCCCTGTAATCATTTGAAGGCTGTAGCTTTCTCAGCTCTTATAATTGTCTCTTCAGAAACTCAACAGCCCAGTAATAACTGACTCACACGCTGCCTTAACACTCGCTCAGAGAGGAGGACGCAAGTCCAGGAATCTGTGTTTGTGTGTCTGTGTGTGTGCTTGAACTTTTCTAGAAACCAACAGATAAGAGACTTAAGTACAATAAATCACTATTATAATTTTTTTTCTTCCCAGCATGTAATTAGCCATAAGTCAGGCCACATATCTCCCCTTTCCTAGTAGAGCAGGCAAAAACTGAAGTGAAATGAGTAGTATGTCCAAATTTACTGTATTCATAAAACAGTAGGTGAAAGCTGAATGAGTTACTACTGTATGGTGAGATTCTGATGTGCGCATCCAATGGACACTTTACTATCCCATGAGGCCATGGTAGAAAAATTGTGAGTGGAAATGTGACAGATGCCATAGGTCGCATGACAACGGTAACACATTGTATGTAGTAGGATATTTTTGTAGTAGTATACAGTTATAGAGTTTAGGATGCAGCTATAGAGTCTCAGATCCTATATATATATAGTCATGGAAATTCTCAATAAGAATATCTGACTTCACCATGGACAATTCAAAACAACTCTCAGTTGTTAATATAAAACTACAGTATCTCAAGGTAATTCCCTTTTCGAATACATCTAACACAATTTCAATACTTCGAGGTAATTCGCCTCTTGAAGTAAGGTGACGGAGTCCCGTCGAGAAGCTACTATTACTAGCGTTTACTCAAACACACGAGCACACAGGTCTTTAGCATCTATACACTTTCACCGTCCTTCTCAGCCGTACGCTGGTCTCTGCAGGATCCTTAATACTTTCGTATAACCTGGAGGACGTCTCTATAGTCTTCCAACACTATCACTGTCTCTGCTGTGATCTATTAAGCGCAGAATCTTTAGTACTTCAGCTACTTCTATTCCTCAGCAACGTAGCATACTGACATCACTCCCAAGTTGCTTGTTGCTAAAATGAAGTTTTATTCATGGCCGGGAGATCACTGGTCACAACAACCAAATGAGTCTCTCTGAACAGAAAGAAACAAGTACATTTAAACAATACAGCTTTAGTGTAAACCAATGTCACTCAAGTTTCCTTTGCTGTGATTGGTTCTGGTGATTGGTTTATAATATTCTATCATATGACTTCTATTTGTGTTAAATACCTATTAAACATCCTTAGTCTGCGGTTTTCTGTAGTTTCATGTTAAATAACCCATTTACTACTTCTGAGGCCATTATATCAAATATGTCCATATATATATATATATATATATATATATATATATATATATATATATATATATATATATATATATATATATATATATATATACAGCTTATGACAAATGAGATTAAAGTGGTTGACATGTGGGAAGGTTTGGTAAAATTGTGTAGTTTAAAGGTTAAAGGGATAGTTCACTCAAAACAGAAAACATGTACTCAAACTTGTTTTTATTGACACTGTTGTTCCCTTGGCATCCAAATTCTTTTGAAAAAACTTTATTAGGAGCAGAATTATTCGCTGTGGTGAAAATGACGTCAAAACTGAGGGACAACTTTAATTTTTGAAATATTTACAGAAATTATTCAACTTTTGTTCAGATTTATCATAGTCAAAAATGTTATAATATTTTTAATGAGGAATTATATTACTGAAAGTTTGGGCTGGGGACAAGACTCCAACAATAAAATCTAAATGTAAAAGACACTACAGGTGCAATCCACATTTTAAGAGTTGGGTCACTCTCCCACATTAGACTAGATACAACTTACTGTATATTTATGAGACTTTGGCATAATGATCACTTGAATATACAGCTACAAGTTAGCACGCTAAATCCTGTCACACATTGGCTAAAAGTGCATGCTCGTCTTCAACATCGACACCATTGCCAGCTTACTCTAGGCTTGCTCGAGATGCATCGGCGTTGCACAGACCGATCAGGCGTATGACATCGAAGTACCGAGAGGGCGAATGGAGAGCAAACGACTCCTTATGCTTTTGAATCGCTCTCATGGGACTTTGTTGTCATATGTTGATTGGTCTGTGCAGCGCCAAGGCATTTTGAACAAGCCTTTAGTGTGGGCCTGGGTGAGACTGGGTAAACCCAGCCTGATCTGCCGGCGATTGGATTTCGGCCTGCAGCTCAGTCTGGAAACCTGTACATTCAGTTCTACTGCTTCTGTTACACTATTGCGGGAACCAATCACAGACTGACTTATCCACCTGGCGTGCTATTGTCGGGTTTAACATGATGACGGATAGAGAAGCGATGGGTCATTGCCTGTTGATCACACCTCTTGTAGTCTAACTGGTTGAAGGACTATCCAATTGCACACAGTCATTTGAATTATGCTCGTTGATCACGCCCCGTGTGCAGTAGAAAATACAGAACAGATTCTCCAGATCAGTGTTCAATCTTAAATTGAGCTTGGTCTGGTGATAGCCAGACAAGTCCTGGGTGTGTCATGATGACTGGTTTTATGGAGTAAATGCACACTTGAGTTTTGTTTATTAACCAATTAGACTACAAAATGTTGATCTTTGAAACCCCAAACCATCCCAAATTTTGTCTACACACCAAAACACATTTTTACCTGCACAATCAACTTCAAAACCACCCAATTAGGCAGGAAGCCACCCAATCTGGCAACACTGTTCAGAAATCATTCAGAAGATGTGTAATAGCTTCCCCTACTATATAATAGGGAAAATACGAAAATTCGACAATGGCAGGGAAAGAGTTTAAATGTCCTACTTTTGTACATTTTTCTTTGTATATTATTACTGCTTCATGAAATCTGTGAATATCTCTCCAGCTCTACAGGATTCTCCTTTGGCGAATGGCCACGCCCATTCAGGGCGGGACTTCCTGCGGAAGCAGATGCGAGGAGAGCTCTTTACACCGCAGCAGCTCGAGGTATTGGACCATGTCTTTGATCGACAGCCCTATCCCGACATTTACCCCGTCCCTGACAGCATCAGCTACAAGCCCGCCCAGGTAAGGGCTGGGGGGTAGGGGTGTGTATCCTGCCACGGTGGTTGTGCGGACCTCCTCTGAAAACTCACGCTTGCCCTTGCCTGGCTGCCAATATTGCTTGACCCTATCCCAACCCTGCTGTTGACCTATGCGCCCCCACACTGAACCTAATGCTGACCTTTCACCTTTCTAAGCTAATTCTGGGGCCTTGACCCCACTGGTGCCAATGTGTCCTCTATCGAGTTTTTGGCTGAGGTTAAGTCCCAGCAATGTGTAGAGGTTTAGGGTTAAGTAGCAAACACTTGTTTATTAGCTGGCTACTCACACACTCCATAATGTTTATAAATCCACATCAGACAATTATTATTATCAAAAACATATTTTATACTGTATGATATGGGGAAATTTAATAATGTTAAGTTTTCTTTCTTCTGTATATTATAGTGTATAATTACAAATAAACTGGACAGCTACTGCACATTTATTGAATGACAAATAGCAGTTTTGACATTCTGACCACTTTTTGTGTTCCTTTAGAAAGGAGTCACCCAAGTTTAGAGCGACATGAGGGAGGGTGCATGATACACTATAGTTTCAGTTTAAAGCAAATGATCTGCAAATAGTTTGTGTGTGTGTGTGTGTGTGTGTGTGTGTGTGTGTGTGTGTGTGTGTGTGTGTGTGTGTGTGTGTTTGACTCAACTGGACTAGCTAAATTGTGAAAAGATTATTTTTGCCACAGCATTTTAGCCAAACACCTTTTAACATTTTTGAAGAGGGGAATCCCTTCGGATCAATGCGGCCTGTTGCCCCCATTCTGGTCAGTGCTGGGTTTGTGTAAAAGCAAATAAGCTGCATGCACTTACAAATGATCCCGTTGCATAAAAACTGTCCACAAGAATAGTCCGTCAGAGATGTCACTCAAAAGTCAAATGCTATCACCCCCACATTCATTCAGGCACACACACAAGGCCAGTGTCAGAGTTCTATAGACTCGTCTGAAAGACCCCATAATTCCTCTGTCCATTTCGCCACTGAGCGCTGAGGCTGGCAGGGTCAAAGGCTACTGAGCAGGGCATTAACCCTAGGGTCAATCCACATCCCCTGGGTGTGTGCGAGTCAGGTTTGTTGTGGCACAAACGATCAGACAAACTGAGAACTGGGAATTTGGAGCTCTCTCTCTCTCTCTCTCTCTCTCTCTCTCTCTCTTTTTTTTTTTTTTTAGAAATTAGAGTGTGTGAGAGGTGTATGCTAAGTGGACTTGGGTGACTGACTGACAGGTTGTTTTCCCTCCGCTGACAGTCTAACCTGTGAATATTGCTGAAGGAGAGAGAAATGATAGAGAGCTTGACTCTGTTGAGCGTGTTTGTGTATACCTGGGGCAAATGAACTTGGGACTTGAATGAGTTATTTTCGCTGTAGCTCCTGATTTGATTAGGTTACATACTAGGGCTCAATTATATATAAAAACAATGGTGTAAATACATCATTCGTATTATTTTCTTAGCTAACATAAAAGTGTGCTTCATGTAGTAACATTAAAATGAATTAATTATTTAATATGACCAAATCAACCAGATTACATTAAAAACTCAAATCAGGTGCCTTAATGTAACAATAGCAGTTCTACTTTTTAGTGTTCTACAAAACCAAATCAAAGATCCTGAAAATAGATGATGACAACATGTACAATCAATCCCTTTCATTCTCAAATAATCTCTTATTTAAGCACCTCCACCACCATGTTTTAAGTCAAATCAATATTTGATTTTTCCCTGCTCTTTTAAAATAATAATTATTTAAAATAATTTGATGTGCTATGAAACTAACTGCAACATTCAGAATTCAAACTTCAAGTCTTCATAGAAAAACAAGACTTCTTCCAAACTTCTGCAACTTTCTGATGTAAGAAATCCAACAAGTTAACCCATGCTAGCGTCGAAGTTAACCAATGCTAGTAGATGTTGTAACTACACCACATGGTGGTATCTTGCAGCCATTTAGAAGTAGCAATATACCCATCCATCCATCCATCCATCCATCCATCCATCCATCCATCCATCCATCCATCCATCCTTTCTGCATGGATGGCATTTTTAAGGCAAGGTTTTCTTCAACAAAAATCTAATAGGATTTTCCCACTGGATTTTAAATTATTGCTGAAAATTGCTTTGTGGCCAACAAAAGTCCATCTTACACTTTGACTCTACAATGTAAAATCTACAAGATTAGTTTTTTTGATGGTCCCTTAAACACATTCTGTTGACTATAAGTAACGTTGCAGCTACGTGTCTACTAATTCTCATTAGTGTGTTAGTAGAGTAGTGGTTAGGGTTAGAACATGTTGACATATAGTTCCAAAGTTACTTAAAGGGATAGTTCACTCAAAAATGAAAATTCTGTTGTCATTTACTCAGCCTTAAGTTGTTCCAAACCTGTATGAGTTTCTTTCTTCCATTGAACACAAAATAAGATATTTGTAAGAATGTTTGTAACCAAGTAGATAAACCAACCATTGACTACCACATAGGAAAAAAATACTATGGTAGTCATTGGTTGATCTATTGGCTTTGTTACAACCATTCTTCCAGATATCTTCTTTTTTGTTCAGCAGGAGAAAGAAACTCATACAGGTTTGGAAAAACTTAAGGCTGAGTAAATGACGACAGAATTTTCATTTTTGGGTAAACTATACCTTTATAGTCAGTAGAATGTCTGTTGGAGGAGCATCACAATAAATAGATATTAAGCAGACAGTCTAGTACTCTAATGAGAGTTAGTTGACATGTAGCTAGTTGTAAAGTTGCACATAGTTAACAGAATGTTGAAAAGGGACCAACAAAATAAAGTTTTACTGAATAGTTTGTATAAGCGTATAAACACAAAGTGGCTGTAAAAAAAACGGGTGAATGGATAAGTTTACCTGGTCTGCATGATGTTTAACATCCTTCAAAATCTCTCGTGTCCCATTTAGCCACTTGTTAGAAACCGTCTTTTTCAAGACAAGTAAAAACGTTTTAAATCATGAGAAACTGTAAAAAACACAATTACGGATGCATCTTATGTTGTTACTACATCAATAATTCTCAACTTTAAAGTTGTTTCAACTTCAGAGTCCATTCGTGTCCAGTTTGTGATTAGGAGATTAATATTTACAATCATTCTGATTCTGAATTCACGTGAAGGCACCATCATTCCTGTGACACTTTATTTGGCCACATGATATTTATGGCTCAGGTGATTAGCTCAAAAAACTGTATTTGTATGTAAGTGTCCATGCGCAAATCCTGTGCCACTGTGCTGTGGACAGGTGAGGATGATTGCTCAGCGATATATATATATACCTCCGTTGTTTCCATACATTGTATTTAAATTAAAATGCCTATTTAATGTGTTTCACAAAATATATTAGGCAAAAACCTTCACTATTTTAAATGTGACTATTATTAATTAAATGCACATCCATGTATTTAAATGTACGATATGACCCAACCCCCCTTTAATATATGTCTAATATCCTTAGCAATCTGCTTGCTATATACTTTTATAAAGTTGAGGTGATATGAAAGCATCTGCGATAGTAAATAAATATAAAATGTAATGTTTCTCTTTCTCTCCACCCATACATTCACCATCAAGCAATATCTAATAGATAGTGATGAATTTTATTTTTTCATCTTTCATCCTTCCCCCTGCTCCTTTTCTCTGCCTCTTTTACATTTTTTCCCACTTCTCCTCTCATTTGCTCTCTCCATCTCTCAGTTTGTGGTGCTAGAAGGACCATTAAGCACTGGCAGATCTATTAATTAGTGTCCTGCTCTTCAAGGGGGAGCATATAAAACAGTGCATGCTCGTGAGAGTCGTTTCATTTGAATTTCCTCTTTCCTTCTCCTTACATTATGCCAGAGATACATCAACAGCCCAACAACCCTTACACTGAACTAATTACTCAGCTAGACTAAGAGAATAGAGAGATAAAGGCACTAAAATATATTCATTCATAAAGAGAATGTGATTGTAAAAAAATAAAAAAAAAGACAAAAAAAAAACCTTTAGAGGAAATTAGTAAATGTTAAGAGATCAGAGTAAAAATGTATGCAGTTGCCATAGCATTTTAATTTTTGGGTCTTTTGCTTTTATGCTATATGAAAAAATAGCAAAAGTACAATAGTAAGGATAAGATATGGGGAATGGGACGGTCAGACTCAAACTAACCAACACCTCATGTCCAACATTGGCTAAAGTTTCTCTATTTTTGCAAAACTCCAAAAAACGTATTCAATTTACTATAGTTTCCAGCTGAAATCAACATATTGGTAGTAATAAAAAAAAACAACTTTTGTCCCTTTTCGCAACATTTTTTTTTTTTTTTACAAGATTACAAGGAGCATATTATCAATTAATAAAAGCTTATTTTTGAACACAAAATGATGTTCAAGGCCATCTGTTTACGATAAAATGGAACATGCGCTTGGCACCATTCATAGGACATTTCACTCTGAGAGTGTCCCGAGACCTTCTAGATTAAGTAATGTGGTAGTAATTATCTGCAATAATTTTGCAGAAATGTAGCCATAGGCACATTTTTCCAATAAACTTGTGTTGTACATGTCTCAAGCAGGTGCTCAGTTCAAAGCACAGGCCTCTTACAGGGCAAAATGTTGTTGGAGCTGTGGCATAGCATTTACTGAGCCATGATGTGTATGTCGAGGACATGAGTTTGAGTCGTACTTACACTGGATCCTGATCCTGTTCGTTCTATCATTTCTTGTATGCTCTTTCTATACTGTAATAAAAAAAGAAAATGAAAGTGATAATGAACAGTTGTTTGTTATCTATCACCAGGCCGAGCTCAATCTTTTAAGATTGAACATTGGTCTGGGGAGTCTGCTCTGTATTTTTACTGCCCAAGAGGCATGATCAACTGGCATAGCTTAAATGACTCTGTACGCAATTGGATAGTCACTTCTCTCTCCGCCATTGTGCTAAACCTGCCAATAGCACGCCAGGTGGATAAGCCAGTTTGTGATTAGTCCCTGCAGTTTTTTAACAAAAGTAGGATAAAAGTATGTACAGGTTTCCAGCCTGAGCTGCAGGGCGAACTCAAATCGCCAGTAGATCGGGCTGGGTTTACCCAGTCTATAGGCAAGAGACAGTTCACCCAAAAATAAACATTCTGTCATGATTTAGTAAAGTTTTTCCAAACCTGTATGACTTAATTTCTTCTGCAAAACAAAAAAGAAGATACACTGAAATTCACTGTTGTCCAGTGTTGTTTGGACCCCACTTACTTTCGCTTCAACCGTTTTCAGAATATCTTTTGTAATTTTCAAAATAAATAAAATCATACAGGTTTGGAATGAGGGTGAGTGAAATTATGACACACTTTTCATGTTGGAGGAACTGTGCCTTTAAATATAAGATTTCACCAAAAATGTATGGAAACAACGAAAGCATTTAAAATTGTGAGTGTGTATCATACATGCTGAGAGCCACGACTCGCTGCTCCAGAGGAGCTCGCCAATAAATGCCTCCCTGCCAGTCAGGCTCATTTAATACTGCATGCACTGCTAAATACCTCCCCCATCACTCTGTCTCAGTCCCACACATACATAGTGCAGTTTACAGGCTCTTCTAGGAGACAATACGTACAAGCTGAGGGAAAAATAGAGGAAGGGAGATAGAGGGAATGGAAGAGAGAAAGAGCGTCTGAGAGGAAATACTATTATGTAAATGCGGCTGCGGGTTGGGGTGAAATTATTTTGGTGTTGTGCGATTAGGGGCCTCATCTGTTATTGATGTGCGCGGAGAGGAGAGCCATTACAGAGGGCCTGTGTCAAAAACGACCCCCGAGAAAACTGTGACCCCAGAGAGAGATCGAGAGAACAAGGAATACAGTTGAAACAGAATTCCACTAAGTTTCAGATCGGCTGTTTGCTTGTTATTTAGTCAAAATCAATAAAAGGTCCTTTTTGGGGGGGTTCCGTTTTTCTCTTTTTTTCTTCTTTTCATCTCAATTTATTTTACAAACCCCACTCCTTAACAGCCATTTTTTTCATCTCTATTCTATCTCGCTCTTTCCATGTCTGGCCTCTCTCCAATCTTTGCCCCAGCTGTGGTGTGTGTGCAGTGTCTATATGTGAAATGTGTGTGTGCATCATGGTCACTGATGGGTTGCGTAGCTTCAGAATTGACAACATTTACAGGCTAAAATGAGAATCATCCATCTTCACTAGACTGCTGTCAGAGGTAGCGCCAAACTTCATAATCCCCAATTACTAGCGCTAACCTTCCCATCTACATACACACATGATGAGGGGGCGGGTGCGGGACGCATAAATAGAGAGGAAATGCCTATCTCAGACTGAATGACTGAAACAGAGAGAAACAGACAGTGGGAAGGAGTCAAGGATGGAAAGAGAGAAAGAGAGAGAGAGAGAGAGAGAGAGAGAGAGAGAGAGAGAGAGAGAGAGAGAGAGAGAGGGAAGTGGACGGCGTGAGCTGTGATTGGTAAGGTCACAGTCTACTGCCCTCGCCGCGGTGATGAGCACTGAGGTGTTTAAGGGGTCACTGGGATACACACATACATTCACACACAAACACAAACAAACATCCTGCTTACCCTACCTATTAGAAAGGAATTTAACAGCTGTGGTTTTCGGTTGTAATTCAAGTAAAGAATTATGGTTCCATTAACAATTATTTTCGGTCGTTTAGAGGAAACTCCCTTCGCTAATAATCTGACCTAACTATATACTGAACAGAAAAATTGCTTTTTATGAGCCACACTCATAAGCAATGAATTGCAGTTTAGTAAAAAATCTCTTTGTCTGATTTAGTGAGTGAAGAACTCATTAAATCGTTTTTTCTTTGTTCCTGAAGAGAAAGACCACACATTTTTCTGAAAAAGACTAGGGATACTCCTAATCCCTAGTATAAGAGCACAAACTTACTTAACATTTATTTACAAGAATGTTAAAAACGGAAGGCAATAGCTTGTAATGATGTAACTGTATGGTAACAGCAGGGGCAGGTGTATCATCAGGATTTTGTTGGGGTTTAATTCACACCTAATCAGAGTTATTAATAACCTCCTCCTGCACTAAAACAGAAGCGACATCCACTTCCCAAACTCTGCCATCAAACCACCTCCACACCTGAGTGACAAACCCCATTACCGCCAATGGAGATAAATCACTGTGGGTGTGGGGTGGGACAGAGATCATTGTAAGTAATTGGTCATGAAAGCACACAAGCAGGGTCAGTGTGAGGTCGGCCACATACATCACCTGAATCTATGCCACCGCTACTCATTAGTGTTGACTACGTACCTGTGTGCCATTCACAAATTGTGAATCACATTTTGAATACACATGCCAACAGCGAGCAGAACACACACCTACAAGCAAACACAAAGATGAGGGTTAACATACAAAGTCATTTCATGAAGTTGATTTTCTTCCATTATAGCCATGTAATGAAATCTGTTTCCATAGACATCTGATTACTCGGCTATGGCGTCTCTGGCTGGTGGATTGGAGGAGATGAAAAACAGCTTGGCCAATCAGACAGGAGCAGAGTTGGGTTCCAGTGTTGCGGGACCTCAGTCGTATCCACTAGTGTCCGGTAAGCACACCTGTGTGAAAAACACAATGTCGTTTTCTCTTCTGTCTTTTTCCAAGATTTTAGCTTATCAAAGCAACCCATCCCAGTCAGCACGTGACCAACCTTCAACACTGAAATGTGGTTGAAATAGTTGCAGTTTCAAGGTTGAAATAATGTTTAATGCTAAATGGTTGTAAAAGGTTAACAGTATACTTAATACTTGTAAATCAGCATTGAAATGTGAAGACTTTATGTAAGTGAAGTAAAATGATCAAACAGCATGGCAATAACGTTTGTAAAATCGAAACAAACATCAACAGTAGTTCAACTACTTGACTAGATCATGATTTACATGTGAATAAATGTTGAAATGCCAGCTGAGTTAAAGAGTTAGGCCTACTTCACCACTGGCTAAATGGGCTTTCAATAAATCTGTAGGAAGGTATACTGGGTAAACCCAGCCTGATCTGCCGGCGATTTGATTTCGCCCTGCAGCTCAGTCTGGAAACCTGTACATTCAGTTCTACTGCTTCTGTTACACTATTGCGGGAACCAATCACAGACTGACTTATCCACCTGGCGTGCTATTGTCGGGTTTAACATGATGACGGATAGAGAAGCGATGGGTCATTGCCTGTTGATCACGCCTCTTGTGGTCTGATTGGTTGAAGGACTATCCAATTGCACACAGTCATTTGAATTATGCTCGTTTATCACACCTTGTGTGCAGTAGAAAATACAGAGCAGTCTCCCCAGACCAATGTTCAATCTTAAATTGAGCCTGGTCTGCTGATAATATATATATATATATATATATATATATATATATATATATATATATATATATATATATATATATATATATATATATTTATTATTATTATTATTTTTTTATTATTTATTTATTTATTTATCTGTGCTGCCTGACTAGAGAACAAAGAAAAATGTTTTGTCTTCCCTTTTTCCAAATAGGTAGGGAAATGTCAACACCCATAATGCACTGGGCATGTTGCCATCCAAGGCCACTCCCACCAGTCTGCTATGGACACGCTTAATAGAGTCAAATACTGCCTTGCTTTACAAGGAAATGCTTCTTAGTAAACTTTTAGTTATAATGGCGTTGACTTGTTTTGTTCACAGGTGCAAGAATTGTATGTTATATTTAAAATGTTTAGTGGGAGGGAGTTTACTATTGGTTTCCAGGAAAGGATCCAGAACGAACTTGTAGGCAGTGTTTAAAGGCGGCAAAGAATAGTAAAGTAAGGGTTTGTGGTTAGCATTTCAAACTGGATGACCATGTGTTTTAGGCCAAACTCCACCCAACCCCCCAAGATAAAACGCTGTAGCGTACAGGTAAGAAAGCTGTTTACATAGTGTTCCATTTTTACCTTAAAGGTGCACTATGCAACTTTCCGTCCACTGGAAGGCGCCTATTCAAAACAAATGCGTAGTTTGATGATGCAAAGTGTGAGCGGAGCATCTTGGGAGATGAGGTCTTCACCTCACAGCCGGAGGAAAATAGGACTCGGGCAGAAATCACGTTCATGCATGCGGTTATTAACGTTACTGTAGTCTAAAGCAGAGCAGGACCGAGTGTTGTGGACCTGAGCACAGCTGCTGGAGCGATTGTTAAACAAATACCCGGCTCGCGAATACCGGGACTTTTATTATGACGGGACGGGACTCATTTGCCGGGCGCCTGCACAGATCCGCTCTTCCGGTTATGATTTTGAGGTAATGGAGCTCTGTTTATCATATTAGATACATTTAAGTGTGTTTAAAACGATGTTATGACGGTACTCCGTGCGTTCACTTGTTCACACTGCTAAGAGTAAAGCGCTCCTGCCAAATAAAAGCTGAAACCGAGGGTAACGCAGATATGACGCAATTGACAGGCGACCCCCTCAAATGCAATGCTGAAACGTCCCTGTCCTTAGTTAAAATATCAATTTTCTCACAATTTACAAATAGTTGGAAACATCTGGGATATTGTAGGTACTCAACTGAACAAAATATATAACACCGGCCTAGTGGTTTTTTGGATATTTTACTGCAAAAATACTACATAGTGCACCTTTAATGGTGTTTTAAGGGAACACAAAGTACAATACATGTATCAGTGATAAACGTACTTTTAAAAAAACTGTTTTGTTAACCCTCTGTTGATTCAACTGTCCATGCACGGGGATATAAAAATGCAGAAGTATAATCTTTGCTTTTCACAGCCTGTCAGGCTGTCAAAAGTCCGCCAGCCGCCAGGTGACGCTGACAAATAAACGTGAATTTGTCTGTCCAGATAACACAGAGAATGAGTAGATGTTGATCATTTACATATACTACTGACATTGTAACAATACAACGTGTGTTGAAATTGGCAAAATTACACTTTAAGAAATGGCATACATCAAATTTGATAATTTCTTCTACTAGTAGTAGTAACTACTATGGAAAGGACACTATGGTGTCATTCTCACCAGATCTCAAATTATGAATTGTTAAATAGCATTCTGTGATGGAAATGATAGGGGTGGGAACTACTTTTTTATTTTTATTTTACGTTTTGGAATTAAATGGCCAATACCTTTGTTGTTCTAAGATACATTTTCCACAATCAAATAATATTTTCACACATTTTGCATAATTCCTTTTTTATAATATAAGTTTGGAAGTCTAGGATAAGGATACAGCAATAAAATCTATATATAAAAGGTATGGTACGACGTTTCTAAAGCAGTGTTAATGCGACCTTTTTATAGCAAAAAGAAAAGTAAAATCAACCTCTGGAACATAAAAAACTATTTTTACTACATTACTTCCAGTCTGCTAACTGAAGTGCTGATCTGAGATCCACAAGGATTGCTTATTATAGCTGTGTTAAACATGAAGTAGAACCACCTGATTTTGGATCAGCTTGCTGTGGGCAGCTCAGGGGCGTGATGAGAGTGTTATCAGACCTGTTAAACAGTGCTCAGTGATTCAGATTCAGACTCTATACCCTAAGGGACAGAGGGAGTGGATGGAGACCTGTAATTACTATATACACGTCTCCTCCTCTCCCTTACTCACTCACTCCATTTGGGAGTAAGGGAGCACTAATTAAGAGCTGCTTGGACAGGAGCCCTAACGAGGGAATCATGGAATTGGGATTTGTGCACCATCTGACAAGGTAGAGCGAAACCTGTAAATCGACATGGTGTGTGTGTGTGTGTGTGTGTGTGTATGAGCGTGTGTGGAAGGAGAGAAAGCAAGAACGGAGCAGAGCTTGTCTCATAATGGACCATTTGAAAAGACTGGATTGAGTTCATGTTTGCATAATGGCGCCCCCTATTGAAAACATTTGAACATTTTATATTTAACATTAATGATGACTTTTATTTTTTAAATCAATTTACAAATTATGCATTCATGCAAAGACATTTAGACATAAATGCAGAAATTATGATAAAATAAAAATCAACAGACAAAGAGAAATAAAATAAAATGACCTTTATTTTGTCATTTTGTAATCTCTGATTAAAAGAGTATGGAAACGAGAAGCGACACAAACCAGACTCAAACTTGCATTGACCACATTAGCACCACCGCACAATGTGTCAAAGGATGCTACCCTACCCACCAGGCCCTGATTTGATCTCTTTTGGACAAGAAAATCTTTTCCTGTCTACCCTCTTTCATTCTTCTCTCTTCTGACAATGTCTCTCAGAGGACTAGGCCTTGTCTGTTCTCCCTCTGAAGAGTCCATCTCTCTCTCTGTCCCTCACCGTTGCCCTGTCCGCTGACCCAGAGTGGATTAGTATCCAGTCTTCACTAATGTCTTCCTGTCACCTAACATGGAAAACTCCCTAACATGGCAACCAGGAGAAGAGAGAGAGAGAGAGTGAGACTGTCTGTAACTGCATAAGGTCTGGGCGAGGTATATTTTTACTGGGGCAAATGGTCCCGTATACATTTAAATGTTAGAAATGTCTGTATCAAACTGTTTACATTTTTGCTGCTTCACGAAATGTTCATTGTTGACATATTGCTGAAAAGCTGTAAGTTCCACTGTGTTCAAGTACTCGTGATGACATGCAATAGGGGTGTAATGGTACACAAATATATCATCTCAGTACACACCTCAATTTTTAAGTCGTGGTTCGGTATAGTTTCGGTACAGCAGGAGAATTTTTTATTTATTTATTATTAAACAGTGGTTTACTGAACAAACTGTGTTTCTTTTTGCAGTTTACAATGCAGTTTATGGTGCTGTTGTAATTGGGGAAGGGATCTGAAGTGCTTACAATTACAAAATATTTTAGGATAAGGCTAGAACTATTGCGCTCCCATTCTAATCCACTCCGTCTGTTTGATGCGTAGCCTACCCGAGTTAAACATACAGTAGACTTGCGTGCTTTTTAGAATAATCAATTATGTGAAATGGAAATACTTGCATGAATTTGTAACACTTACAGTTCAGTATACAACTTTGTAAGTTGTGTGTTGAGGAAAACGTCTCTTAAACTCATTAAACAAAAATGCATCTGATAGGGTAAGCCATATATGTTTATTATTTACATCAAAAATGATCGATTAGATCTGCATGTGCAGTAGTTAAAACAGTACTACATACTTTTGGTACACATGCGCACCAAAAAGAAAGACCCATACTTAAAATATGTGTACCGTTACACTCAGAAAAATAACATGATTGTGAGTGTGACATTGCTTTTAAACTAGCCTGACAAGCCAGACCCACATCAAGATGTTTGGTCTGGAAACTCACCATAGACAGGGCTCAATCCGAGGGGCGGGATAAACGGTTGTCTTTCAAACTCCCTCTGCACGCGATAGGATAGCGCTACACCAACCAGAGCAACGAAGGTGAAGCAGAGCTTGTAGACAGATTAAACATTCGCCGTATCCGGTCGGCTAAACTCCGAACACATCTTTCCTTTTTAAGAATGATTTCATTGCCGTTCTTTGTTCTTTTCTCAGAGAAAAGCTTAACTCCAAGTCTTCCAGAATCGCGGTCAAAGCTGATTCGAAAGACCGCCGCCGTTCGCCAGTTTCTGTGTTTACTAGACAACAGAAGCACGCAAACGCAACTCGGCCGTCGTCATTATGGCCCCGCCCACAGACTCTATACACGATGTGATTGGCCCGTCCAGATTGTGAGGAATACAGCTCAGAAGGGTATTGAGAGTTCCTAGACACTTGCGGGCAGATTAAATTTGCTGCCGCTAGGGTGCGTCTAGATTTCTAGGGTACTTTTAAACTACACTTAATATTCAATATCCTGCTTTTTAGATAGAAAAATTGCAAGTTACTTAGTCTGTTTTTGCCCAGCAAAGTAAAATAGTTCCAAACAAAGATAAAGCAGAACTAACCATTGTGCGACACAGTAAGTGTTTAATGTCCTGGATGAATCTACATGTGTGAGGGATTCAGTCGTGAAAGTCTTCTTAAGAGAAGTTAAGAAATGATATATGAAAATATATTAAGTTAAGAAAGATATATTCTAATAATATTCCTGTTTTTATTTGTATCTTAAGAAGAAAATAACTTTTGTGTTATCTAATTGTATGGCGGTTCTTGCTGAAGACTCAATTTGCTGATCAATTCAATGAAAAACAGCTCCAAATCCATATTTTGGAGCTGCTTCGTTTTTGTATGTTACTGAATTTTGCAGTGAGCTAAAGTCATGACCGATCATGGTTTTTATTATAGATCAATGTTGTCATTTAGAGTACACTATTACATCTTTAGTAACAGTAATATGTTGCTCTTATATGAAGCTAGTGTTATTTTATAATAACATGCTTAATATTTGAAACAACACACTAAATTCAGTAAAACATCTACCTTTGGGTATTTAAGTCAATACACAGATTATTTACAGTCATTGACTTAAAGAGTCTTCTTTCAAAAAAGAAGATACAAATATTTCTTAAAGGCCCACTAAAATCAAAATTGAAGTTTTTTAGCTTTTAGTATGACTGTGTTAGCCTTAAAGTTATAAATAAGCGAGTATGTTCCAAAACTATGACAAGATGTGCATTTTAGGAAATATAAGCATTCAAAATTTACAGTCTCTCACTTCTGTTAAAACGAATCTCAGATTTTGATGACATCATCACAGACTTCACCGTCTCATCAAATCTTCTGTCCAATCAAAATGCTCTCTAGAATCTAAAGCCCGCCCCCTACGTTGCTAAAGCTGCGGCTGAAATCGGTCAGTTGTTAACACATACATTTACTAATTTCTACATAGTGAAAGGCACATAGCACACTATATATGTGATACGATTCAGTGTGCTTTCATTTGAGGCGGATGAAGTTTTCATGTTAGTTTCACGCATCGCAGCAGCGCACACACACCAATGGCTCTGGTCTAAATTTAGACCTCAGACACGAGAGCACAGCGCGGATCATATGCGCGAGTCGGCGCAGACAACAAACTTATCGGACTCATTTGAATTCTGCACAGAATGCTGCATTTCAAAGCGATATGGAGGAGATTATGATGATAAACAGTGTTAGCGGAAACTGGCTTTACCAAACAGAAAGGTCTGCTCTAGTCAAACTGTATATTAACGAAATGCTATTGGCTGTTTCAAAAAAGGGGAGGAGCTGCCAACAGCTGGAGCCGTTTCAGGGGAAATCACATCAACACATTGAATAATGCGGCGTGTTTCAAGGCACTTCAGTGGGCCTTTAAGAATCTTTAAAATATAATAAGCATAATAATCTTTAAAATATTAATATCATAATTTTTAAAAACGAAATATTTGTACCTTTATTCTTAAATTTAGAAAAATAAGAGGAAAATGGCAGTTCAGAATCATTTTAAGAATATTTTGTGAATTCGGCCCCTGTTGAGTGATTGATTCAATGACTTATTCATAAAGATAGATCACTTGTGTTATTCTTGAATTAATAAGCACTTTTGAACAATCAGTTGACTTACTCATCACTCTCTTAGCGATGTAACCTGCAGAAAGAGGTACATGCAGAAAAAGTATTATATCAGTGCTGCTTGTGTGCAGTCAGATTTGAGGACCGGAACTAACAGTTGTCTGTATATATATATATATATATATATATATATATATATATATATATATATATATATATATATATATATATATATATATATATATATATATATATATATATATATATATATATATATATTGAATTTTTAATTTTTTTTTTATTTTTTTTTTATAAAATATATGCATTTCCTTGATTGTTATGTGAACTGTGATATTGGCTTTTCAACACTCCCATTTTATTTGCTTTATACCTTCAAAAACATAGAAACGGTTGGAGAACAATGTGTTTATTTTATCCAAAGGTCACACAGTACTCATGTTGCCAGAAACTGATGGGTACATTTTCCTGTCCACACTTTCACCACTTCCCAATCCTAATGCTCCTCTTTTTCCACTCCTGAGTTATTCTCCACCTTGCCTCAATCTCTCTTATTCCTTCTCTCATCTTCTCTATCACACTTTTTAATCTCTGATAAAGTATTCAGTTTCCCCCTGTTCTCGCCTCCCTCCGTCTCCTAGGCCCTACAGAGGCTTAAATGGTGACGGTGTTGAAGGGGATGGATGAACTGAGGGTGATGGTGTTTATTATGATGAATGGGCTGCAGTCTACAGATCAGCACCATGTGCAGACTGAGAGATGATTCACTCTGACAGCCATGTCATGTAGCCTAATACAGTTATACATCCATACAACAGAGAGAGAGAGGAGAGATAAAGCGAGAGAGAATTAAATTTAGAAACTGCCCAGTGATCATTGTGAAATGGACAAGTTAAATCTCTCATTAATATTTTTAATAATCCATGCTTGTTTGTTTTTAATGAACTCTAATCAACAATCTATAAGGTATTAACTGTTGCCACATGCGAGTCAGTTACCTGTGCCTAAAGAGCTTCTTTTTTTGACTTTCAATTTCACTGACCTGATTCCCTCTTTAGTTCCTCTAAATGTGCGCCTTTATTTAGTGAATCAGGCCTGAGGGAGACACGGGACATCTTTTACACTTAAGAGTGGAGACAACCAGACCCTGTCATACATCAGTGCATAATTATACCAGAGACCCTATTACTGGGGCAAAGGCAGATTTGTGATCTGACATAAAGTAAGATGGCTGTATTAATCTGGATGGTTATACAGGATGTCGCTAGTTTACCAAGCTCATAAGATGTCACATCTGATTTAATAAGCTACAGCGTAGATACGTGCTTCATTCGCTTTGCTATGTGAACTCTTTCAGTTTCAGCTTTTACAGTAGTCTTTAATTGAAACTTTATTAATAAGAAATATTTTCAATTGTATGCACAATTATAAAAAATACTGCTCAACGCGAACAAGAGTGCTGATGTACAACCCAACCTGAGTGTTCTGCAGGTTATATTAATACACCAATATGTGACAAAAAGTGACTGCCTTTTATGAGTGAGCCACTGATTCATTCATTTAACAGATTTATTCAAAAAGCCAGATTCATTTAGGAAAATCATTACTGTGTGATGGATACTAACAACTGTCAATTCTGTCTTGGCTTCCTTTGAAAATGTATTCAGTTGTGGAACAAAAATACACAAAGCAATGAAGTATTTCAGTATTAATCTTTTGTTTATTGCACTGTTTCATAAAAGCAATCTCATGCTCTTGCTGTTGGTCTGATTACCAGCCATGCTGAGTGGTAACACTAGAATCAAAATAAGAATGACTTTGTCTGTGAAGACCAACCGTTGTTGTATTCAATTGTTTTAAGTATTTATTTATCTTTTTTTATTGTATTTTATATGTTGAAAGATTCCACATAGAAACTCAGGACACATTTATGTGTTGACATCATTGTAGGACATTTATCAGAATCTGTTAAGTCTGGCATCGCACGTCATAGTTCCCGCTTCCAAATGCTCTCAAAAACAAATGAACAACAGTGTTATTTTAAAGCTAAGCTTAAAGGGGTTTTATAAATTAATAGTTCTCATAAATGTCTGTTAATATAGTGTTCTCACTAGAAACGAAGCAGAGGCTTGGACCCGGAAAAAGTCTTCCTTTGCGTCTCAAATAACAAGCGGATAAAAAGGTTAAAGCCAAGTTAACTGAACAATTATAGAAGGAATTGCTTGATAAATGGTTGTGGTGATTGGAATGACTTACTGACAAGTTAGATCAATAAACTCTTCCCTATGGAGTTAATGCTAATCATGCTAGAAATGCTTTTTTTCTATCTCTGCAGGTCGTGACCTGGCCAGCACCACGCTCCCTGGTTACCCTCCTCATGTTCCTCCAACTGGGCAGGGTAGTTACTCCACACCTTCCCTCACAGGGATGGTACCTGGTGAGTCTCAACCAATTTTTAACTGCAACTTCACATACACTGCTGTTCGGAAGTTTGTAGTAATTCAGATTCCTTAATGTTTGTGAAAAAATGCTCATCAAGGCTGCATGTATTGGTTAAAAATGACAGTAAAACAAATAGAAAACAGTTCTTTTAAATTGTAATAATATTTCACAATATTACCGTTTTTACTGTATTTTTGATCAAATAAATGCAGCCTTGGGGAGCATAAAAGCAAGACATTTAAAAAATATAACAAGTTTTAACAGTTTTGCACTGGAACAAGTTCCTTGGAATATTTGTTTTCTTAGATACATTTAAAAAAATCTTAGTTATTCCAAACTTTTGATCAGTAGTAGTGTGATCATAGTTTTTCCAATTATAGTGGGATGAGCTCTTTAGGCATGTTGCTGAAGAAGGAATTGATGACAAAACTAATAGATAGGCTAATTTCCATACATGTGCCACCCTCATTCTGTCTCTCTCACCCTCTCTCGCTCTTCCTGCTGTAGTCACTCTCCCAATACCCCCTTTTCACCTCTGCTTTATTTCAGTTGAGGTCCCAGTGGGAGGGGGTCTTGTCTTTGCCACTTCCTGTCTCCCCCCATCTGCCAGGTTGACAGCACTCCCAGGGGGTTATGGGATGGAGAAGGGTGGGGGGGTTGTTGGGTGGTTGGCAGAGTGTGGGGCGGACGGACTGGCTTTGAGTCTTCAGCAGGAGTGGCTGGACTATTAGACCCCAGTCACACAGCTGTCCCTTCTCAACATCAGTAATTTGTTTTTAATGAGAATCATCGCTGACCCTTGACTAATTCATTCATTCTCCTGCAGACTCCCTCTGCCTCCTTTGTTTTAGCTATTTTTTTTAATCCACAGGCCACTTCAGAATCACAGAAATACACATGGATTTTCTCACTGTAGGATTCATACTCACAAACACAAATGGCTTTGAATACGGTTCACATAGATGCATGTGGCTTTAAATAGCACTAACTTGAACAATCAAAATCCAACATAATTTGAAAATAACTGATCTATTTCTTCTTATTTAAATAGTCTTTGTTATCAAAGCAATTGTTTTTTAATGATTATTAAGGGCTACCTGATTTTTTTTGCGTTGTCATTGGATCGCATTTAACAATTTTGAATCATATTTTTGGGTTGATGTTATATAATTTAGTACTAGAGACTTGAAAGTAAGTCAGTCAAAATTGATTGACTCCCTCCAGTTATTCTTGTCACATGTTGAAAGTTGAATCCTCTGGAGATCACAATATTTGGCTGTGTGCATCATTGAGGCTGCTTCATTAGAGAAAAGTAACCATTACATTTTAAAGTATGAAATAAATCACAGCAATTTACAGCTCATTGGAAATAATATACATTATTCCCAGTTAAAATAAAACAAAATTGTATAACTGGTACCTCGATGACAACTTTTAAACATTTTTTTTTTTTTTTAATATGCAGTATTGGCTGCTAAATAATCTTTTAAATCTTAAAACAGGCAGAAATAATTAAATATACTTAATATTTTAATCTTAAAAGAACATAAATGCATGTAACAATGTTCTATAACTCTTTCCTGAATATGCTATCAGTTGTTTCTGCTTCTTCTTCGCATGCGTTTTGATCAGGAGATTCTGTACTCTTACAGATATTTCATAGTGCCCCCTCTACCATATAACAGTTAAAACACGGAAAACTGGACTGTGAAAATATACTTATTGAAAATGATGACGCATGTTTAGTGATGTGAAGCATATAGAATCGACAGATATGTACTTGTATACCGCTATTGTGCCTGTTTTATACTATTCGTATAATATGCTTTAGTACTTTCACACTGTTGCTAAAGATATGTTACTTTGTACACTCTTCATATCACAGTTGTATTTTAGTGCAAACATAAATATTTTGCTTAAAATTATCCTGCCAGAAGAATAGCATTTGAACGTTACTATTGAATTGAATGTGGAGGAATTTCAACTGTGACAAGAAGATTGACAGCGCAGTTTAGGCAGTGACAGGATAAACGTCACTAAGTGACAGAGCTGTCCATTAAAGATGACAAAGTACTATGTCCCAAAGCTAATAATACTCTTCTCCTAAACACTCAAAAGTATAAACTTTTTCTTCACAAAAAGAGTACAAACTTTTAGATCGTAGTACAAGTAGACGAATTGGGATGCAGCAAGGGAGTATACACTCACCTAAAGGACTATTAGGAACACCTGTTAAATTTCTCATTAATGCAATTATCTAATCAATCAATCACAAGGCAGTTGCTTCAGTGTATTTAGGGGTGTGGTCCTGGTCAAGACTAGCCTGGAAACTCACCATTGACAGGGCTCAATCCGAGGGGCGGGATAAACGGTCGCCTTTAAACTCCCTCTGCACGGCGTGCACGAAATTGGATAGCGCTACAACCAACCAGAGCAACGAAGGTGAAGCAGAGGACATTGAAAGATTAAACTTTCGCCATATCCGGCAAAACTCAGAACACATCTTCTCTTCTTAAGAATGACTTCAGTGCCTTTCTTTGTTCTTTTCTCAGAGAAAAGCTTAACTCCAAGTCTTCCAGAGTCGCGGTCAAAGCTGATTCGAAAGACCGCCGTTCGGCAGCTTCTGTGTTTACTAGAAGCACGCAAGGGCAACTCGGCCGTCATTATGTTAAGCCCCTCCTACCGACTCTATACACGATGTGATTGGCGTTTACAGCTCAGAAGTGTATTGAGAGTTGCTAGGTGACACTCGCGGCAGATTAGATTTGCTGCCACTAGGACGCGTTTAGATTTTTAGGCTAGGTCAAGACATGAACTCCTGAACTCCAAACTGAATGTCAGAATGGGAAAAAAAGGTGATTTAAGCAATTTTGAGCGTGGCATGGTTGTTGGTGTATTTCACAATCTGCTCAGTTACAGGGATTTTAACACACAACCATTTCTAGACCATTTACAAAGAATGGTGTGAAAAGGGAGAAACATCCAGTATGCAGCAGTCCTGTGGGTGAAAATGCCTTGTTGATACTAGAGGTCCAAGGAGAATGGGCTGACTGATTCAAGCTGATAGAAGAGCAACTTTGACTGAAATAACCACTGGTTACAACCGAGGTACTCATCAAAGCATTTATGAAGCCACAACACGCACAACCTTGAGGTGGATGGGCTACAACAACAGAAGACCCCACCGGGTACCACTCATCTTCACTACAAATAGAAAAAAGGCTACAATTTGCATGTGCTCACCAAAATTGGACAGTTGAAGACTGGAAAAAGGTTGCCTTGTCTGATGAGTCTCCATTTCTGTTAGGACATTCAGATGGTAGAGCCAGAATTTGGCGTTAACAGAATGAAAACATGGATCCATCATGCCTTGCTACCACTGTGCAGGCTGGTGGTGGTGGTGGTGTAATGATGTGGGGGATGTTTTCTTGGCACACTTTAGGCCTCTTAGTGCCAACTGGGCATCGTTTAAATGCCACGGCCTACCTGAGCATTGTTTCTGACCATGTCCATCCCTTTATGACCACCATGTACCCATCCTCTGATGGCTACTTCCAGCAGGATAATGCACCATGTCAAAAAGCTTGAATCATTTCAAATTGGTTTCTTGAACATGACAATGAGTTCACTGTACTAAAATGACCCCCACAGTCACCAGATCTCAACCCAATAGAGCAGGGCTATTCAAATCTTACCCTGGAGGGCCAATGCGCTGCAGAGTTTAGCTCCAACCCTGATCAAACACACCCACCTGTGATTTTCTAATGATCCTGAAGACATTGATTAGCATGTTCAGGTGTGTTTGATTAGGGTTGGAGCTAAACTCTGCACCGCATTGGCCCTCCAGGGTAAGATTTGAATAGCCCTGCAATAGAGTATCTTTGGGATGTGGTGGAACGGGAGCTTCATGCCCTGGATGTGCATCCCACAAATCTCCATCAACTGCAAGATGCTATCCAATCAATATGGGCCAACATTTCTAAAGAATGCTTTCAGCACCTTGTTGAATAAATGTCACGTAGAACTAAGTCAGTTCTGAAGGCGAAAAGGGGTCAAACACAGTATTAGTATGGTGTTCCTAATAATCCTTTAGCTGAGTGTATATTTACACAAGGGAACTAAATAATATATAGGTGTAATTACAGTAATTAGCACCCAAGTAAACTAACAAGGCAATTAAAAATAATAAATTGAAAGGAAACACAAGAAATGGTTTAAATCAACCATTGTTGCCAAATGTGGCTTACCAACTAACTAAATTATAACTACGACAGAAATGTTTTTTGTTTTTTTTTCTCAGCGTCTTCTTAAAGTATAGGTAACAAATATTTCCTTGCTTAGCTTTAATATCAAGTGCAAGGTAACTCAAGTGGATATTGCGGAAAATCTGTGTGCAACAAGACAAATAGAGTGGTATAAAAAACAAAAACTCTGCGATGAAGGATTGTTCGCCAACCCTTGTATCAACTCCCTGAACACAACAAAACAAACCCAAGCCAAAACAACAACAACATGTCTCTTGTCGTGTCTCCAGTCTGTCACACGGGTGTCTCTGTCGATGCTCTCCCCGGTTGCCACAGTGACTCGTAGGGTCTTGTCGGGTCCCCTCTCTTCAGAGCAAGATCCGTAACCTTGTCTCGTATTTCCCTATGACTGAATCCCCCATGTTTCCCCCACTTCTGACAAGCATTTATGACCTTGCAACCCATATCTCTCGCTGGGGAGACCCCATCCCTCCATTCCTCTCCATTCATAAGTCATCCCCCTCGCTTTTTCACGAGCATCTTCCCTAAACAACCTGACACGGTTTAGTCGCTGTGGCGCTAAGTTGACAGAGGAGAGGTAACCATGCCAACAATCCCATCTAAGAGCATGCTGAAGGTTAAGAGTAGGAACAAAGCTCCAGACATGCACTTAAGATTATCCCATTTCATATACCTCCTACTATTGTTTTTTCTTTCTTTCTGGCTTTATGATGTCTCATTTGAATTACTTCGACTGCAACACTCTCATAAATCATTTTATGTTCATGTATCCCTTTTCTTTTATATAATATACAGTTTGTGTGAACTTTTTAATATTCATGTACACAAATCATTCTAATATCATGATTTGGTGCTCAAGAATAATTTCTTATTAATGATGGAAACTGAAATATTTTTTATTTTGTAACATTATACATGTCTTTACTAATTTCTTTATTTAAATAATCTTACCAACCCCTCATTTATTTCCCTTCATTCTCTGTAGAAAGCATCTTAGTCTCTTAAATGAAATGAGATTAGCTTTGAATTGCTAACTTACAAGCTATTTTACTCTATAGAAACAATACAAATTGTTGGTGCTTAAAATAAAAAGTTTTGAATTAAAGTTCACATGAAAACTTTCTCTCTCAATTGAAATGTTTAATACATTTGCAATTATACAATGTAATAAAATTGTCAGTATTTACTCTCCAGCTAGTTTCCACCATTTTCTAACTGTATTTCTTGTACCGGTAATTGTGACTTTTTTCTTAGTGTGAAGAACATCTCATAACCTAAAGAACCCTTTTACAGTATAAAGAACCTTTTGGGCATTAAAAAAAGGTTCCAAAGAAAGATAATTATTATTATTGGTTTAACTCCCTATAGCTAAAAAAAAGTGTGAGTGTTTAAAAACACTTATTTACAGCTCTCAGAAATTGTATATTTATATATTTCACTGCCATTTTTGTGGAAAAAAATTGATTAGTAGTGCCTTTTCTTCTCTCCTTATATCTCCTGATCCTCTTCTTTCACTTTCTCTCAGAGTGTATCGCTTATTTCTCCTCTCCTTCTCTTTCGTTCTGTTGCTTCCTCTCTTTCAGCAGGGGGGCTGACACACAGGGGAGGGGGGCACAAAACCAGCCAGGCAGAACCGACAGAGCGAGAGATGGAGGGAAAGAGAGAGAGCGAGAGAGAGCTGGGCCTCTGATTTTGTGACAGCCAGCAAAGGGAAAGTGTTCCCCAGGGAAAGGGAGAACGAGGGAGATGGGAAAAGAGGGAGAAAAAGAGAGATGGAGATAAAGAGAAAACTACACTGAAGCAATGGAGGAGAAAAACTGTCACAAATCGACACTTCCACCTAGCCAATTGAACCTTTTAGGCTCCTACACACTACATACGCAGTATAGGGTTTAGAACTCACCTGCAGACTGAAGAGTTCAAATTGTTTTACATGCATATCTAACATTTCTATTGTCTTTTCTTAAATTTCAGGAGGAGATTTCTCTGGCAGTCCCTACTCCCATCCGCAGTATTCGACATACAATGAGTCTTGGAGATTTGCAAACCCCAGTCTACTAGGTAAGAGCATCTGAAAGCACAACCATCTGGACAGTGATGGAGAAAACTTGCTCTGCCTATGCTTTCGTAATAATCTGCTTTAAAGGCATAATTCCCCCAAAATGAAAATGATGTCATCATTTATTCACCATCATATGAAAGCTAGTTTCTGCCTCAGAATAAAATTGTAATTGTGACTTTATACCTCCTGATATTAACTTTATATTTTAACCTCTCAATGTGACTTAATATGTAATTTCCTACTTTATCTCACGGTTATACTTTTAACATGAATTAAATTTCAGGGTTTCAGCGAAATAGAAGATTGTCTGTAAATGTAACAACTTCAGTCAGTTCCACACAGAAAGCTTTTGTATAACTTATACACTACCACTCAAAATGTTGGGGTCAGTACAAATTATATTAAAAAAAATAAAAAAATACTTTTGTTTTCATAATACTTTTTGTTTATTTTTTGTTTATTTTTTAGCAAGGATGCAATAAATTGATCAAAAGTAAAAGTTAAGGCATGTAAAGACAAAATGAAAAGAAAATTCAGTCACACTTTATAAGGTCTATTTCTCACTAATAACTAGTTGCTTATTAACATGCATATTACTAGGATATTGGATGTCATTAGTACTTATAAAGCGCATTTTACATTATTCTACATCCATTATCCTACAAAATACCTAAACTTAACTACCTTACTAACTATTAAGCTGTAATTAGGAGTTTATTAGGGTAATAGATTAAAGGACAACTCTGGTGAGAAATGACCCTAGGGGTAATTAACAGATGGTTACCGAGTAGATCGTTCTCTGGGATGCGTTTTCATGGAAATCAAATGTAAAGAGTTTTATCTCTAAAAACAGATTAGCTTATAACACTAGTCTATGGGGCACAGAGTAGTGAAATTAAATCGCTAGTTAATACCACTAACAAGGCTAAAAATAGCCTCACACTAACACAGTAGCATGATGAGGGTCCCTACATGCAAACCGAAGCATTGAGAACTTTGTAAGAGTACAAACTGTTTAATAAGAAGATACTTTATAAACAGAGTGCATTACGCGGTCACGGACAGGCGCCATCTTGGAAAACAGTCAGCGATTTGATTTTACCACCCTGTGTCTACCCTGTGCCCCATAGACAAGCGTTATAAGCTAATCTGTTTTTAAAGATAAAACTATTTACATTCCATTTACATGAAAACGCATCCCAGAGAACGATCTACTCGGTAACCATCTGTTAATTACCCCTAGGGTCATTTCTCACCGGAGTTGTCCTTTAACAGTTAGTTAATAGTGAGAACTGGGACCTAAAATAAAGTGCGACTGAAAATACTTTGCTTTTAAACTTTATTTTAGGTAATCCTGAAAATCAGTTTTCACAAAAATGTAAGCAGCACAACTGTTTGCAACATTTATAATAAGAAATGTGTCTTATTATGGCCAAAATCAGCTTTCTGAAGGATATTGTGACCCTTGAAGGCTGTAATGATGCTGAAAATGTAGCTTTGCCACCACAAGGAATAAATTACATTTTAAAATAAAAAAATAGTTTTACTGTGTTCTTGATCAAATCAATAAAGCCTCAGTGAACATAAGAGACTTTCAGAAACATGCACAAAAAAAACATTGACCCATAAATCAATTTCATTTGTGGGCGAACTATACTTTTAATCGGAAATTAAAATGCATTGGCTTGGAGTGCTTTATAAAGAATTAATTTATAGTCACATTTCTAAAATAACCACATTTGCTGTGAAATAACTTGCTTTTTTATGTGTGCACTTTGCTCTCAGTGTTCCAGCAAGAGTACGGTTCTTTACTGGGCTCGGAGAGAGCAGCTTCATCGGGTCTATTCTCCGGCCAAACCCCACAACCCACAGGTACCAAAACACCCATGCCATCAGGGGGGGATGTTTGAGTGGTTTGATGTTTGAAACATTGTTGAGTTAGCAGCATGCTATATGTGTTTGTATGTATGGTGGACAGAACGATTGGTTTAGAGGAACCTGCCCCGATCAGCAAAACCTCAAACTGACACATCTGTCAAGAGCAAGGTGAAGGGGCAGTGGCTTAAAAACAGTAATGTGTGTGTAAGAGAGAGCAACAGAGCTGACCTTA
This sequence comes from Pseudorasbora parva, assembly GCF_024679245.1. Lineage (NCBI taxonomy): Eukaryota > Metazoa > Chordata > Actinopteri > Cypriniformes > Gobionidae > Pseudorasbora > Pseudorasbora parva. Next base: position 39,823,837 of record NC_090175.1, on the reverse strand, counting down.
ACGTTCCCAATGGAGAAGGGATTCCTTGGAGATTTCATGATATTTTTGCTTTGTGTGTCAAGAAAGAGACCCTGATTTGACAGAAGTTTGACAGTGTTTGTGTTAAGTGCTCTGAGGCAAAGTTTAGTTTCTATTAGGGCTACCTCTAGTGATCTACCTCACTCTCTCAAACCCTGTTTTTACCACAACACAAAAGCTACTTAATCACACTCACATAATCCTCATTTCCAGTGAAGACAAACACACACATCCGCCATATTTCACCAACACATTTCTCCCAATTTCAAACTCTTTACCTCCGGCAACAAAGACTAAGCAGCGTTGCTGTCACTCCACTCCGTTATACCCCTCGCTCATGGCCACAGTCTCTGTGTAATAAAGATAAATAATTCCTGCTAAAACTAAATATGATACTAAAGACATTACTGGGTCTGAGGGGTCCATCAGCACTTAATGCCAACACAGACTGATCAAGATGGATCATCAGTCTTATAGAGCAGAAATGGTCTTTTCCCAGTGGAAACTGAGCTGATGATGATGGTGTCATTTCAAATAAGAGGAAGGGTGACATGATTGTGGGGGACTGATAAATCAAATCTACCTTGGGCTGTAAATCCATCGTCCTCTAATCATATATATTCTTTATATCGAATGCATTGCTTATTTAGCATTCATTTTAATGAAATCAACAAGCAGTTTAAGATTATTTTTAATTTCAAATGTAGTGCCATAAAATTTTGTTAAAATGGTTGAAAATAATACAATTAAAGGCATAGTTCACATACAAATGAATCAATTACTCACACTCATATCGTTCTAAACCGGCAATGTTCATCTTCAGAACACAAGATTTTTTTTTTATCTTTCTGTACTCAACTACCACTTTTCCGCTTCAAAAAAAGACCACTTAAACCGAGACTAAGTCGAGACCAAGACAAGACCAGCACTCCTTAAAGGGATACTTCACCACTTTTTCATTTTAAACTGTTATTCCCTAAACTAAAAGGAGTTGATTAGTGCTCGTCTCAGTGCGTGCACTTAATCTCTCTGACGCACGGTGACAATCTGATAGCATTTAGCTCAGCCCACTAAGCCCAGTTCATTCACTATGGTACCAAACAGAGATCAAGTTAGAAGCGACCAAACACCTCCACATTTCCCCTATTTAAATACAGTTACACGAATAGATGAACAACCTAGTATGGTGACATAAAATAAAACATGGCACTATTCTAAGCGGATTAAAAAGGAGAACTATAATGTATGGCGGAATAGCACTTCTGAGAGTACTTCGACTCGGCGTAGTAAGTCCCGACTGAAAAATCCGGATGTTTCCGAGTCGAAGTACTCTCAGAAGTGCTATTCCGCCATACATTATAGTAAATTCATCTAAAAGATCCATATCTACTGTCTGAGAAAGTACTTATAACTAATTAATAAATTAGAAATTAGAAAAGTAAGACAATATAGCAGACATCCCAAGTTCCAGGAGTCTCCTGCATATTGATAGCGGCTCCCTGATACCTGCAAATTAGTTAAAATCTCCCGGAATCTAGAGAGAGCACCCATGCAGGACAGAGTCTGTGCTCCAATCCGTGTAGCGCACGCACAACAGAGAGGCAGGGCGAGCGAGAGACCTTCTGCGCTGTGTGTGTGCGTGCGTGTGTGCCACATGAAGTGCATGTAAGACAGAGAGCATCCTGATTGGCCTGTTTCAGTTAGGCAACTAACAGTCTTTTATCTCTTCTCCTAAATCCAATCAATCAGTTCATGCATTTAGAAAAAGTAGCATCATAGCAGAGGGAGAGTGCCCCAAAAAATGAAAGTATAAGACATATTTTACACCAGACTACACAAAAGTGTACCCCTGTCTTATAAGCGTTAAACATAATGCACACTGTATAGTTTGTTACAGTGACTTCAGCATTGCCCATGGCGGGGGTAAATTTGGGCTCGGGATACCTCCCTGAAATGACTTTTTGCAGGTTGGGATGTCTGCTATAGCACTGTTTCCAATCAAATCACTAACAATAAAATTCATGGCACAGAAGTTGCATCTGAATTGGTACAATGACGCCTGCATAAATAATGCTCAGATTAATTTAAGAGTAAAACATTAACATCATTTAACAGTCACAGAATCATTTATTCAACCGATTTGTTTAAAGCAGCAACATTGCAGAATTAGCAAAGACACATTTAAATTACATTAAAATGTAATGTTAAAATGCATATTAACTTCTTGTTTATTGAACCTTTGTATAAATCAATATCATTTGCAATCATGCTTATATTCATGAAAATAGCTGTCATCCTATTGTGATATTGCTTAATTGTATTTGTTATATAGAAAAAAATGAAAAATATTTGTGGGCATATCAATTTCGGGCATTTCTGAGACAATGCTGCTTTGAATTTTTAAACCCGGTACCTCAGTGACACAATAAATTATTTTATCGATTGCATTTTAAGCAGTAAGTTTTGCATCAAATCACATTACTGTTGTTAAATCAGACAATGCACAATTGAGTGATATCCTTGCAGTTGTGGTCCAGAGTCATCTAAGTCTGAGAATGAGACAAGACCGAGACCTTAAAAAAATGGCCTTAAGGCCAAGACCGGTCTCGAGTACTACAACACTATCAATTGGTTCTACCACATCAGGCATGTTTGAGCTTCTGTTTGCCAAAACTGATGTGAAAGTTAAAATATTTTAGGTTTTCAAATAAATGCAGCTTTAGTGAGCATAATGGTTTTACAAAACTATTAAAAACATTAACAATCTTACTGACCCCAAACTTTTGAATGGTAGTGTACAAAATTTTTAAGTAATGTTTCATTTGGTCGTTTAAACAGACTTGCAAAACCTGGATTCAATGGGGCCACTTGTTAATCAGATGAATGACAGATTGTTGTTTCATATCCCTTATAGGATCTCCATACTACTATAGCGCAGCCACACGGGGAGCAGGAGCGGCAGCCACAGCAACTGCCTCTGCCTATGACCGTCACTGACCAGCCAGGCAGAGCAAAGGAGGAATGGTGAATGATTGGGAGAAGAGAGAGAGAGAGAGAAAAAAAGAGGAGCGAGAATGGATTGATAGCGCCCACATGAGACTGCCTACAAATGGAAGAAAAGAAGTGGAAGAGGAGCAGGAAGGAGAATGGAGAAAGAAAAAAAGAAAGAAAGAAGAGGTGACAATGTTTTCCTGCCAATTACAATCAATGGTTCAATCAGTAGCTTCAGCTGATGTGTCTAATTTCTGTTCATTAGTGGAAAGTATACACCCATTCACCTGTATTCCTGTGGTCTCACCTCACATGGCCCGCTTACACAACACTGTCTTCAACTAAAAACGGAAAAATTTGAATGCGTTTTGACCGTTCATTTACACGACAACGGCATTTTGGGGGCCTGAAAACGTGAACTTTGGAAAACGGGATACAAAGTGCATATCACATGCCCAGCCTATAGTAGTTTCTTTATAAAGGGACATCGCCAACTACTGGCCTGGCAAGCGTAATACAGTGTTTTTATTCATTTTCGCAGATCCGTGTGGACGGGGATCATTTGACAACACTGTTGTCTGTACGCGAAAAACACAAAGGAAAAACTTTTCCGGTTTTAGAACATTGTTGTCGTGTAAACGTACCCTAAATCTGTTATTACTTTGATTTATCTTCTGTCATTAAAGCCTTGCTTATCCTATCGTCTTTGCATCTCTATGCAGTTTGTTCTTATAGAGATGATCAGGTGTTGGGAGTTGGTACCAGACAATCTACTAGTGGCAGCTTGAGATGACCTACATGATTTGAGTTCCTTTTTGAGTCATTTCATCAACTGTGTGAATGTGGCATCATAAACTGTTTTACCAGTCTGCTAAAACCATGAATTGTTTTGGAGAGAACCTAAAGTATCAAGTGAATGGAGATTCAATAGAGTTGGACAGATAACTCAGGTCGGAATATTGGCATTATTTACATTAAAATTAGCCAGCGTGAAGGACAGGCCCATTTCACTATTGATCATGGGACGCTTCCATTTGAAATGGTAGTGTAATTACGGTAGAGTTAGGAGAGATATTACTGAAAGATTCTGAAATCAGCCCTGACGTGCAAGCACAAGAATATTTGAGCCCTAAGTTCTAATCTAGGAACCATTTAAGCGTAATGGACTCCTTGAATAAGAAAGTTTAACATTAGTTGCGATGCGATGGCTATAAATGTTTGGTGTTTTGAGTCATTATATTGGAAAATAGCAGCATTAAAGCACTGTTGTCATGAATGAGAGCATCTGTATTTTAAAGACTCCTCTCCTTCCTCTGTGTAGATAAATACTATTTACATATGTACAGAATACGCTTATTCAACTGTACATTAGTAAGATTTATAGCTATTTATGATGGAGAGTAATATATATAATTGTGTGTAAAAGTTTACTACAGACAAATGCTACAGCTAGCTAAAGATGTTGCCGTGGAATACGTAGCTGGTTCTCTTTTTAAACCCCTGATGTTTCACTCCAAACGCAAATCAGTTGCAATTTAAAGATCCTGCTGGCATTGAAGCGCTGACAAACTTTTGTTAAGTCGCTACAATTTTAGAAGGGGAACTAATTTCCCCAACAGGAAGTGATGTCATACCGTCTGTCCATTCAAAACGTCTCCTTAGCCTCCCCAAAGATACTCTTCAGTAGTGCAAAGACACTCTTAAAAAGCACAAAGTGGCAAATCTGTTATCCGGAAATGACCTTTTTTTGTTCATGCGCTTTCTCTATGAGTGCATTTGTTTTTAAATATTCCCTTCATCCATACTGCGCCAAGACAATGCATGAGACCAAGGTGGAGGCCTTACCAAACTGTCTATGTAGCAACATCATGCTGTACATTCTTCCCTATTTGTCTGTCTGAGATATCCTGTACATCTATCACTTACAATGACAAGAGCTTTTGATATCATTATTGACTGATATATTGATATCTAACTTTAGATTCAAGTAGATGAGAAAAGACAAAAAGTGTGCTTTATTTAGCTATTGTCTGTGATGAGTGTTCCCAGTTCTTGATTTCCTTGTTTTTTTCCCCAATACACTGTGCATTGCTGAGTAGCTTTCGAAAAAGGAGAACACTGTAGTTTTAGTAGTGAGTCACAAGCACCAAAACTTTGATGTGAAATAAGAAAAAAAAAGAAAAACCTATGAATATATATATAGAAGTTGATAGTTTTTCTGTTTTTTTGTTGTTGCTCTGGACTGTAAAGTAGTAATAGGATTACATTTGTTTGTAGACCATAAGTTGCACGTTATGCAACTCTAAAGAAACCCTTGATGCCGTTCACCACTAATGACTACTGGTGAACTTTGACCTTTTAAACTTTTAGTCTGAGGCATTATGAACCTGAAGTACACCAGCTGAAATCAAGGACAGTGCCTTTATTTTTCTACCGAGTCATCCAGAATGACCACGCGTCACTAAATTGCGAAGCTGTCTGCATGACATAATGAGATCAGAGCTTGACCAACCAATCAATCAACCGATGCCACTGCCCACAATTTTTAACAGCGCTTTTTTACATGCCAATTTAAGAATCTAATTAAAACTCAGCAAACAAACTAGAGAGGAAAACATTATACTTGTATAATCTATTTAATATTCTAACTGCAAGTAAGATATGATTATCCATGAAATAAAACATTGTTCTATTATATACAATATTGTACTGACAAGTAATTTACACTAAAAACTAATTCAATATGACAAACGTTTTCGTCAGCTAATTACAAAATTCACATATTCTGAGACACAAAAGGGGTTTTATTTTCTGACGATATAACAGGGCACACTCCTAGAAGACAAAGTTTTATGTAGAACATTAAAGGGTTCTGTCAGGCGTGTCATATATAGAACATTTTAGGGGTTCCAATCATTGGATCATTTTATGGATTTATTTTCATTTAAATTCATTTTTTAATTTTGATCATTTTATGAATTAAACAGCTCGTTAACATGCTTTATTAGAAAGAAAAAAAATTTAAGTGTTATGCAATCATTAAAGACATTTTTCCTTATTTGGTATAAAGTGTTCTTTAAAATAGTCAAGCACCCTAGCGTTCTATATAGAACCCTACTGAACCTTTTTTTCTAAGAGTGTACAAGAAACTCCTGACTGTAACATTAATTCCTTTCTCTTAAAGAGAAAGTTCACACACACAAAAAATGAAACTTATGCCCTCATGTTTTTCCAAACCATTTCAACTGTTTTTGTTAATATACTGAAAGTCAGTCCAGAATATTATATGGACAATGAAAGCTCTGATGAATTTTTCTAAATATCTTTTGAAATGTGTATGCATACAGGTTTAGAACGATGTGAGGGTGATTTTAGGTGACCTGTCCCTTTAAGCACTGAGAATGAATGTTAGATTAAATACGAAGAGATTGCCTTGCCATTTATCTGACTATTTTGGTTTAAATAGTGGCTGTGTATTTCTGTTCTGTTAAAGTAGAGAGATACAAAATTAAATAAACACATGCAATCCTTTTGTCCTTCGTCAGGTCATGAACACGCAACACACCCCTCCGTTGACATGATCAAAACCTGCCACGCCAGCAAAATCGAACATCCCTTTCTCTTTTCTCATCCCCTCTTATTTCAATTTCTTATTTCCACCCCCACCCCCATTTTATTCCCTTTTCCTCTCTGGTGTTCCTTTAATCTCATCAGATCTTCCTAACCCCTTCCTTCAATCACATCAGGATTAGAAATTCTACAAGTCAGCCGTTGATCACCTTTATAAAAATCCCCTATTTTCTCTGAGGAGATTAAATTGTAATTTAAAATTAATTAATGTTGGTGGCAAGGAAATATCCCAACTTTATCAATATCTTTTGAAAACACCTCACAATATTAGCAGTTAATTTATTTTAGCCATTTAGTACACATTTCCCTTTGCACATTTTAGTTTAAATCACATACGTCTAAAGGGTTACTTCACCCAAAAATTAAAATGATTTCATTAATTACTCACCCTCATGCCGTTGGACACCCGTAACACCTTCGTTCCTCTTCGGAACACAAATGAAGATATTTTTGTTGAAAGCTGATGGCTGAGAAAGGCTTCAGATAGGCCTCCATTGGCATTCAGTACATTCCCACTCACAAGACCCATAAAGGCACTAAAAAGTGACTGTACAATAATTTTAAAATGCAACAAAAGTAGTTATTGTGCGCACAAAAATCAAAATAACGACTTTATCCACAAAGTTATTGACGTGAACTCAACGCATGCGAGAATATGACGCAGCTCCACCGTTCAGATACATGACCCGGAAGAGGAGGAGCACCGCTATCTGAGTTCACGTCAGAGACCTACACGGAAGACAATAACTTGGCGGATAAAGTCATTATTTCGATTTTTTTTTGCGCACAAAAACTATTCTCGACGCTTCGTAAAATTATTGTACAGCCACTGTAGTGAAATGGGCTTTGTAACGAAGTCTTTAGTGCGAGTGGGAATGTACTGAATGCCAATGGAGGCCTTTCTGAAGCCTTTAAGCCTTTCTGAGTAATGACATCATTTTCAGTTTTGAGTGAACTAACCCTTTAAGTTATAAATAGCCTTTATAATTAATCTTGGTTTTAGATTATTGGCATACAAGTTAATTTAATGAGTCTCATTTTTCTCATTCAAAAAATGTGGCAAAATATATACCGGGCTTTCAATTATACCTAAAAACAAAGTAGTTTACTCTCTAAATATGACTACAAATAAAAAAAAAAATCTAAAGTGGGAACAACCCTCAATAAGTTAGCATCTCCCAGTTTTCCTCCGTTCAAATCAAAATATCAGAATATGGGACGCAAATGCCATTTCCTGAATAATAAAAAATTGGGTCCTAATCCTAATACAATAATATAGTGGGTGATTGATTCTACAAGCGGTACGTCCACATCAACATTAAAGTTTTCCCAATTAAAAAAAGCAGACTTTAAAAAAATAAAATAAAAACAGAGGACTTGGTTATCACCTTATTGTGGCCTTCTGTGTACAATCGGAAGATCCTTCTGTAATTACTTGCTAATAATTTCTTTCCCAATGGGTTCATAAGTATTTTTTACTTAGTTTTTGAAGTAAAGATTAAAGATTTTAAGAAAGTTTGAAATGTTTTGACGAATTTGATAACAGCAATCAGTTTAATTCAAAAGAAAAAGAAAAAGAAAGAAAAAAAAATCTGATCAATAACATCTGTAGCATCCACCAAAGTTAGAGATGCTCAGTTTAAAAGTATTCTCTGGTGAGCATAAATATTCAAATTATGAAATAACCAACATGACAGAAAGATGAAGGCAACAGATATTTGCAATGAGTAAATGAATGAACTGCTTCTTTAAGAAATGTGTATGTTTTTTATTGAATTTTCTAGTAGTAAAAAACTCTTGGTGTTTTTCTCTGCGTGTCGTGTGTTGTCTTAATATTTGAATGTATTTACTGCGGAACAAAATTTGCCAAAGATATCATGCCACTTGATTTCAATCTTTTTGGTTCTTCATGACTTAGCTTATTTCTTCATTTGATTTAAATCTGTCCACAAGCTGGAAATAAATGTGATTTGATATTGATTTTCTACTGAAATTATAATGTTATTGTTATATTATTATTGTTGTTTTTATTATGAGTTTTATTTGTTTGTTTTACTGTTGTTCAGGGTTATTCAATTGTCTGGCATTCCTCCTAATCCCTGATACAGGGTCATAGGCTACTCTGTGTATGTGCATATGAGTGAATGTTGTTTGTGAATTATCAATTTACGTATGTTGTAATGTGAAACTAAGAAGTAATTATTTGTAAATATTGGCCATAATTTTATTGGTTCATCAGAATAAAAGTAATTTTTTAAGTTCACAGGTTGTATTAGTTTTAATCAAAAAAGCTTGACTTTCATGTCTTTCCCCAGTTATGTAGTAGTTATGTAACCCTTTAAAGGGTTAGTTTAACCAAAATGAAATGAATGTCACCAATGAAAATTCTGTAATTAATTACTTACCCTTATGTCATTCGACACCTGTAAGACCTTTGTTCATATGGAACATTTTTTTTTGTTGAAATCCGATGGCTCAGAAAGGCCTCCATTGGCAGCAACTGAAGCAAGGAACTTTGTTTACAAGCAGAGGAAGATGCAGTGTATCCAAGCTGTTGAATTCTACAATGATTGTGTTTGTGTAGTGCCCAAAATGGTGCTAAAGTGTGCATTTCCTGGATGCCCGAACAACGGCTCTACGTCATATTCTCGAGTGTGTTAGTCGTGGTACTTCGTGAGTTCACGTCAGAGACCCAGACGGAAGACAAGAATAAAGTCGTTATTTATAGATTTTTTGCGCACAAAAACTATTTGCGTCACTTTATAAAATTATTTTAGAACCACTGTCGTGTGATGGACTTTTTAATCGAGTCTTTTGAGAGGAAATGTCATTGCTGCCAATGGAGGCCTTTCTGAGCCATTTGATTTCAACAAAAATATCTTAATTTGTGTTCCAAAGATGAATAAAGGTATTGCGGGTGTCGAATGACATGAGGGTAAGTAATCAATGACAACATTTTTATTTTTGGGTGAACTAACCCTTTAAGATCAGCACAAAAACTGTGCAGCGGGAGCTTCATGGAATGGGTGTCCATGGCTGAGCATCTATATACAAGCCAAACCAATACAATGCCAAGCATTGGGTAGAGTGAAGTAAAGCCCACCTCCACTGGACTCTAAAAAAGTGGAGATTTGGTTCTGTGGAGTGATGAATTACCAAAACACGAATCTCTATTTGACAGTCTGATGGACGAGTCTAGTTTTGGCAGATGTCAGGAGAACATTACATACCTGACTGCATTGTGCCAAGCTGCCAACTGTAAAGTTTGGTGGAGGAGGGATAATGGTATGGTGAGGTTTTTCAAGGGTAGGGCTAGGCCCCTTATTCCAGTAAAGTAAAATCTTTATGTTTCAGTATACCAAGACATTTTAGACAATGCTATGCTTAAAATATTTTGGGAACAGTTTGTAGAAAGCCCTTTTTATTCTAGCATGATTTTGGACAAGTGCACAAAGAAAGGTCCATAAAGACATGATTGGATAAGTTTGGTGTGGAAGAACATGACTGGCCCGCACAGAGCCCTGACCGCAACCCCTTCGAACACCTTTGGGATGAACTGGAATGGAGATTGCGAGCCAGGCCTTCTAATCCAACATCAGTGCCTGATTTCACAGATACTCTACTGCAAATATTCCCACAGAAACATTGGAAAGCCTTCCCAGAAGAGTTGTTATATCTGCAAAGGGAGGACAGACTCCATATCAATGTATATGTATTTAGAATGCAATGTCATTACAGTCTCTGTTGGTGTAAGGGTCAGGTGTCCCAATACTTTCGTCCACATACACACATACAAAGTTTTGTCTGTCTTCTTTCTTTCAACATGCAATGAAGTTATATTGCTACAGACACGTAGGCTAAGTAGAACTATATATGATACAGGTTTTAAAAGAAAGATATTTCTTTAATTAAACCTAATTAAAGAAGAACTTTTAAAAGGCAACAATGAAGTGTTTCTAAAAAAATGTTGAAATGAATCTACTTCCCTCTATAGAGCTGCATTAACACAACCTCCCCACTTTGTGAGAATGGAGCTTACCAGTGCTTTAATTTTGGCTGGTGGCCTGGTCCACAGGAGGTCTTAACAGGGGGTAATAATGGACCACAAACTGCAATACAACAACAACATGCTACACACACACGAAAAACAGCTTTAGGCCAGCTGGATACACAATCCGCACCAGCTGGGATTTGGTTGCGTGCCAGGTTACCATGTCTCTCGCACACATTCAGTAACAGTTTTGGGTCACTGCCCGAATACCTAGTTTGCCAGGTTGGCACTTGTGATATTTCGGTGCTTGGGCGCATTCCCAGATTAGAAGCACAGTGGCAAACTGTGAATTCTGCAGAGCCTGAGTCTCAGCCAGATAACATGATGAATGAGCACTTCAAAGCAGAGGAGTTCCTCAGGTGTGTACTTTTGTGACTCTGGATACAGTGGATCATTGTCTCCTTGCAGCCCTTTCTAAAGCTCATTAAAGCATCCAGAAGTTACTTACCTAAATATGCAGTTGTGTCCCACAAAACCTTATACATGACTCCCAAATTGATTCCCCAAATGAAGCCAATAAACCTTTTCTGATTTCTTATACATATTCACTCAGGGATTACTTAAAATATAATGGGCATAATTACCAAAGCAATGTGCCACCGATGAAAAGACCAGTATGACAAGATGGAATGCTGGTGTGCTGGCCGCCCCATCAGGTTGCATAAATTCCATTTGATAATCAGAAAGTCTTTAGGAGGTACAAATAGCAACAAATGAGTTATCCACATACATTAAAAAGCTATTTTTTATTAATGTAAATATATCACTAACATTTCAAAACTCGCTTGTAAAGACACTATCACTTTACATAGCTGAGTACATTGAGTACAGCAAACATAAACTGGAATGTTTTATGTACTTTTGAAGCTTAAACATTTGGGTTTCATGGACTTTCAATATTCAGTCCAATGGCATGATTAGAAGTGTGATATTGCCTTTTGAGTAGAGATGTTAATGATTAATCTACGATCGATTAATTGACGATAATACATTTAATCGGTTAAAAGTATTGATCATCAATTAAATCAGGGTCATGTGCGTGCATGCTGCTTAAAGGACAACTCCGGTGAGAAATGGCCCTAGGGGTAATTAACAGATGGTTACCGAGTAGATCGTTCTCTAGGATGCGTTTTCATGAAAATCGAATATAAAGAGTTTTATCTCTAAAAACAGATTAGCTTATAACGCTTGTCTATGGGGCACAGGGTAAGTGAAATTAAATCGCTAGTTAATACCACTAACAAGGCTCAAAATAGCCTCACACTAACACGGTAGCATAATGAGGTGTACAAACAGTTTAATAAGACGATACTTTATAAAGACATTACTTGTTTACAGACGGCAGCCATTTTGGAAAACAGTCTCGACTGGTTGAGCCACGAGTGATGAACTGTGACTTGAAATCTCATATGGTCCGTTGTTTCCAGTAGAAAACACTGAACACAACAGAGAAAATAAATAAAATAAAATAAAAATGTCCATGTAATTACATTTCACTAACTTAATTCCTATCGACCAGCTCACTTAGAACAGCGCTCGTGGATCGATTAGTCGAGACTGTTTTCCAAGATGGCGCCTGACCGTGAAAGCGTAATGCTCTGTCTTTATAATGTATCATCTTATTAAACTTTTTGTACACGTACACAGTTCTCAATGCTTCGGTTTACATGTAATCAATCAACAAATCAATCAACAAATAAACAAAACAATCAACAACAAAACAACAAACAATCAACAACAATCAACAAACAAAACAATCAACAAATCAATCAATTAATTATTAGCATTAGTCACGTTAAAGTTCAAAAACTCTTTTATTATTATTTTCACTGTGCAAATATTGGCCATTAGCCTACTATCAACAATGTGACCTAGTATGCTAAGGAAATAAATTCAAAAGTGCTTAAGGAAGAAGATGTATGTATGCTACAGGTGTATGTATGTATAGTTTTTTTTCACTGTACTACATACAAGGAAACTGGTCTGCAGGACATTGCGATTAGCCTAGAAATCTAGACACACCCTAGCGGCAGCAAATCTAATCTGCCGCGAGTGTCGTCTAGCAACTCTCAATACACTTTTGAGCTGTAAAAACCAAACTCTGGTCAGGCCAATCACATCGCGTATAGAGTCGGTGGGCGGAAAGTTGCGCTTGCGTGCTGCTAGTAAACACAGAAGCTGGCGAACGGCGGTCTTTCGAATCAGCTTTGGCCGCAACTCGGAGTTAAGCTTTTCTCTGAGAAAAGATCAAAGAACGGCACTTAAGTCATTTTTATAAAGGGAAGATGTGTTCGGAGTTTTGCCGACTGAAGTTTAATCATCAACTAACATTAGCTCCGCTTCACCTTCGTTGCTCTGGTTGGTTGAAGCGTAATTGAAATCCCTTGGTTTGAGTGAAGTGGTTCAGTAAATTATTCAATGACTCACTCACTTGTTGCCACCTACTGGTGTAATGATGTAACATGCAGAAAAAGTCCCCCAACTCACAGTCATTTGCACAAACACAAACAGTGACAAGTCCAAGTGGTGTTGGACTTCAAACGAGCACTTTTAGAATGATGCTCCTCCATCTAAAACTTTTCATTATTCAGTTGATAACTATATGACGTGAATTTAAATAGCTTGGCATGCTTTAGTAAATATGGAGGGGAAAACATATGTGAACAACTATATCCACATTTATTAATTACATCCACACCACAGCCTTAATAAGACACAGGGAGCTATAATTGAGAGCATACACCAATATGAAGATAAATATAATTCAGAACTGAGTTTTAGTCTACAAACTAAAATGAATCATCCGTGTTGGACAAATTTTCTTTCTCTTTATTAGACTGGCTCCTTCAAGCCTGATTAAATAAATAATCATGACATTTTTATTTTTCCTGTCTATTTTATTTGCTCTTGCCCTGTGAGAAGAGTGCGAGTGGGAGAGATAGCCATTAGAGGGCCAAGAAGCCATGCAAATTAACGTCACTCACAGAGCAGCTACTTCTGCGTGTGTGTGAGTGGAAATAGAGGGTGCTGGTAAGGTAATTGCAAGAGTCTTATTAAGACAGAGGAGTGTAAAGCTGACGTGCAGGTGAAGACACTTGCAGGCACACACATAGACGTACACGCACGCTTACATGAGGACGCACATGTTCTCTCCCCCTCATACACAAGCAACTTGGGTTACTTGATTACTAAGAGTTGCAGTTTCTTTTTCTCTCACATTCACACATGCTGATGGTTGTGAGTGGGCCTTAGGGGAGGCTAAGAGGTGAACAGTCATTTTCATTAAAGTGAACTCTACAGTAATTAGTTTAGAGAAGAACTAGCTCTTATTTAAAACTTTTTAATGTCTAAAGAAGTTAGTTGGCATTAAAGGTCTTACCATATGTTCTGCAATTGTAAGGACATTTTCTGGTGAAATACAAATGATTTGTGTTGAGGGCAGATTATTTAGTTTTTTTTGTTTGCAACACCAAGGTTATGGGTTTGGTTCCCAAGGAGCACGTGTTAATGAAAATGTATAACTTGAACGTAAATGGAAGAATTTCTAACTCAGAGAAAAAGAAAAAAAGCTTTAAGATAAAGTATACACTGAGAAATAAAGTTGCATTGTGAGATATAATCTCATTTAAAGAGTTTAAAGAGAAAAATCATAATTCTTTTGAAAAATCAAAAATCATTAAATCTGTCATAATTCACCCACCTTCATGTCATTCCAAACCTGTATGACTTTACTTTTTCCATTGAACACAACAGATTTTTTGAAGACAATGAAGAGAAATGAATAAGTAAATAATTCTTTAAAATTATGAGATATAAACGGGCACAATTGGGAGAAATAGTCACCAATTACCTTTTTATTTACTCTGAGGTGGAACAAAATACAACAAATAAATATTTTTAAATTTCCATTTGATCCAATAACAAAAGATAAAAATCAACGATTTCTATGACTTTCAAAAAGAGGGAAGTGGTCAAATAAGCTCTCACTCCATCAGCCATTATATTATATTATATTATATTATATTATATAGTCCAAACCGGCCAATCGCTGTAGGCTTTGAAAGGGAACTTCTGTTAAATAAAATATCTCGCTTGGCATTGAACTTTGAGCTTTATAATTTTACAGGTATTATTTATGCTCTAACAGCAACATTACACACTAACTAAAGTTTGAAAGATGGAATCGCGAAGAACGGGACCTTTAACAATTAGCTTGGTTGCCGTCACTGGCATTTCTTTTATAAATAACTAGTTAAGATGTACAAATTAATTTAACGTTAATATTATACCATTCACAGCATTATTAATAGCTTTCTCGTCTTTTTTTAAAAGGGACCAAGGAACAAACGGAGGCGTTCATACCGAAATCAGACCTTTTCACTAACATAATGACGAAATGACGTGCACTTGCTAGCCTGTTCCATTTATGTGCTCTCCGAATGCTAAAGAGGAGCCTCGCCTAGCCTCTGAAGGAAGTGACTTGGAAGGATCAGTCCTTCCAAGGAAGCATCCTTGACATTGAGAAACACCTCGTGTTTTCCGCCATCTGGAAACTGCCTACATAGAGCACCTTTAAGATGTTTTTTCTTTTTCTTTCTACAGGTTATCTTAAATACCCCCAATTGTTTTAGTTTTATTTTAGTTTTAGTATAACATTATAGAAACATCCATATTTTTTACTTTAGTTTGGTTTCTTTAAATTCTCTCTCTCTCTCTCTCTCTCTCTCTCTATATATATATATATATATATGACATTTGAGGCTTAATGCTATTGAAGAGCAATAAACGTTTTTTAGGAAGAGTGTTTTCGGCTTGTTTATTTTACAATACGGCATGCTGTCGCTTCAAACAATGGCATTAAGCTATTCAAAATATCATTCAATGTAAATTGTGATAATCGTAATTAATAAATCACAATTTCAATTTAAAGGGAATAATCCACAATTTGTTTTCATAATTGTGCAGCCCTAACGTAAGGACAACGTTGGGTTTGACATCAACCCAATTTTCAGTCACAACCTTTCACTCTTCTTTAACCTACTTTTGCATTCTCATTTCTAAAATGCACAACAGACTAAAAGTTTAGTTCAAGTATTTGAAAATTTAGGTGTGCATTAAAGGGTTAAAACAAATGTTGATCTAATCGGCTAACTAATGCTCCAGTGAGCTGTACAATTTCCTTGTCTTTTCCTATGCCTGTAAAACTGACACTCATGACGAGTTGGAAAAAAGAAAGGAGGAAAAAAGAGGAAAGAAGTGAGCTGACAGGCAAAAGACCCTCTCATCCAGCTGTCTGACCCCCCTCCTTGCTCCCTCTCTCTCTCCGTCTCTCCCAAAGGGTTTGTCCTTCTGGTCTCGTCCATGATGAATGGACCTGTCGAAAGAAACTCATCCTAGACCCAATTAGAGACAGAGAGAGGAAGAGAGACACACAGAGAGAGAGAGGGCTGGTGGTGGTGGGGGGTGAGTGAGAGTAAGAGAGAGTGACAGCGAGAAAGAGAAAGAATCCCAAACACAAGTAAGCTATGCAGGAAAGAGCTGTATTATTTTAGTCTATACTCACTTTCAAAGCAGGGATTCTACAGTGTTTCACACACTGCACTAGAGTTCGTTTAAACACACACATGCACATAGTTAGGATTTTAAAAGGTCTCACTTTCATGATTCAATAGTTTGTATAATCTATAACTTGTTTTCTATTTTAGGAGGGAGATCACAAGAAGGTCGTCAGATTTTGGGAGTTTATATTGTTTATTTACTGAAGGTTTATCAAATCTTCGTTGCAATAAGTTGACAGTGAGCAGCGCAGCTTAATGATTGTGAACATTTTCCTTTAAAGGGACAGTTCACCTCTAAAATTATGTTAATACAACAACTAAAAACAAAGAGAAAAATCACTCACTGCTCTTGAATAAAGTATATACAGTAGCTTTCAATCAATGTATATTACATATTGAAGACTATGCAGTTTTAATTTTAGCCTACATTTATTCATTCAATTTCATACTTAAATGCTGCTGTACATCTCTGAGCTGCCACTGTAAATTAGGGCTGTCAAATATTCTAAATTTGAATATACGTTCGAATAGTTTTTAAAAAACAAATTTCGAAGGTGAAAATTAATATTCTAATAAAAATTATTTAAAAAAACGCCCGCGGTAGTAGACCTGCTTTGCTCATGGGCGCCCGAGGTGACAGGTCACAGGAGTCGCACTGTCAGGCACAGCAGAAAGTTGATGCATCTTGCATGGAATATGGCAGAAAGTGCAGAGCCCAACTCAATCGCAGCAGAGAAAGCGATTTTAACCCTACAATTTCTAAAAAGCCATGTCTGGAAGTACTTTGGATTTTGGTCAGTAGGAGGAAAAAAATGTTGAGCCGCGATATAAAGTTGTATGCAAGCTATGTAAGTTACAGTTACCTTACATGTACAGGCTACACACTCTAAAAACTAATACTGTGATTTACTCAATTTTTTTGGTGAAACATTTTTACACTAAACAAATTGAGTAAATTTTAAAGCAGTGAAATCAATTATAGACACCATATGATCTGAGTAAATGTAAGTAAAAAAATTAAGTAGATCTGAGTAACTGCATTTGTTACATTAACAAATTCAATTGAGTAGAAAAAATTGGGTAAAAAGCATTTTAAAAACCAATATTTATGACTAATATGAACTGTTTTTATTTATGAGTATTACTAACTTGTATAGTATAACTTTAATTTCCTCTAAACCTTTGTAAAATACTCCACAGTCCACACAAACACACTTATACATGACATGGCCTTTATTGTCCACGAGTAACGTTACACGTTACAGCATATATTACTGTTTTGACATGTATAGAATAACAGTTATTTTACAACATTTAAACTCATGTAACAAACATTTTAGAAGTAAAAATTAAACATTTAAAAGTAATTCAAGTGTAATCAACCGGTCTGTTATCCCATTTCCACCGTATCAGCGCTGTTTCTCGCGTCTGCGGGTGGACTTTGAACTTGAGACCGCTGTCCTGCGTTTCACTCATAGCTGAAAGATGCTGCGAGGCGCCAGACTCCATAACCTGACAATAAACAAACAGTGCCCAGTTTTAATAAGATTTTATCATCCAAATTCATTATATTCATTATCTTTACGAATAAAGTTGTGTTTTGAGCAACACAGCAGGCGTTTCAAAGACCAACGGCACACGTTAACGTACTCGGTTACTTTCGTAACCTCGGTTCCCTGAGAGAGAGGAACGAGTATTACGTATGGGAAAAACTCCTTTTCTCGAGAATGTGAAGCAAAACTTTTAATAAAGGTATCTATGTAAAGCGCAGTGAGCTGCACGGCCATAGCCCAGCGCGAGGAGCGCTCTGATTGGCCGGGCTGCGGCAACTGCAGGAACCTATGGTGAGGCGGCTGAGAGGAACGAACCAATGGGGGGCGTTCCAGAAGCCCGCCGAAAAAGGTGCTTATATTTGCATACAGGAGGCTATATAAGACCCTAATTCGCCATAGGTGTCAGGTTTTAAGATCGACTGAAGCGATACCTGAGAAGCATAAACACGGCACGGAACGTAATACTCGTTCCTCTCTCTCAGGGAACCGAGGTTACGAAAGTAACCGAGTACGTTCCCTTTCGAGAGAGGTTCCTCGTATTACGTATGGGAACACAATGTAAAGCGCCGTGTGTGCTGACTGACCCAGTATACCCAAAGCACATGTTATAAACCCCCGAGACACCGACAGAGGCGGCTTATAAGGGGAATGAAGAACCGGAAGAGTCGGTTCGTTTGAACAGCTGATCGGACATAGTCGGATCTTATGATGAATGAATAGTGCTTAAGGACTAATGTGTACAGGCCAAAATGTAAGGCAATCTGTTTGCCAGGGTCAAGATAGAGCCTAGATGGAGAGAAGCCCTGCTTGTAGAGCTGGAACCTCCAACTTGTAGAATCTGATAAAAGTGGACGGAGAGGCCCAGCCTGCCGCCGCACAGATATCTTCCAAAGAAATGTCACACGACCAAGCCCAAGATGAGGCCATGCCTCTAGAGGAGTGGGCTTAAATGCCTGTAGGACAGGTTAGGTCCTGGACCTATATGCTAGTGGGACTGCATCCACTATCCAGTGTGAGAGACTGTTTCATGACAGCACAAACTTTAGTGCGGCCACCGAAGCAATGAAGAGCTGATCCGACTGCCTGAAGGGGGCGGAGCGCTCTAGATACAATCTCAATGCTCTGACTGGGCAGAATATGTTTGCGTCTTATTCTCTCTAAGACGCGGGTTAAGCAGTGCAAAGACCTGCATACTGAAGGGGTTGATAGCACTTTCAGCATAAAACCATGCCTCGGTTTGAGCACAACCTTGAAGTTGCTGGACCCAAACTCAAGACAGGAAGGGCTCACAGAGAGTGCAGGTAAGCCACCCACTCGGTTAACCGAGGCCACAGCCAGCAGAAAAACGGTTTTGAGTGATATGTGCTTCAAGCTCGTGTTCTGAAGTGGTTAGGAGGGGGAACCCTTCACGGCCTCCAAAACCATGGCGAGGTCCCAAATAGGGACCGAGGTAGGGGCAAGGCGAGCTGAATCTCCTGGCCCCTTTAAGAAAACACACAATAAGATCCCTTTTCCCTAGTGAATGTGCCGCGATAGGAGCGTGGCTAGCTGCTATGGCGGAGACACACACCCCGAGTATGGAGGGGGGACGACCCGCATCCATTAGCTCTTGGAGAAAGCGAGCGGTTCCGCCAGTTCGCATGAGTGTGCGTCGATGTTTCGCGTAGCACATTGGTTAGAAAACCACTGACCACTTCAAGCAGAGCTGCCAGATAGCAGGGGCTCTAGCTTCCGAAATAGTGTTCATAACTTGTCAGAGAGGTTCCCGGATACCGTTGATGGGCCATACGTGGAGGGCCCACAGCTCGGGATTGGGATGCCAGACCTTCCCTTTCATTGGCAGAATAGGCATGGGGCTGTGTCTGACAGCTGAAACAGTATGGAGAACCATGTGCGGTTCTTCCAAAGTGGGGCTATTAAAAAGCACCGGCTGCAGCTGGATCGCGATCGGAGGGAACATATAGAGGGAGTCTGGGCCAACATGGGCCAGGGCATCCCTGCGTTTGCAGAAAAAATATTGGGCAGCGTGTGCTGTGCAAGCTGAATTGTTTGCGGGTAAAGGGACCATCCCCCTGGGGACATGGGTCCTCTGGATAACATGTCCGGACCCTGATTCAGAATACCTGGCACGTAAGCCGCCCTTAGGGAGCTCAGATTGTGCTCTGCCCATAAAAGGAGATGCTTAGCCATGCAGTGAACAGAGTCTGATCTCGGCTGCCCTAGCGATTTTATGTACATTATCAAGACGTGGTGGTTCTTATGCCGTAAGTCTTGAGTCTATGACAATGACTGTACTGATAAGCCTGCCCCTCGAAGGCGAATCTCAAGAATGGCCTGTAGTGGGGGTGGGGGGTTATCGTAACGTGAAGTATGCGTTTTTCAGATCTATTGAGAAAACCCAATCCCCGGGGCGAATGTGCGCGAGGATTTGTTTCACCGTCAGCACCTTGAAACGAGCGTGTCATAAGTGCTTTGTTCAGATGCCTGGAAAATGGGCCTGAGACCGCCACCCATTTTCGGCATGAGGAATTAGCGACAGTAAAAACCTGACTCGCTAGCGTCGGGTGTACTGTTTTCGCCGCTCTCTCCTTTAACAGTCTCAATGCCTCAGCGAGAAGCACGTGACTGACACTGCTTCTTACAGAGGGCTCGACCACGGCTTGAATCGCGGGGTCTGCGAGCAAAACTGTAGCGAGAACCTCATTTTATATGTTCAACACCCAATATTATATACCAGGAATGGCCTGCCAGGCCTGGGCTCGTAAAGCCAGGGGTTGAATTAGATTCGGGGGCTGGCCGCTTAGTAATAGGGGCCTGTTAGCCGGGTTGCTTGTGCTGTAACACTGCTTGTAACACTGTGGGGATAGTGTTAGTTTTGGCGGTGCAGGCTTTGCAGTGGGCGCACGCCTCACATTTATATTGTGTGTGCGAGAGTGAACTTTGTGAAAAGTGCTTGGGTGCAGGAGTGCAGACTGTAAAGTGGGCACATTTCCTACATAGAAAGCTCTTTTGTGTGTAGTGTAAACAATGTGCAGTGGCGCACAACCTACGTAGAATACCCACGGTGCAAACCAGTGAGCAAATCCACAGGGGTAAACGCACACAGCATTAGTGTGCAGACGAGCGTGTTTAACACAGGCTAGTTGACTGCAATATTTCATCTCCAGTCACTTAACTTAAGGGAACTGGGAGAATGTAAGGAAGTGCGGGTGGTATGTGAGCCATTCCACAATGCCGTTATGCTCTAGTCTAGACTGAAAGCGCGCATGCAGACAAGCGTGTTTGACCACAGGCTAGTTGACTGCAATAAGGCTAGTTGACTTTATATGGTGTAATCCGGCCGCGGCGGGATTTATTTGTGATTTTGTGAGGCTGAATTAACAGTGCTTATGTAGGGGTGCACACTGTGTAGTGGACACTTTGTCTACAGTGTAAAAACCTTTCCAGCCGCCTGAATAAAGGGGACTGGAAGTGATAGAGTGAAAAAAGGGCTTAGCTTGGCAGCCATTTTCCGACGCCCTTATGCTCTGACAGTGAGCGCGTGCTATGACGTAAGCCGCGCTCTAGTCAGCAACGCGCTGTGGAAGGGGCGCGCGCTATCATGACAAGGCAGCCATTACAACTTCCTTGGCAGTAAGCGCGCGCTGCAGCGACATTGTTCTTGACATACCCAACAGCCCGAGCTCGCTCGTCTAACTTACTCTAGTATTCTCTGTCCGCAGCGCTTCAGCACGGCGGCGGTAGAATGAGCACGGCGAGAGCTTCGGCTCGAGTTTGTTTATTCACTCTATTATTCTCTGTCCGCGGCGATAGAGCGACAGGACGAGAGAATTGGAAGCGTGAGGAAAAACTCTGTCCGCGGCGCTTCTAGCACGGCGAGAGCTTCGGCTCGAGTTAGTTTATTCACTCTAGTATTCTCTGTCCGCGGCGATAGAGCGACAGGACGAGAGAATTGGAAGCGTGAGGTAAAACTCTGTCCGCGGCGCTTCTAGCACGGCGAGAGCTTCGGCTCGAGTTTGTTTATTCACTCTATTATTCTCTGTCCGCGGCGATAGAGCGACAGGACGAGAGAATTGGAAGCGTGAGGTAAAACTCTGTCCGCGGCGCTACTAGCACGGCGAGAGCTTCAGCTCGAGTTTGTTTATTCACTCTAGTATTCTCTGTCCGCGGTGATAGAGCGACAGGACGAGAGAATTGGAAGCGTGAGGTAAAACTCTGTCCGCGGCGCTTCTAGCACGGCGAGAGCTTCGGCTCGAGTTTGTTTATTCACTCTAGTATTCTCTGTCCGCGGCGATAGAGCGACAGGACGAGAGAATTGGAAGCGTGAGGTAAAACTCTGTCCGCGGCGCTTCTAGCACGGCGAGAGCTTCAGCTCGAGTTTGTTTATTCACTCTAGTATTCTCTGTCCGCGGCGATAGAGCGACAGGACGAGAGAATTGGAAGCGTGAGGTAAAACTCTGTCCGCGGCGCTTCTAGCACGGCGAGAGCTTCGGCTCGAGTTTGTTTATTCACTCTAGTATTCTCTGTCCGCGGCGATAGAGCGACAGGACGAGAGAATTGGAAGCGTGAGGTAAAACTCTGTCCGCGGCGCTTCTAGCACGGCGAGAGCTTCAGCTCGAGTTTGTTTATTCACTCTAGTATTCTCTGTCCGCGGCGATAGAGCGACAGGACGAGAGAATTGGAAGCGTGAGGTAAAACTCTGTCCGCGGCGCTTCTAGCACGGCGAGAGCTTCGGCTCGAGTTTGTTTATTCACTCTAGTATTCTCTGTCCGCGGCGATAGAGCGACAGGACGAGAGAATTGGAAGCGTGAGGTAAAACTCTGTCCGCGGCGCTTCTAGCACGGCGAGAGCTTCGGCTCGAGTTTGTTTATTCACTCTATTATTCTCTGTCCGCGGCGATAGAGCGACAGGACGAGAGAATTGGAAGCGTGAGGTAAAACTCTGTCCGCGGCGCTTCTAGCACGGCGAGAGCTTCGGCTCGAGTTTGTTTATTCACTCTAGTATTCTCTGTCCGCGGCGATAGAGCGACAGGACGAGAGAATTGGAAGCGTGAGGTAAAACTCTGTCCGCGGCGCTTCTAGCACGGCGAGAGCTTCGGCTCGAGTTCGCCTATTCACTCTAGTATTCTCTGTCCGCGGCTGTAGCGCGACGGAATGAGAGAAGAGTGGGAACAACTCTGTGGCAGCGGCGGAAGAAGAGCCGCGGCGGCGGCAGAGTGAAGAGAGCTTCGGCTTGAGTGTGCTCATGTCCTCTAACATTCTCTCTTTCCGCGGCGCTATTCAGCGCGACGGGACGAGAGCAGAGGGAGAGTGAGAAGAGCTCCGTCTTTCCGCGGCGCTTAACGACGCGGCGGAACGAGAGAGTCCTCGAGTAGAACAAGCCTGTAAGCTCTAGAAGTGGCGTTGCAGCGGCAACACAAACACATATAACACTCAACATAGACACAGTTTAAAGGATATATAACGCCGGATGGCGTAGCTGGAACGGCAGAGAAGGCGGAGAGGGAGTCCGTCGTCCTCAGCTGCAGGTTCCGCTGGTGCCTTTTCAACGGCGGTGCTTCTTCCGGAGACCAGCGAAGGTATCGCTGAAGGAGATAAAATCTGACACCTATGGCGAATTAGGGTCTTATATAGCCTCCTGTATGCAAATATAAGCACCTTTTTCGGCGGGCTTCTGGAACGCCCCCCATTGGTTCGTTCCTCTCAGCCGCCTCACCATAGGTTCCTGCAGTTGCCGCAGCCCGGCCAATCAGAGCGCTCCTCGCGCTGGGCTATGGCCGTGCAGCTCACTGCGCTTTACATAGATACCTTTATTAAAAGTTTTGCTTCACATTCTCGAGAAAAGGAGTTTTTCCCATACGTAATACGAGGAACCTCTCTCGAAAGGGAACTTAAGGTGACTCACACTGTCCCTGTATGTTGTTTTGAATTAAATAAAATGCCTTTTAGCATAGTAATTATTATATAGATTTAAAAAAAAAAAAACATACAAACCTGAATTTCACAGAGGAAATGCCCCAATTCTGCGACGCTGAGAAGAAGAAACTGCTCTGGTGGTGACTGAGAAGAATTCAAATATCCGCACTCACTCAACCGTCGAGCTGTCCTTGCGTCAGAGGGTGGGGGAGGGGTGGATTGTTTTAATCGAGTAAATTTACTCAATTTCTTCATATTGTGTTAAATATTAATAATCTTGATTTTAATTAAGTAATATTTGTGGTTCTTGAAACAGATCGGTTTAATTCTCCATTCTCAAATATTTTGAAATAAATTTCGCAAATGTATTAAGTATATTTAAAATAAAGAATTGGTTATTTGAATACAAAATTATTTTTGTGAAAAAAACTTAAATATAACTATAAATTTTAGACAAAATTAACTGTTGGATTTTTAGTCAATTATTTTGGTATGTTTAACTAAAACCATCAAGTAAATGATATTGAGAGATTTTATTAAGTTAATAAAGTTAATTATTACTGTGATATTTACTAAGCCACTGAATTATTTTTTAGAGTGCATGCTTAATTTAATTTAACGTTAAACAGAAACATTACTAAAGTTAAGGCTACTGTACTGACTGAATAGATATTGCATGAATAAAGGATAAATGCACTGCTTCCGCTGGTTTGTTTATTTACCGTTTCATGTCAACGAAAAGTTCCATGTTTAACATTACCACAGCACAGCTCGCTCAGAGCGTTCACTATGCTGTAAAACTAAAAAATAATATTAATAATATTTGTTTCAATCAATTAATAAAGCCTGCTATATTTAGAACAAGAGGCGGCCTTAAATTTCTTGCACAAAACTCTTGATCAGCACTCAGTTTGTTTAAACTATTATGCGCAGAGAGCGTGAGAGAGAGGGCGAGTGAGGTCTTGGCCATTATGATGTAAGCTCCAGACCGTCAGCGGCGTTCATCACTCATGTACCCGCAGAGACACTAGACACTATAGACAAAATTGTACACCTCCACAAGGCTGGAAAGGGCTACAGGGAAATTGCCAAGCAGCTTGGTGAAAAAAGGTCCACTGTTGGAGCAATCATTAGAAAATTGAAGAAGCTAAATATGACTGTCAATCTCCTTCGGACTGGGGCTCCATGCAAGATCTCACCTCATGGAGTCTCAATGATCCTAAGAAAGGTGAGAAATCAGCCCAGAACTACACAGGAGGAGCTGGTCAATGACCTGAAAAGAGCTGGGACCACCGTTTCCAAGGTTACTGTTGGTAATACACTAAGACGTCATGGTTTGAAATCATGCATGGCACGGAAGGTTCTCCTGCTTAAACCAGCACATGTCCAGGCCGTCTTAAGTTTGCCAATGGCCATTTGCATGATCCAGAGGAGTCATAGGAAAGTCATGTGGTCATATGAGACCAAAATATAACTTTTTGGTCATAATTCCACTAAAAGTGTTTGGAGGAAGAAGAATGATGAGTACAATCCCAAGAACACCATCCCTACTGTGAAGCATGGGGGTGGTAGCATCATGCTTTGGGGGTGTTTTTCTGCACATGGGACAGAGCGACTGCACTGTATTAAGGAGAGGATGACCGGGGCCACGTATTGCGAGATTTTGGGGAACAACCTCCTTCCCTCAGTTAGAGCATTGAAGATGGGTCGAGGCTTCCAACATGACAATGACCCGAAGCTCACAACCAGGATAACCAAGGAGTGGCTCTGTAAGAAGCATATCAAGGTTCTGGCGTGGCCTAGCCAGTCTCAAGAATTTTTGGAGGGAGATTTCTCAGTTTCTCAGCGACAGACCAGCAACCTGACTAATCTAGAGAAGATCTGTGTGGAGGAGTGAGCCAAAATCCCTCCTGGTGAAAAACTACAGGAAACGTTTGACCTCTGTAATTGCAAACAAAGGCTACTGTACCAAATATTAACATTGATTTTCTCATGTGCTCAATTACTTATTTGCAGCTGAATCATACAAATAATAATTTTAAAAATCATACATTGTGATTTCTGGATTTTCTTTCAGATTATGTCTCTCACAGTGGACATGCCTACAATTTCAGACCCCTCCATGATTTCCAAGTGGGAGAACTTGCAAAATAGCAGGGTGTTCAAATACTTATTTTCCTCACTGTATATATATATATATATATATATATATATATATATATATATATATATATATACAGTATTGTTCAAAATAATAGCAGTACAATGTGACTAACCAGAATAATCAAGGTTTTTCGTATATTTTTTTATTGCTACGTGGCAAACAAGTTACCAGTAGGTTCAGTAGATTCTCAGAAAACAAATGAGACCCAGCATTCATGATATGCACGCTCTTAAGGCTGTGCAATTGGGCAATTAGTTGAATTAGTTGAAAGGGGTGTGTTCAAAAAAATAGCAGTGTGGCATTCAATCACTGAGGTCATCAATTTTGTGAAGAAACAGGTGTGAATCAGGTGGCCCCTATTTAAGGATGAAGCCAACACTTGTTGAACATGCATTTGAAAGCTGAGGAAAATGGGTCGTTCAAGACATTGTTCAGAAGAACAGCGTACTTTGATTAAAAAGTTGATTAGAGAAGGGAAAACCTATAAAGAGGTGCAAAAAATGATAGGCTGTTCAGCTAAAATGATCTCCAATGCCTTAAAATGGAGAGCAAAACCAGAGAGACGTGGAAGAAAACGGAAGACAACCATCAAAATGGATAGAAGAATAACCAGAATGGCAAAGGCTCAGCCAATGATCACCTCCAGGATGATCAAAGACAGTCTGGAGTTACCTGTAAGTACTGTGACAGTTAGAAGACGTCTGTGTGAAGCTAATCTATTTTCAAGAATCCCCCGCAAAGTCCCTCTGTTAAAAAAAAGGCATGTGCAGAAGAGGTTACAATTTGCCAAAGAACACATCAACTGGCCTAAAGAGAAATGGAGGAACATTTTGTGGACTGATGAGAGTAAAATTGTTCTTTTTGGGTCCAAGGGCCACAGGCAGTTTGTGAGACGACCCCCAAACTCTGAATTCAAGCCACAGTACACAGTGAAGACAGTGAAGCATGGAGGTGCAAGCATCATGATATGGGCATGTTTCTCCTACTATGGTGTTGGGCCTATTTATCGCATACCAGGGATCATGGATCAGTTTGCATATGTTAAAATACTTGAAGAGGTCATGTTGCCCTATGCTGAAGAGGACATGCCCTTGAAACGGTTGTTTCAACAAGACAATGACCCAAAACACACTAGGCCAGCCCAATCTCCAGACCTTAATCCAATTGAGAACTTGTGGGGTGATATCAAAAATGCTGTTTCTGAAGCAAAACCAAGAAATGTGAATGAATTGTGGAATGTTGTTAAAGAATCATGGAGTGGAATAACAGCTGAGAGGTGCCACAAGTTGGTTGACTCCATGCCACACAGATGTCAAGCAGTTTTAAAAAACTGTGGTCATACAACTAAATATTAGTTTAGTGATTCACAGGATTGCTAAATCAATCAAAAAAAATTCCGAAAAAAAAATGTTTGTACAAAATAGTTTTGAGTTTGTACAGTCAAAGGTAGACACTGCTATTTTTTTGAACACACCCCTTTCAACTAATTGCCCAATTGCACAGCCTTAAGAGCGTGCATATCATGAATGCTGGGTCTCATTTGTTTTCTGAGAATCTACTGAACCTACTGGTAACTTGTTTGCCACGTAGCAATAAAAAAATATACTAAAAACCTTGATTATTCTGGTTAGTCACATTGTACTGCTATTATTTTGAACAATATATATATATATATATAGTGTGAAAAGGGAAACAGTATGGGCGAAAATGTCTTATTGATGCTAGAGGTCAGAGGAGAATGGGTCGACTGATTCAAGATGATAGAATAGCAACTTTGACTGAAATAGCCACTCGTTACAGCCGAGGTATGCAGCAAAGCATTTGTGAAGCCACAACACGCACAACCTTGAGGCGGATGGGCTACAACAGCAGAAGACCCCACCGGGTACCACTCGTCTCCACTACAAAAAGGAAAAAGAAGCTACAATTTGCACAAGCTCACCAAAATTGGACAGTTGAAGACTGGAAAAATGTTGCCTGGTCTGATGAGTCTCAATTTCTGTTGAGATATTCAGATGGTAGAGTCAGAATTTGGCGTAAACAGAATGAGAACATGGATCCATCATGCCTTGTTCTGTGCAGGCTGGTGGTGGTGTAATGGTGTGGGGGATGTTTTCTTGGCACACTTTAGGCCCCTTAGTGCCAATTGGGCATCGTTTAAATGCCACAGCTTACCTGAGCATTGTTTCTGACCTTGTCCATCCCTTTATGACCACCATGTATCCATCCTCTGATGGCTACTTCCAGCAGGATAATGCACCATGTCACAAAGCTCAAATCATTTCAAATTGGTTTCTTGAACATCACAATGAGTTCACTGTAATAAAATGGCCCCCAGTTACCAGATCTCAACCCAATAGAGCATCTTTGGGATGTGGTGGAACGGGAGCTTCGTGCCCTGGATGTGCATCCCACAAATCTCCATCAACTACAAGATGCTATCATATCAATATGGGCCAACATTTCTAAAGAATGCTTTCAGCACATTGTTGAATCAATCCCACAATGATTCAACAAGTTGAATCAATATTTTATATATATATATTTGTACAAAGCAACATTTTTTATCAAATATTTAATTCATTTATAATTCATTTTACATTTAGATGTCCGAAGGGAGAGCTTCTTATATGAGGACAATTTCCCCAAAATATAGCTAAATAAACCACAAACACACGTTTGTTTTTGTAAAATGTGGGGACATGTATTCCATATGGTTCTTATTCTGTACAAACTGTTTTTCCTATCCCCCTACACTGCCCCTAAACCTACCCATCACAGGAAACATTCTGCATTTTTACTTTCTCAAAAACAAAAAAACTCATCCTGTATGATTAATAAGCCTTTTGAAAAATGGGGACATGGGTAATGTTCTCATATTTCACCCTCTCCTTGTAATACCTATGTTATTATACACATTTGTGTCCTGATATTTCGCAAAAACATGCCCACACACACACACACACACACACACACACACACACACACACACACACACACACACACACACACACACACTGACCTGAAAGAGCCACTGGGAGCATTTTGTACAGCAGTGAATAGAGGGTTTTTCCTTGATGCTTCTCAATTTCCTCTTGGCTTTTGTTGGTTTGGTGTGTTTGTTTCCTGCTTACAAGTGGAGAGTGTGTGTGAGTATTAGTGTTCTGTAGCTCAAAGGCACAAACACACACACACACGCACACGCACACGCACACACACACACACCCCCCTGAAAAAGGTCTTAGGACTTTAACCTTGTCGGTTTAAGCTGTAATGTTACTGACAAGAGGACCGCTCTGTGTGTGTGTGTGTGTGTGTGTGTGTGTGAGAGAGAGAGTGTGAGAGAGAGAGCGAGAGAGAGCGAGGGGGGGGCTGAGAAAATGACTCAAAGAATTGGAGGGTATTGAAAGCCTGAAAGATTGAAATTCCTTTTTAACACATTTCAAATGATTACCCACTTGTTTTAAAACACACAGGTGAATTTGGAAAATCCATTAATATTGTGCTTTCATTTATTAAAAAAAAAAAAAATCTCCAAAACCAAATACCACTAAAAAAGGCCACTAAAAATTAAAGGAGAAAGAAATAGAGGAATTATGGGATAGCATTTTGGTGTCCATATAATTTACCTATCAGAAAAAGATGTAATATTTAATAAGTGTTTATTAGGTTTTTACTGTAGAATTGTTTAAAAAAAAAAACATTTTTATTAAACTAATGAAAATTTTGCAGGCATGGTTAGAACTTCGATAATCACATGATGAGCACAGCCACTAAACAAATACATCAAATAAGAGTGAGATAAAGACCTGGATAGTGTACAAGAAGGACAGATGGAGAGAGAAAAGTGAAGATTAGGGATAGGGCCAGGCAGATAATGAAAAAGTGAAAATGGCTGAGATACTGAAGGTGAAAAGGGAAGGAAAGTAAGACAAAAAGTAATTCAACAGATAAGAGAATTACCGTATATAGAAATAAGAGAGGCGGTGGAGAGAGAAAGATGAGAGAGAAAGAAAACAGAAGAGATGGTGTTGATGGATGTGGAAGGTAAAATTAAAGACAGCCCAGAGAAGGTGATACAGAAGAGAGGAGAAATGGACAGAAAGAGAGGGTAAGAATGAGAGTTGGAGGGGGTCAGATACAAGGAGCGAGAGAAAAAGAGAGAGAGGGTGACAGCACAATTAGGGATTTTAATTCTCTGCATGACTGAGTAAGTCCAGTCTACATGATAATGAGCAGTTTCAAAGTAATAAATCTTTATGATACACTGACACACACACACACACACACACA
The DNA here is from genome assembly GCF_024679245.1 of Pseudorasbora parva. NCBI lineage: Eukaryota > Metazoa > Chordata > Actinopteri > Cypriniformes > Gobionidae > Pseudorasbora > Pseudorasbora parva. The sequence goes on along the minus strand of NC_090175.1, from coordinate 39,793,664 downwards.
CACACACACACACACACACACACACACTGCATGCCACCCGCAGGTTTACGTTGATCATTTCTCTTTTTTACAAATATTGTGCATTTTAAAACAAACTAAAAAGACTTGTCAAAAACTAGTTGAAATTTCAGAAATAAGTGGCGGAAATTATCTGTTCTGGTCTCTTAAAGGGATAGTTTGAATATTCTGTCATTTAGTCACCCTCATGTTGTTCCAACTTGTGACTTTTTAACTTCCTTCAGAACACTCTCCTGTGTGCTATCCAGTCCAGTAGGACTGTAAATCGAAATTATCGAAATATCACAAATGTATGTCAAGATAGCCTATATTGCAATGGCACGCAATATCTGAATGAATTTAATAGGCTCCTTCAACATTGTGAAAAGTCATGGCCATCTGAACTATTGTGTGTGGGTGGGACAAGACTCACCCACTTTTAAGAACAATGATAATTGGACCCACTCCCTTTTATCGTCTCTAAAGGTGATCGCACACCGGACACGAAGCTCAGTGCCGCGCTGCAGCGCCATTTCTTTAAAATTCGAACACATTATTTTCAATGAGTGTATAGCCTAGGCATTCGGCGGTACTCTACACTTGTCCACAGCGACTCAGGAAGTTGTTGAAAATCCTGCCGTGCCACAGAGCGCAATTTCAAGGTTTTATATTAAATGTATATTATATTTCCCTCAAATCGTCAATGTACATAGCCTACTGATTTCACCCTGTGCTACAAGATGCACCCATCGTGCAGCTCTTCTGTCAGAAGTCGATTCAAAATTGAGCTTGCACATACGGTGTGCGACCGCCATTAAGTGAGCACATTTACAAATACTTACCACTTAACTGATAAACATGTTAGACACTTTATTTTCTAATATTTTCTTAATTTTTATTGAAAATAAATTCCTTTCCGATCTGATTTGTGATGGCAAAAGAAAAGGAAGTAGAGTGAGTTTGGCAAAAGGAAGATTCAAACCTCGGGTCGATTTGCGTCAACTTCCATGCGTCTTCCCTACACTATTGTTGCTGTAACTGTTTTCTGTAATTTTGTCTGTCCTAACCAGACTTATAGTAAACAAGGTGATATTTGTACTTAATGTAATGGCATCTACTATCTATCTAGCCTATAAAAGTTTTCTGTGAGAGGACCCACCTTTTTTTTTTTTTTTTTTTACCTTTTTTTTTTTTTTTTTTGCTTCCGACACTCATGTAAAAGTGTATGTTTTAGGTCGACGCACAGAGGGCACATGACTACTTATGTGACTTGCTTGAAGTTAAAAAGAGTTATAAAATGCAATAACTTGCGAAAAACAACTCTTTGTTGTAGTCTTATGCTGGCTGTCTGCTGTCTCTGAAAGCGTGTGATCCCTTCAGTTCTGTTTTGTGCCTTACACCCTCAATCCGTCAAATACACCGTTATGTCAAAATGGCTGCCTTGATGATAGGGCTGTGACGGTGGCAGTTTTTTACCACCGCAGTGGTTATTGATCAACCACCGGCGGTGGCACGGTGTTTGTGGGGTTCGGGTGGGGGATGAAACTGAAACAATGAACTAAAACACTACCCTATAGCCTAGCCTACTTATCACACAAACAGGAAACATATGATTAAAGAAAGCTTGAAAGTCTGCTTTTAAATAAAACAATTCACATTTTAAATATATATTGTGAGATTTAAAAAAATGAGGCTCAAACATATGTTAATAAACGTGCATGTTTATAGCACCAGTGAAACGCAGCCTGCTAACATTGAAATAAAATAAATATCAGAGATAAGTGAAATAATCGTGTAAATAAGAAAGTTAAATATTAAAATCGTTGCAACTTTCAAACAGAATTCGTAATATGCAGGGGAATAAAAACTGCGGAGCGGCGCGTTCTCCACCTCCAAATACGTTACCACGTCTCTTGTCAGCATTTTCCACTTGTCACTCTTTCGTTTGTAGCTATTTGGCTTGTTTGGCGAAAGCCTCTCCAATATCAACCTGACCACCAGCTGGGCGTTTGCGTTCACGGGAAATAACTTGTACAAAAGCCGATGGATGACATGATTGGAGAGATGGCTCTTGACATTTGATGTGTTCACCCATTTAACACATATTTAGTTTTTACAAATCCGGCAAATGGCTTCATCCTTATTTAAAGGTTCACATTTTTCATTAGGCACAAATCCAAAATGATCCCAGATCGGCGATGTAGGGGGAGACCGGGGATGGTTGCAACATTTTTGACCTTTCTGTCTATATCTTAGAGTAGTTTTAAGCCAGTGTGTTCAAAATGTGATTCAAACTAGTTACAAGTGTCTGCTATTAAATGAGATAACTATTATCTTTGCAACACAAACAGAATATGCATGGTTTAGTTTCAAACCAAGGGCGAAGGTTTGGTCTCAGCTTTGGTGGGGACATCCCACCAGGTTTGCCCAGATTATATAGTCTATTATTTATTACTGAGTATGGAAATGCACCATAGTTTAGGAATAAACGATTATTAATTTATGAGGCTTTTCAGCCCCATTTTTTTTTATTTTTTATAATAAAAAACAAAATACTCTTTAATTGTCAAGTTCATAAATGATTTTCAAAACTGATTTGGAAAAAAACCCAACATGCACACAAAATTATTTTCAATATAAAAAATGATTGTGGACTGGATTATTTTTTTTTCACATTATTGAGCATGTCAAAGATTAGTAACAACTTTAGATTTGATGCATTGTTAGTTTTTGTACAGGATCAGTTTTTGTTTCTCCCTCATTTACTGTTCGTGGCTGTTTTTGCCCCATTGACTTCCATTATAACCACATTTTTTGATTTTAAAGCCATAATGCTATATAATCATGCACAATCACTTTTTAGATTGAAAAGAAGTTATTTTGTTTGTAAGTTTTTTTTCTCCAAACCAGTTTTGAATCAGTTTTTGAAAATCATTTATGAACTTGGCATTTAAAGAGTGATAGTAGTGATAAGAGTGACAATTAAACAATGACAACAGCTCAACAATAAACATGGAATCAAGTAGGCCTATGCAAGCTTGCAACAGAACACATTTTATATTTGATTATTTTATTTATTTCTAAAGAACTCTTTAATAGCCTATATTGGTGCACTTTAAAGGGATGGCTCACCCAAGAATAAAAATCCTGTCATCATTTACTCGCCCTCATGATGTTCCAAACCTGTATGAGTTTCTTTGTTCTGCTGAACACAAAAGAAGATATTTTGAAGAAAGTTTGTAACCAAACTGCTTTGGGGCACCATTAGGGACTTTAAGCAACAGCCACTGATGAAACGGCAACGGCGTTCTGGCGTTCTATTGCGCATGCGCGACTTTAACTGCTACTTCGTGACGTTCTACTGTAACCGTCTACTACGGGAGAACAGCTGATTTGCCGTAGTCATTAATACGTGACAGATTAGATAAGTAAATATAGTTATGTGGCATTTTAATTGTATCTGTTTATAATTTAATGCCAAAAGCAACCATTTCCTTGCTTTTTAAATTACATGTTTCTTTATATTTGGTCAAATTATGTTAAATGAACCATTACGCCATCTCTTTATTGTTGATTAGTGATTTTTGCGTTCTTTGGCTAAGGCAGTTAAAAGTTTATTTCCGGTCGCTGTTGCCGTTCCATCAGTGGCTGTTGCTTAAAGTCCCTATTTACTTCCATGGTAGGAATTCAACATAACAAAGAAATGTATACAGGTTTAAAAAGGAAATTGACAGATTTTTAATTTTTGGGTGCACTGTCTCTTTAAGCAGTCATTTTGAACCAGTAACCACTTTACTGAAAGAAATGTTCCGAAATTCAAACATTAAATTAAATTTTCTTTATTAATTTACTATTATGACTATATTATTATGCAGTTATTTGTCCCATTTTTATCTAAATATTTTTTAAATGTCAAACTTTATATGACAGGATTATTTATTATTAATATAGCCTATAGCTAAATTATAAATTAATAGCATTAATTAGGCTATAATCTATTAATTAACCAGTCTAATGTTTAGAAAAATAAGTCTGCCAAGCTTTGGTAATGTATGGAATATTATATTAATATATTATTCATTAAAAAAAACAATAGGCCTACCTAGAAGCACGGATGTGTCCGTCATCACTGCTGCTTTCAGTCAGACAGTCTGAGACACTGAAATGCTTCTCTGCAAAGGGTGCAGTATGTCTTAGGTTCATCTTAAGTTACTGGACAGACCCACTGATACCTTTTTTTCTATTCAGCATTATATCTGGAAATCCTCTTGCGTTTAAACGGTGGACGCGAGCTCGACATGTTTTTAAAAAAGCGCGCAAGTTTACAGCGCATGTTCTCGAGACTCCGTCGCTATGGCAGCAAAGCCGCTAAAACGCAATCTTGTGCATCCCGTCCCGTATTGGTTTGATACGGCGGGACGCGTCATTTTGCTTGTAAATACGGGAAGATACGGAATCGATCCATATAGCAGCACGAAGGAGTTTGCTAAAATATTGGTGGGGACAATTTTGCCCTCTTAAAATATTGATTGGGACTACCTAGCGTCCCCCCCTAAACCTACGCCCATGTTTCAAACACGAGGAGTGAAATGTTACAATTCACCCCATAGTCTGGGTTAGTTGTAACATTCCCTGGGGTGAGATGTAAGATTATGATATCTACCAGGGTGAAATGTAACATAATGAAATAAGGATTATGGGAAAAAATATATTTTGCTCAAAAAATGTTTTTTATTCAAAACTAACTTTTCAATATAACTGATGTGTGTGTCACTCTCAGTGTGTTTGTCACTCTGTCATAGTAATTGACCATAACAAATTGAACTTGAACACAAGCATTGTGTGTGTAAGCATGTTTATTACTGTCAGTCATAGCATTAGCCATAGTAAAATATTGAAATTGAACCTTTGAACGTGCGTGCGTGTGTGTGTAGGGTGTAGGGTGACCATATTTTGATTACCGAAAACCAGGACACTTAGCCTGTCAATGAGATACTCAAATGATACTCGAAGTTTAGGCTACTCAAAGTTGCCTTATCCATTTCAATACATTTAAAGTATGCCCCCTCTGTATGGATAGAAAATTGTTATATTAGGGCCAGGACAGAACTTGAAAACAGAACATGTCCTGGGTAAACAGTACGTTTGGTCACCCTAGTGTGTGTGTGACTCTGTTACAACTAACCCCTCAGTCTTGCTGTTACAACTAACCCAGAGTCATATAGCCATGAACTAGCCCACCTGACAGCTAACAGCTAAAACATTAGCACTAACAACTTGGATTACAAATATCTACACAGACACACAATAAACATAATTAAAATTTAGTGTGTTTAACTACAAAACAGACATTTCTGTAACAAAAATTTAAAAAGTAAAAAAAGTTACTTTCTTACATCAAAATGTTTTTTTTTTACTCTAACATCTGCTATGTCTGCCACAGAGCTCTACTTTATCACATGTGGAATAAGGACTAAACTGAGCATGTCAGTGAATTTGATGATTTGTAAGTAGTTCCTGATTGGACATAGTCCCGTGAGTAGTAGTCCCGTGATACAACCATCCCCGGTCTCCCCATTTGGTTTCCCAACCAGGTCCATTGCTCAACACGAAATTAATTTGCGGAATGCAGAAAAAAAATGGATTTTGGCTCAAACTATGGAAACTCCATTTATAGCATCAGGTAGAATTAGTGAATAAGCTATTTTATACGCTAGTCTAAAAAACGCATACAGCTAAAAGGTATAGGTTATAAATAGCAACTTCTATTGCAAATGTTATATCTATACAAAACTTTTTTTTGCATCTCATATAGCCTAATGTGTCACTTCATGTGCACACTACCACCGGTGGCACCTCACCACCGCGGTGGTCATGGCGACCGTCACAGCCCTATTGATGAGTTCATGTAAACCCAATCGGTTATGCTTAAAGTGAAAGATATCAGTTTGGATGAACGAAACCAAATGCGTGCCAATAGGATCCTTGCATTAGGTCTTAAAGGTGCCCTAGGATGAAAAATTGAATTAACCTTGCCATAGTGAAATAATAAAAGTTCAGTACATGGAGATCACGTACTGTCTCAAACCACATTGCCTCCTCCTTCATATGTAAATCTTGTGCATGAAAAACACCAGGAAAAATAAGTGTTTCTCAACAATACCGCCAACCTTGATGCAATCGTTGGGGATCATTTATATGCACGCCCCCAACATTTGCATATGTCCGAACGTGCATTGTCAGGCGGAACTGACGGAGCCAAATTAAAGGTGTCATGAACTGGCGTTTTTATTTTTTTATACTGTTGTCTGAGGTCAACTAATGATGTTTGTGTGGTTTTTACATTCAAAAAAATTCATAACTAATAAGAAATAGGCTATTTTCTACACTGGTTTTGAGGCTTCTCCAAAAACGCTGGGTTTTGGTGGGCATGCAGCACTGAAGACTTGGAAGTAAACGCCAACGGCTAGGATTGGATAAGATTTGCATATTTAATGATTTTCATCAAACAAACACAATGTTTTATCTCTCATAGACCCGCGATTGATTGGACTATTATTTTTATATTACACATAGCCTGCAAGATCAGACGATATAAGCGCGAAACGCGCGCACACACACACGTTCAGCGTGCTACCCTTCAGATGTTAGTGTGAGAGAGAGAGAGAGAGAGAGAGAGAGAGAGAGAGAGAGAGAGAGAGAGAGAGAGAGAGAGAGAGAGAGAGAGAGAATAGCAGATCAAGAACGGAATAAGAGATTCAACTGCCTGCCGGGCTTTGTTAGCCCTGGCCCATATGTGTCTGAGTCGAGCCTTTGAAAGGTATGTTTCTGTTAGACACGAACACATAAGCAAAACGATCTATAACAATGCAATAGGCCTACTATCACATATCAAAACACATTTTACTCACATGGTATGTTGCACCATTTGGATCCAAATCAAACATCTAACCGAGATTTGTTTACAAACAATCCCGCAGTGAACTGAAGTGAACATGTCTTCCCCATGTGAGCTGAAACTTCATTAAAGATAAAGTTCAACCATTCATTCCTAATATTAGGATCCGAAGGAAGCTTGTGCAGCGACTGTTTTCTTCCACAACCAGGAATAGCAAAATATCTTAATCTTCCTTGTTGTTGACCAGCTGCTAGCACGAGCCCTCCATGAGTCGGTGGGCGGGGCTACTGAACTACATGTGCTCATTATTCTGTATAGGCGGTGTTTCGGTAGAAGCACAGGACCGTTTGCTGAGCCTGGTGTCTATAAAAGCTTTTCTTTGACTTTATTTTAAATCTCCGAAACAAAGCTTTTCTGGAGAAAAAAATCTGTATACTATCCAGTGTTTTACCTAAACATGTCCAATCTGGCAAACATATGCACGCAAGCTCTCCCTCTCACGCGGATGACTATCGCTTTATCTACATAGCAATCTACATTGACTATCGTTTTAACTTATATGGTAGGAAAGGTGACGTTTGCTAGAAGGATCGAGTGAACGGTATCTACAGTTGTATTTTGTAATACAAAATAATATTAACCTTTGTCATTAGACACACTATTTAATTTTGTATGGTACTTGGAGTTTCCTATTGTTACTGTAAGCATCTTGCGTTATCTAGACAATGCTGTCTCTCTAAGAAACTTTCAATTTAATCAGAAATTGTTTAAACTCTCTGCTGGCCCTGCCAAAATTATAATATAATATAATATAATATAATATAATATAATATATAATATAATATATGTGTTACAATTATATTTCCAGAAAGAATGTATTTATTTTTTGTGAGGCTGAGCTGTATTTTCCATATGTCATCATCTAATAGCATCACAGCTCCGAGGACCAGCACTAGAAGAATAGCTTGCCTTCCATTGAAGCTGCTATTTTCCATTGGACCATAACTCTGACTGACGTGGGTCATGGGCCAATACAATTTTGATGTGTAGTGATAGAACCATAGACATAATATATACGTGACGCTGCCTATTGGAGCGGACGTATCAGCGCGGCGCCATCTTGGATGGGTCCCCTATGCGCCACCCCTCACATTTATTTCTACTGAGAAAGATGGACTCTCAACTACAATGATCATAACTCCCCAAGTTTTTACCGGATTTTCACACGGTTTGGTTTGTTACAAACTGCAGAGACTTAGTTATGATACAGGACGATGTCACACATTGAAAAATTCTGCTTTCATGTAGAAAGACTTTGTATTACGAGCTTTAACTAAGACATATGGTAGACTATATGACATTTTGATAAATGTATAAATGAATGAATTTTATATTTTAATAAAGAAACAAGTTAGATTGTTCATTTGAATGTATTTTTCTCTCCCTCTCTCTCTCACACACACACACACACACACAATGGCATATTGATAAATGCATAAATGAATGAATTTTATATTTTAATAAAGTAAAATGTTTGTTCATTTGAATGTATTTCTCTCACACACTCACACAGGCATATTGATAAATGTATAAATGAATGAATTTTATATTTTAAAGGTCCCATGGCATGGGTTGTTTTATTGTTTTATAATGTTTCTTGGGGTGTACCTACATTGATAGTATGGTTTTTACATCAAAATACGTCATAATTTAGAAATAAAAGGCATTTATTCTATACTGATATTAGCCCTCTGTTTAGAATGCTGTTTCAAGAGGCGTGTCTGCTGTGAGTCTTCAGTGAAAACACCCACTGTTGTGATTGGCTGACATTTTTGCATTTAAAATTAGATAACGTGCTGATGGGGGCGTGGTTTAGTCAGGCAAAGCAGCTGCAGCGAGAGAAACGGAGCTGGGGAAGGATTGTTGAGGAAGTGTTATTGTATCGAGTTTTTGAGAGCGCGAGTTTATTTTGTTTGGATCTGAGAGCTCTGAATAAACACGAGTGAACTTTGCAACATTATTTCTCTCACAAAATGATTTCACCACAGCTAACAACAAACACGACATCGACATGATACAGTAAGAGCTTCTGTTGAGCATAATGAGCAGCGTCATTCAAACGTGTGATTGACCAATCTGAACATTATAAAGAGTGTTCTTTGAATGCTCTCTGTAGTTTAATCATTTAAATAACAGAATATGTTTCATGCTGCTAACAGAAATGACCTGAAATTGATGGTTTTAGTCACTGGCTTGATTCACTGATGCATCAAGACGGCCAGCTGCAGGACTGACAGTTTTAAACGATTTAGAAAGAAAATCTGTGTGAACTTGAATGATTAGCTACACATCACTGATCCCAGATCAGGCATTAATGAACACTGTTACTCACTGTTTGTGGCGGTGCTGTTAAATCCTTATGGTAAAGCCTGTGCTGCTGCTGACATCCACTGATAAAATGTCTCCTTTTTCTACTAATTCTCTGGGGCATAGCAGAGGAAGGGGTGGTAGCCTTTCCTGGTATGACGTCATAACAGGAGAATTCAAGATCAGCTCGTCTGGGCTCTCATTTTCTCAAAGGCAGAGAAAGACAGCCTATTTGTTTTATACTGATCAAAATTTCTAGTGACTTGGGGAAAACATTCAGGCTAGGGGAACTCATATAAATGTTGAAAAACCTCATAAAATAAGAATTTCATGCCATGGGACCTTTAATAAAAAAACAAGTTTGATTTTTCACTTGAATTTATTTCTCTCTCACACACTCACACACACACACACACACACACACACACCCCTTCTGTAATACATATACATACAAGCTCCCATATATACTGTACCAGCTCAGAATTATTATTTTTTAAAGGCCTAAAGTAAACGTTATAATTCCAGGTCATTCAGCATCTTACATTACCCTGTCAGGCTTGCTACTGGGACTGGGGAGCTAAAATCCTTTAAAATAACTGTTTTGCACAGCTTTTTGCGTATGTCAGCACTCTGTAACTCCAGGGTAGTTAATTTTGCGATGTGGTGCAGCCTTACCTTGTGAAATACAGACACCACAAATGACAAGCATGAAATGTTAATGATGTATAAATTGTAAAATAACCTAAAATATTGTTCAATCTTACTTGTGAAATGTAATCCCATGCGATCTGGTATCAATATTGCGTTATTGCAAACATAAGCTGCACAAAATACTGGCATAATTGCTCTCTCTCCGTTGACTCCGATTGACTCTGAATGCTAGCGTTGAGTGAAGAGACCCAACCAATATCCGGCGACGCTGGATCACGCTGCAGCACGTCATGAGGCGTCTACGTACATTATGTCTATAGATAGAACGGCCCAGAGGCCAAACTATGTGTCGGCGTGCTACCCTCCGCTGATGTAATTAGCCGTTTGAACTTTTCGCGGGTTGTGAGCGTTCTATGTGAAATGGACTATGGCCGCCGAGGATGACGGGCTGCGTGCGAATAATCGATCCTGATGTCAAGCCAGTAATGTTAGCTAAAATCCCACGGTACGCTACTGTATAAATGATCCCCAACGCTTGCGTCAAGGTTGGGTTTATGTTGAGAAGCACTTTTTTTTTATTAAAGGGGGGGTGAAATGCTGTTTCATGCATACTGAGCTTTTTACACTGTTAAAGACTTGGATTCCCATCCTAAACATAGACAAAGTTTCAAAAACTAATGTTGGACGTTTGATGGAGTATTTCTGTGTCAAAAATACTCCTTCCGGTTTCTCACAAGTTTCGGAGAGTTTTTTTCGAGTATGGCTCGGCTTGACGTTAATAAGAGCGGAAGGTCCTTGTATGGGCCATACGGGCTCTTCTCCCGGTAGGGTGCGCGCGCGTGTGACTAGAGCGAGAGAGGAAATGCATGCCCATAAACACTCGCTCAGCTGCAGATCCACTCGCCCGTGAACACTTATGTCGTTATAGTCCGCGCCACGCTCCACTTTATTCCTATGGGTGACATCAAGCGACTTCAACGCTTCAGCACAGCATTCTGGGAAGGCAGCGCTGCATTTGAACGCAGAAATGACGGGAAACTTCAAAACATTGCGGATTTCCACGGTCACTGCTGTCACAGGACTTCACCAAATCATACCAAAGAAGTGTGTTTTTGACGGAGCGTTCCCAGCAATAAAGGTTCGGTCCTGCTTTGGAAGCAGCCGGTGAGTAAAACTGCTTCAAATGTCTGTGCTGTTGGCTATCTTTGCGTGAGTAAACATCAGTCAACGACACGATCGCGTGCTTCGTCATTCAAATGCGCTAACGGTTACTCCATTGTTGTTCTATGTATAACGTTACACTTGTCTGACATGCAAAACCGTTTTGCTTGCTACTGCTTAGGTTTAGTCGCATACAATAGTCCATAAACCGAATCATGTCCTCATAAACAAGCGCAAATGTTGACAGGCCACTAAATACAGTACATACCACAGAGACGGACGTCCTGCTGCTGCTGTTTCTCCGATTCAATTTATTTCAGCCTCCGAATGATTCTGGATCACGTATTAGCTGAATCCGATCGATAGCCATGGGTTTCTCCACGCTTGAGGACGTCATCGCTTTGGGTGCGCTCGTCATTCTTTAGCTCCGCCCACACGATACGCCTCCAGGCGCTCGTTTTTTCCCGGAAAGACTCGGTACAGCCTATATTTCTTTTATTTATATAATAAAACTAAAGACTTTTCTGAGATATGAAGGATGCAATACTACTCTATAGGTACTCAAGATTGACATGAGATTGACTGAAACTGAGTGTTTCACCCCCCCCCCCCCCCCCCTTAACGAGCTTTACATAAGAAGTAGGAGGCAATGGTGTTTGAGACTCACAGTATGTGATGTCCATGTACTGAACTCTTATTTTACTATGGCAAGGTTAATTAAATGTTTCATTCTAGGGATGATCTTCATCCTTTAACTCACGATTGAACTGATACTGCTAAAGCCAAGTTCAAACTGCACGATTTTCAAACTCGTCGGGTCACTGCTCTATTCACACTGCATGACTATCTGGGGTATCATTCAGTCACTGCTGTGTTCACACTGCACGATGGTTTTACGACAGAGGAGTTCACACTGCATGACTGAACAAGAGGAAGAATCGCAGACAAAGTAAACAACGCAAGAGCACACGTGTGTCAGACCGGAGTTCTCGCGCAAGACTTGGAATTGTTATTAAAAATGATAAACTGCACAAAGTTTGCTTCAAATTGTATGTGCGCTGATTTGTGGAGAAAAAGAAAAAAAGATTATAGAGGAAGAAATTGTTGGAGATGGAGGGAGCCAGGATTGTGTTCTGCAAAGACAGTTTGACGTAAATAAACAATTTTGTAATGTGCTGCTGCTGGATGTGCAAATGTTTGGCCTTTGTTTCGGTTTGATAGAATTAAATATAAAAGTATAAATATATAAGTAAATATATCTATTAAAATTCTGATATTCTGCTCTATAACTCCTCCCTGAACCTCTCGCTGCCCTGTATCTCACGCTTTCATTGGCTGTCGGTTCACACAGCAGGAGTTTGAATCGCCGACAGGTCCAGATGTTTAGCATGCCAAATATCTCACCGGCGTCGGCGACTCGTCAGCGATTTTCTCTGATCGGGTCTTTGGTTATTCACACTGCCTGATTGTCACTCGCGTGCACGAGCACCGATTTGCCTATGATCTCGGGCATTTGTCGGCGATTTCACAAAACCTGTCAGCGACTCAAAATCGGGCAGTGTGAACTAGGCTTTAAGCTTTAAGCCTAGTTCACACTGCCCGATTTTTGCCCCGATTTTGAGTCGCCGACAGGTTTTGCGAAATCGCCGACAAATGCCCGAGATCACAGGCAAATCGGTGCTCGTGCACGCGAGTGACAATCACGCAGTGTGAATAATCAAAGACGCGATCAGAGAGAATCGCCGACCCCGGTGAGATATTTGGCATGCTAAATATCTGGACCTGTCGGCGATTCAAACTCCTGCTGTGTGAACAGCGTTCTGACTGAAAATTACATCGGCGATGACCGACAGCCAATGAAAGAGTGAGATACAGGGCAGCAGGACGTTCAGGGAGGAGTTATAGAGCAGAATATCAGTATTTTAATAGATATATTTACAATTCTATCAAACAGAAACAAAGGCCAAACATTTGCACATCCAGCCACAGCAGCAGCACATTACAAAATTGTTTATTTACCTCAAACTGCCTTTGCAGAACACAATCCTGGCTCCCTCTGTCTCTCCAACAATTTCTTCCGCCATAATCTTTTTTTTTTCTCCACAAATCAGCGCACATACAGTTTGAAGCAAACGTTGTGCAGTTTATCATTTTAAATAACAATTCAAAGACTGGCGCTAACTCCGGTCTAACGCACGTGTGATCTCGCGTTGTTTACTCGGCACATCACACGTGTAGTTGGGAAACGTAGTTTGCGCACCGGAGAGAGAGTTGTCGGCGATTCTTCCTCTTGTTCAGTCATGCAGCAGTGACTGAATGATACCCCAGATAGTCATGCAGTGTGAATAGAGCAGTGACCCGACGAGTTTGAAAATCGTGCAGTCTGAACTAGGCTTTACATGATCTGTTATGGTAGAGTTGGGGGAGGGGGCACATACTAATTAGCTTCGTGCAACGTTTACCTGAATACAGCAATGGTGAAGAACTGTTTAACGGTCTAAATTCACAATTTAGCACTACACAGTTCACAGTATTTGTAACGTGTTTCAGAAATATAATGTGTTTAGAAACAAATTGTCTTTATAGGGCCAATTTTAAGTGTTTCTGGTGGTGGTGGGGTGATCCTTCACAATTTAGAATAAACTCTGTTAAAGAGCTTCATATTGAAATTTATCAATTCAATTAAACATCTTACTTACCTGCTGAGTAACAAAAAAAGCACATCGCGCCACTTTTACAACATTTCAAATCCCTCAGTGTTTGCCATCTTAGCAAAACCAGGTCAATGTTATCTTTTTTTAAATGGGCTGCTTTGTCGCGTTCTCTTTGTCTGCAGATTCTCCACTTTTCGGCGTTTATTTTTAACTGGTGACTCCCCAGAGGTTGAAGATTCAATCAAGTGTGCTCCATGTCAACCTTTCTTGCTCGTCACGTCGCCACACATATAAGTTAGCTGTTGCTTGCAACTTCTCTTTTTAAGGATATGACGAAAATGCATGCACGGGCGAGTGACGTAGGACGCAAACGATCTATGACGAAAACCATCTCTATAAGTTATGTGTCTAAAATAAAAATAAATAGTTTTGTTGTAATAATCCTTTGTCATGATTTATCTTGATGTGTTGGTTAACATATAAAATATATCTATAGCATAGTCTATAGCTAAATATTGCAAAGTGAATAGAGCTACTAAATTGAAACTTCATCATTAAAAACATGTAATACAACTGTATTTAAACGACACAAGCTGACGTTACAGTATATTTTAGATTACTATAAATGCTTGTCAGTAACTATTTAAAAGACAATTGGATATAAAAATATCAATAGTATTGAACTGACTTCACCAATACTATCAAACTGAGCTGGAAGATGACATTGTTTTCTGCAGGACTGCTTTCTAGAAGTGCTGTATCAACACTAAACTCACTTCATCTGAACAATGGACCGGTTTTCTTTTAGAACTGCTGTGCAGCCAAAATAAACTCTGTTTGCATCATGAATTATACAATTATCACTGTAAAGCTGCTTTGAAACAGTCTGTGTTGTATAAAGAGCTATGTAAATAAATTTGACTTGACTTGCTATACATTAAGTTCAACATAAATGGGTAAAAAAAAATCCCTCTTCAGTTCAGTTAACTGAATTTAATATCAATTTAATGTAGGCCTATCACACATTTTAAATGAATTACAATTAACAATTAAGTATCCAAAAAATGACATTCAATTCACATTTAAGTATATTCTTTAAAGGTATTATTTAATTCACTTTTTTTAAAAAGTATGCTAGTGTGCTTTTTTTCACTGAATAGGTGTCGTTGTAAATGTCTGCAGTTATTTGATTATTTGTCGGTTTGATGTTAGGAGCCGTAATGGAACTAGGGAAAGAGCTGCTGTTTCAATACGTTTGGGGTTCTGACAAAATCAAAATGATATATAACCCTTTCAATTCTAGTACAAATAAGCTAAAGTATAGGCTAACCTAAAATCTTTGTATGTCTAAAAGATGCTTGATATCCCTTAATAAGCAGTAAATATGTCACGCTGTCTATATCTTTAACTATAATCTTAAACCTTGCACTAACAGCAGATTTTTACATGTACAAAGATCATGTCCTGCACTGCTGGCATATTTGCCAATAGTTTCCTCAAGCTGAAAAGACATTTCGGCATGAGAATCAAACTCTTCATTTGTTCCTCAACCACTGGAACCAGTCGTCCGTTAACAAAACAACACAGCGAATAATTTTTCCCATTGGAGACATCACACGCCACCATCTACTGTACATGCCCATTAGCTCTTGGTCTGTGCGTGTGTGTGTGTGTGTGTGTGTGTGTGTGTGTGTGTGTGTGTGTGTGTGTGTGTGTGTGTGTGTGTGATGGAAACCCACATATCTGGAATATGAAGTCCCCTAATGAACAGGCACCAGACTGCAAACGGCATCAATGGAAAGCAAAATTCGTTAAAACTGAAGGAGGTAATTGGAAAGTGAGCCGTCACAGAGCAGGCGCCTACTGAATCTGTCAGATTCGTAATGAAGAGAAACATCACTGCCTTCGTTGACCCAAGAAAACACACAAAGACAAGCAGAGGAACACATGTTCACATCATTATGTTTAGCACCTCGATGGTGTATAAATGAGAGTAATGCAGGGAAAGACCTGGGGTCATGTGTTAGCAGGGGTATGTGAAATCACATTCACCTTTTCTCATTTTAAGCCTATTAAAAACACTACAGATTATTTTGGTTATGAAATGATGGGAAAAATAGGCTATATTTTATAGGCTACCAAATAACATGCATAGTGAGAAAGAGCAGAAAGTCCTCAAGTTAAACTAAATAAAAGATGTTGGGTCTGGAGAAACAGCAAAAGAGAAAGAGACGGCTTAAGGAGATGTGAGAGATGACAGCACGCGTCTGTTCCCTCAGCTGGCCCTTGCCCCGCCTCTATAAAATGCACAGCAGGAGTCATTATCAGTGGGGGGGTTAGTTCATCCCCATATTACCACCTTACCCCCGCATTAACCATCCACCTCCCCAGCAGCTCACACACTTCATATGATGTCAACTATGTAAGCACTCATATCTGTCACACTAATAGCTATTGTTATGCTGATATGCACAGTAGGACTGATACACAGGTTGCTCCCACTTCAATCATAATAGAACAGTTAAAGCAAGATAATACATGATCTTACCAGCATGTGACATATTGGTTTTACCGACCTACACATGCCATAAAATGGTGGGAGGGGTTTCAGCTATTCAACTGTATTGAATTAATATTAAACAGGCATTTTGACAGGCTAAAGTGAGGGGTTACTTCTCAAGGGCTACATTTCTTTTTTGTCTTATTCACATATTTATTTTGTTGAGTAAATCTGACTACATGGGATAGAACTTGACTTGGGGATAGTCAGACTGAAAAGAAACTTCACCTTATCTATTTTCTAAGTGCATGTTACTGATCTTGTAATAGATTCATCCTTGCATGTTTTTTTACCTTGTCATTTTTTATTAAAACAACAACTTCTGGTGAAACAACAGTGATGTAGACTGCTCCAATCTTCTTTTAACCCCCACCCCTTTCCTACAATTAACCAAAAGCAGCCTTTCAGATCTGACTACATCCGGTCGACACCTGATGAGAAAAAGGCCTCACCCTACATTTAGTCTTTTTCATAAAAGATAGTTCACCCAAAAACGAAAACTTGATGTTTATCTGCTTACCCCCAGGGCATCCAAGATGTAGATGTGTTTGTTTCTTCAGTAGAACACAAATTAAGATTTTGTATAATGAATACAAGAAATTGTAACTACTGAGAGTAAAAAAAAAAACATTCATACAAATTCATATTAAACCCTGTGGCTTGTGGAGACACATTGATGTCTTAAGACACGAAACGATCGGTTTGTGTGAGAAACCTGCCAGTATTTTAAAAAAAAAAATGTTTTAACCTCAAATACAACACTATGTACAAACGCCATGACTGCTCCATCACTTTCTGCAAGTAAGGTCAAATGTACAAGTACGGCGTATCTCAGTAGGATACAAGTGGCGGAAGTGGTCTCTTGTGCATATCTCTACTATAGACCGTAAAAAAATCTCTACACCATATCGTATAATTTGACCTCACTTAAAGGCAGTGATGGCTGATGCACATAGTGTTGTATTTGAGGTAAAAAATGATATAAATACTGTTAGTTTTCTCACACAAACCAATCGTCACAAGCTACTGTGTTTAATATGGATTTGTATGTCTAAGTGTTTTTTACTCTAATAGAAATACCCCATTGACATGCATTATAAGTGCAACAGTTGGAGTTAATCTTTATTTGTGTTATACTGAACACCTACATCTTGGATGCCCTGCATGGGGTTAAGCAGATAAACATAACATTTTCATTTTTGGGTGAACTATCCCTTTAAGTTTCTTTTAAATTGAACGAATATAACATTTTATTTTCAGTATATAAAACTCATTAAATAAAAAAATATTTCAAAATATGTTTCATTTAGGATCACGTTACATTTGCAAGATACTTTTTTGCATGAAATAAAATATCAGCTATTTTATTTTCAATTTGACTTACAGATGAAAAAAATGTTGCTGTGGGTAGTTACATTTTAAAGGGGTTAGCTTACACGAAATTGAAATCCTAGGTGTATGACATTCTTCTTAACACAGTTATACTAAAAAATGTCCCGCCTCTTCCTAACTTTAAAATGGCAGTGAATTGTTGCTTTGTTTTTGAAGTCCATAGAAGTGCATCTATCCATCACATAACTGCTGCACACATCTCCAGGGGTTAATAAAGGCCTTTTGAAGTGAAGCGATGCGTTTGTATAAGGAAAATATCCATATTTTAACTTTATAAAGTAAAATATCGGCCGGCGTATCATTCTGTATTCAACTTACAGAAAAAGTGTAGCACCTCTAGCAGTTCAAAATGCTTACACCACGTCTGGAGAGAGTAACTGGTGTGCAATGCTTTCAGGTAGTAGAGTAAGCATTTTGAACTGCGAGAGGCACTACACTTCGCTTCAGACGGCCTTTATTAACTCCTGGAGACGTGGAGCAGTTATATGATGGATAGATGTATTTCTATGGACTTAAAAAAAATGAAGCAACAATTCACTGCCATTATAAAGCTTGGAAGAGCCAGGGCATTTTTTATCTCATAACTCTGTGTTTGTCTGAAAGAAAAATGTCATATTCACAGCTTTATATAAGATGGCTTGAGGGTGAGTAAATCATGGGCTAATTTTTATTTTCATTAAAGTTGGCATGAAACGGAAGTTGAGATCGTCGTTCTCCTTATTGTGACGTATTTCCAAGTGAAATGATCTCTGAAATTAGAACAAATGTAGGGCGGGGCTTGATTTCGTCCTTCGGGAATTGATTGGATTGTTGGAAGTTGGGCGTTGCTAACAAAATGGAGATAGATTTGAATGGCCTCAGCGACAGGCGTCTGAGAGGCGACAGAAACCATACACAGTAAAAGAAATGGATAGAGCTATCCCATTGACTTCAACAGCCGAAAATGAGGCCAATCAGAGGCACTCACTTCCTGATGGCTGAGCGAACTGCGCAGGCTCAGACTGAGCTTGACGACGTAGATGTGACGTGAGCCTCCTGTCTGACAGTTGCAAGTCTTCTAGTAGTTGTGGAAAGTGAAATCTGAATCACGTTGTTTAAATATTTTCTCCCGTTGCTTTTGGTTCACTGTCAGCTTCTCCCCATTCTTCTCCCTTGACTTTATGTCTCCATGTCCCCCCGGCTGTCTCATAGACAGTAAAAGATTGTTTCTGAGCGTCTCCTCCTGTCTATACGGTCATTTATCAACTGTACGACAGAGTCGCGTTGGTTATGACGCAATCGGGGAGAAGGGTAATGTATTTGATTAAAGATTATTAGGGTAAATATTTTTTTTTTAAATGAATGAAGTGCACAAATAATTTATAGTGAACGCTACAATATTACATATAAAAATACGAATGGTAAAATTTGATTTTATGCCATCTGTAATAAAGCTGAACTGAGGAAAATGTCTTAAATGTCTTAAGTATTTAAAATTATATCTGATACAGAGAGACATAGATGTTGAAAAGATTTATTTAATTACAAAGTCAGATTGACATAATTACAAAGCAAACATGAACAAAATGACAGACATCTTGTAATAGGTAATAGATTAGAAACTTTACATATTTAAACAAATAAAACAACACTGACACTATATCATTGAGACAAACAAAAAACAAATATAAGACAAACAAAACATTTGCCACTATAATGCTTTAGGTGTATTTCTTATTGCTAAATTAGATGGAGACAAAAGAGACAAAAATATATATTTTTTAACATTTTTATCAAGAGGAGAACATAAAATAATACTGCACTGCCTCCTGCACATAAATGATGAAAAATGATGTACATGTTCATCAACTGGAGGGTCATCTATAATGTATATCAAAAATACTACCGACTTAACACAGGGTGGGCCCAAGGTGACGTCACAGTGACATCAGATGCTGGAGCTGGACAGGATGTCCTCTACCAGGTGTTTATACACCCATGCGTCACCTTTGAGACGCTGTCGACGGATCCCGACCACCTCAGGCTTCTGCAGGATGCAAACCTCCAGCTCAAACTGCATGGTCACCTTTCCAAAGTCTGACTGCGTGTGGCATTTTAGAGTATAGCTAACAGAAGAAGAGGAAAAGAGAACATGATAGCATATAACAACTAAGTTAATTGTTTAGAGTAGTGTTTCTCAACCTCTTTGACTCAAAGACCTTGTGTTTGTTGTCCAACACAATTTCTGCAGGACGCCCCTCTGTATACGCTACAATATATCCAATATTTTTGCTGTGGTTATGACAAAGCTGCTGGTTGTAAAACTTTGTCATAAAGGTATATAGAATTAATTAACATGCACATATGTTCTGTACTATACAGTATATACATTTCAGTTTACATTTGTTTGTTTTTTAAAGCATTTTTCATTTAGATTAAAGTAAAAAAAACGTATATGAATATAAATGTATTAAATGTAATACATTTAATTTATCCTGAAGTATGCAGGGATTCAAACACATGTATGGTCAAAAAAGAGAGAGGTAATCGTAGCCCTCGCCCCCCATCAAATATCCAGATACTTACTTTGCCACCAACCCCTGCCATCCCCGGCCCACCCCTATAGGTACATAGTAAAATGAAATTCTAGAAAATGTGTTGCAGTGGCAGATACCATAGACCAGTGGTCTTCGCTGTTTTTCTTTTCAGGAGAGCCACACTGATTAGACAAAATGAATAGAAGAGCCACTTTGGTTACATGTTAAAAAGTTACATCCAATAGCATATCTGCTTATCAATCTGTCATCCCTGAACATAAAATATGCAATGCAATAAATACAAAAGGCAAATAGATATTGAGTATGCATGCATAATATATTTTTAAAGTAAACTTTCTTTTAGTGCTGTCAATCGATTACATTTTTTTGATTAAATCACACATTTTTCTGTGATTAATTGCGATTAATCACAATTAAAAACAAGTGTTTATAAGTTTAATATATTTTATGATGCAATCATTTTACAGTAAATAACCAAATGAATGAACAAAAAAACAAAGACCATATATTAGAATATTTGTTCAATGGCATATTTTTATAAAAATGAATGAAGCTGGTATCAATGAAACAGATGTGTCTCTATGAAATATTTTCCCACCAATTTTAAATATTGATTATAGCCGTTCAACATTACAGTGTAACAAAGCTTTTTTTAACATTTACTAGGCTTTAAAATTCAACTTAAAAGAATCCTCTCATAAACCCATGTCATATTTATCGGTGTCCTTCCTGTCTCACAGGTAGGAAATAGGCTACAGAAATTGAACAAAGTTATCAAACACCAGCCCTTTTTCCTCACAACTCTAAGTTCGAGACCTTATTTGATATGCGAATACTCAAGAAAAGTATTCGCCATTCGGACATTTTGGCATAATTCTTTCTCTGTGTTAGTTTTTTCAAACGCAAAAGAGAACTGTATTCTGGCACACTCTCTGATCTCATGATGCTGGCATGTAACCCACGAATTCTAGTTGACAATAAGCAAGTTATATGCACGTGAAGAGAACGTGTTCGGAGTTAAGAACAGGAAAGACAGCTGGCAACTCTGCAGTGTCATGGCCGTAAGGGCAGAGCTAGTTTAAATCTTCTAGCCTATATTTCCAACTTTTGTAATGCTGCTGTTTTGGGTATTTAAAAATAGAACTTATTTTTAATAGAGCAAGCACTTTGAGTTTTTAACGGGTTATGTTAAAGCCCTGCTTGTTTGTATTAATGTATTGACTGCATGATCATTTCACCATATTATTTACTGCCATGCAAGCCGCGTGATGACTGCCATAGACAATAAAAGATACGCAGCAAGAAGAAACACCAGCACTTCACGCTTGCGCTCATACTGCTGTTTTGGTGCGCAGTTTTCTGAGGTAATGCCCACCAATTATCCCCCCACCCAAACTGACGTGAAAAAAGCGTGAGGCGCCGAAAAGCACGCTGTTTGCATCCATGAATATGCTGAGGCCCCCTAGTGGGCCCTGGCCATGTGGATGAGAACCACTGGTTTAGAGGAAACACGCATTTGAATTGACATTTCAGGAAACACTTGATGTAAGAGTTTAACTTACCCTTTCTGAACAAAGTCCACATTCTTCTCTGGTAAGATGCTGAGAATCTGATTGAGCACTTGGTCAGCATTAGTCTGGCTGGTGAGTGTCACATTGTATTGAGCCTGGAAAAAAATGTACACTTATGAAATCAGATGTAGCCACAAAGAAGTTATGGTCACTGGCATGTATCTAAATTTGCATTATGGAGAGAATTCCTGAAATTAAATAATGAAAAAAAGTAAGGAAATTAAGCAAACGTTAAAGTGACAATTCGACAATTATTTATCAAGGGCTTTGTTCAAAAACGCTTTTTTGTTGATCCGATCACAAGTAGATTAGGGAGACACATACCCTTGCACATATGGTATTTTAATCTGTCTTTTTTTGTCCACTTTCAACCACTTCTGTCCTGATTTCTTTAAGGTGACGTCTATGGGTGGGTAAATGTATTTCTTTTTTTTTTAGATCTTTCGTTCCATTTGACAAAATTTACATATGAACGCACCCAGAGATGATGAGAAAATATACGGAGAGTATCAGCTTTTGTTTCTGCTCTGAGGCCCCCGAACACTGTGAGTGTGTTAGAAATCAGGAATGGCAAGAGAACATTGTGCTTGGTACAGTTTTCATCCTCAAACCAAACTCAGGTCTTCAGCTGACTGTTTATCTCCTGTCTGGCTAGCGCGCTTCTCATAAAGTTTACACAGGTCAGTAGAGAGTAGGCGGTCGAACACATAAGTGTGTAGATTATGAAAGCAATCTGGTTGAATGCGTTTTCAACTACCTCTGGAAGTGATCGAAAGTGGATTTTAGACCCATTTACACTTGTATTTAACATCGTTCACTTGTGATCTTATTGATTGATTGATCATAATGCCAGGTGTAAACAGGGCCAATGTCTTTTGAAAATCCTTTTCTTCAATTGACCACAAAATGTTTTCAAGATCATTCTATACGATGAAAGTGGTCATCACAGCTGTCTTGCAAGAATTGCAGTGAACATTGACTTAAATTTCTGTTCCTCAAACAAAGCTACCTTATGGTTTTAAAAGCCTTGAAATACTGATTTAAGGTAGTGGTTTAAGGCACTCAACTTCCAAGACGACAAAATTATTAATGTAAAATTATTTTAAATAAGCATTAAAATAAAACCGAAAGTTGGTACCGATAACCATAAAATCTTTATGGTATTGGAACCGACTACTGGAATTTTGGTATCGTGACATCCCTACAAAGGACAAACAACTATATCTTGAAAGACTAAAGGCAAATGTAAAAAACAGAAGAACGATACCTTAATTTTGCGTGGTCCATCTCGAGGTCCTCTCTTCTTGCTGGGTGTGAGCATTGTAATGACTTTATCCAGGCCTCTCTCTAGACTACCAAACACCTTTCCTCCCTTACGCTTCTGCCCACTGTCTGCTTGACAGCCAGCCAGGTCCAGAGATCGAGACCTGCACACATAGGAATGCTGTTTAGAACATAACTGCACATTTCTGTAGTTGTAAAACTATCCCAATGCAATATAGGCTTTGCCAAGAGACTTTTACTGGAGAATGGGCAGTTCCAATTATAAATGGCTCGACAGCATACTCAAAGAGTAAGTGCAGCAAGTCCTGCGATTTATTTCATGTGCAAATTGGGTATTGACATCGTCAAAAAGGTAGAGCAAATAAAAATGTTTCTTGAGCAACAAATCAGCATATTAGAATGATTTCTGAGGGATCATGTGACCCTGAAGACTGGAGTAATGATGCTGAAAAAGCAGCTTTCCCATCACAGGAATAAATCACATTTTTAAATATACTCAGAGAGAAAAAGGTTATTTTAAATTGTAATATTTCCACTTTATTTTTATCAAATAAATGTAGCATAAAAAATATCTTATATTTGTTATTGGTTTAAAAAAAGTTACTAAATTGACATGGGGGAAAATATATTGAAATTATATTTTAAAGTGTCAATATCTCATTTATTTTTATAATATTACCCCCCCCCCCATTTCATTTTATGGCTCACAATGTGAATTTCTTGTTTGTAATTTTACCATTGTAACACCGTAAATGTTACTGAAATCGCTGATCTTCCCCAAATCTGCCATTCAGAAAACTGTGCTATGGCAAGTCTGAGGGGATAAATCCATAGCCAGAGACTTATACCACCGTTGGTAACAAAAATTGGCCAATCACCATCAAGTAAAAAAATATGACATCGCTCCTTTGGTATATCAAACTATCATCGTAAAAACGTAAATTACATGAAAAGCTCCCCTTTGATAATTTAGCAGCTATGGAGAGTAGATATTGAATACCATATTTGATTTACCATTTAAACCACAGCTACAAATTAAAAATGACCCCATGCCGAAGTTGGAGATATAAATAGGCCAGGGTTAGTCAAATTATATGGTAAACTTTATTTTACAGTGTCATTGTTACATATGTAGCATGCAGTTACTATAGTAATATCTATAAATTATTCATAATTACATACAACTAACCCTAAACCAAACCCTACAGTAAATAGGGTTACTTAATATTACTTGGTAAAGTCAGTAATGTATAATTACATTGTAATAAAGAAACCTTAAAATAAAGCCTGACGTTATATTTATATTAGTATATGTATGTTATGCTGTGTTATATCTTCTTTTGTTTGTAAAAAAAAAACATTAACAAAAGGGACCCAAAAAAGCCATTCTAAGGCAGTTTTTTTTCCTTCAAATCCTCGGGAGAGGATCCCCGGACAGCTAAAATTAATGTGCCTCCTCTATTTTAAAATTTACGAGCCACCAATGGAAAAAATGTAATTTAAATGAATTTAATGAAGGGTCAAAAGGATAAACAATGCTGATTTATTCATTTGTACAGCCTTTATCTTTTTTGCTTATATTTACCAAGGGTGGCAATAATTCCTACCAGGACTATGTATATTTAAAAAGCCTTTTGTACATTGCTTAAACTATTTTTCACAAATCTCTTTTGTTCATGGGGTAGAAGTTACACACTTAACCTTTAAATCCCACAGTCCTCCTCTCGAATCTTGCTCTCCACTGTTATTTCGCACAAAAATACAGAAAGTTATTACTCTACCTTCTCTCGGGGCTGAAAGCCAGTATATCCAGTTCTCCTTGTTGGCCACTCTGCTGTTGGTCCATCTCTCTCCTGTGGGACACTTCTTTAGTGGCACTGCCCGCTCCTGCACACACACAAAGGATAAACATGTGTCACTAAATGCTACATGCTGCCGGAGCACTGGGAACAGCGACACGTACACCTGTCAGTATGCGCTTCGGGAGTTGTCTCGTACACACGTGCATGCACACATACACACACGCTCTGTCCCCAGTGTGCTCCTGTCCGTTCCAGTGCAGGAGGTGGTGTGTGACAGTAACGAGGTGGACACAGTGGATGTTGGGACATGAAGACTTTTCCCCTGGCACACATTGCGCCCATACAGACACACACACGGTCAAAGTGAATCAAACTAAAGATACTAGATATATGAAAAGCACGAAAAACACATTCTTTTTGTATTCTTTTAAACTCCAGATATGTCGCTTACACATCTGCTGTAGTCACGTTACGGTACAAAATTACACCAAAAATGCAGCGTTTGCAGAAAATTTGGATTTAGGCTTATGTACAGTTTATAAGAGTACAACGAAAAAGTTGTTAAAAAAATGATCTAGGTATTGTCAGCAGTGAAGAGCCTGTCATATACTTCTTATAAAGAAAATAAGTGAAAATAACTCCAAGACCCCTATGAGTTAATAACCACAACAATGTTAAAAATGTATAAATGGTTTTACATTACATATAAAATATAAAACTAAGTGTTTAATGAAACATGATCATAATTAATGTGATGAACTACACCCATTATTACTCTGCTAGGATAGCTGGTGGTATTAGATTATTTGTAGATGCCATTTGGTTTGACATTTTGTGTATGCAATGATCTATATTATGTGAGGTTTAAGTGTCCAAATGTTTCATAGACAGAATATGAAATATTTGGCACAAAACTGTTATACTTTTAATAAAATAATACTTTTATTTTGCATACATTAAAGTGATTAAAAATGGCAGTAAAGACGTCCTGAAAAAAAAACGAAGTTCACATAAAAATACAGCACGAGGTTCTTAAGCACCAAACCAGCATAATGGAGAAATAATGCAGAAAATGTAGCTTTACAATCACATTAAGAAATTACATTTTAAAATATATTCAAATAAAAAAACATTCAAGTTGTATTGTTTATTTGTAAAGGCTAAGTTCAAATGGTCAGCCCAAATCCAATTATTTGTGTATCCAATTGGAATCTGATCTAAAATGATATGCCACTCATTCATTTCCGGAATATCTGCATTGATTTCTATGGCTGTTGCGTTGGTAGGCATACGCCAAATACAACAACAACTGCAGCATAGAGGGATTTGCAATACATATTTACAACATGACAACGTGTAGCCTCTGCACTGGACTACTGCTTCTTATGAGGCAGCGGCAGAAACGTAGGAGGCTAGTATGCGTGGCTTTATTTCGTGCTGTTATCGGCACCGGATTTTAAACCACATATGAAAGTAGCTCGAAACTGATTTGCACAAAAGTTTGAGCGCAGAATCTTGGGACGTGGTTTTCACCTCACAGCCAGTGGAAAATAATTGGGATAGGACTCGGGCAGAAATCATTTTCATGGATGCGTTTATTAATGTTAGTGTAGTATGAAGCAGAGCAGGGCCGTGTGCTGTGGAGCTGAGCAAGGCCGCTGGAGCGATTGTTGCCGAACACACAACTCGCGGGACTTTTATTATGATGGGACACAGTAGCGGGCGCAATTTCCGCTTTTCCGGTCATGAGTATGAGATAACGCAGCTCTTTTTATAATATTAGATACATTTAAGTGTGTTTAAAATTATATTATAACGTTACTGCTGTGACATTTGTTCACACTGCTAAGAGTAAAGCGTTTCTGCAGAATAAAATCATAAACCGAGGGAAATGCAGGTATGATGCAATTGACAGGCGACTCCTTCAGATGTCCCGGTTCCTTGGTTAAAATAGCAATTTTCTCACAATTTACAAATATTGTAAGAACTCAACTGAACAAAATATATAACACTGGCCTAGTGGGTTTTGGATATTTTACTGGCACTGCAAAAATACTACATAGAGTACCTTAACAGTCTGAACATAGCCATAGACAAGAACATCATTTCAACATACGATTGCAAAACTGATGTATTTGGATGATAACGTCAAAATTATAAATAAAAAAAAATCTATCAGGTTTGTAGTTGTGGTGCCATGATGGGTAATCGATTCATTATCCAGCTTACCTTTGTTTGAGTCGCTTGTATTCGTAATGTTGTTGTTGGGTGTTGTTGCAACAGATCTGTTGGATTTGACCTTTCTGTTGCACATTGGAGTTCGGGGGGCAGGCAGAGCAAAAATATCTCCATCTGTGCCAGTCACAACATTCTCTTTATTTTCTTTGGTTCTATCACGTCTCTCTGACTTCTTTTTGTGGGATCTTCCATGCTCTATGATGGGGGAGTAGCCTATTTCATTCCATTTCTTCTCTGATGCTTCAGAGGTGAGCTTCTAAAGAAGACAAGAGTTTCCACATTAAAGGGGTCATGACATGAAACATTTAATTTGCTTTGATCTTTTGACATAAATTAGGCTTTTGTACCATTAAAATATCCTGCAAATTCCATAGCTTAAAACTATTTGCATATGACTGCCTCCAGAGTAAGACGTCGATGAATAGTTTTACATCGTCATGCTTGACTACAATGGAAAAAGCAAACAGATCCCATTATAAATCACTGACGCTGTTTACACTGAATGGATACAGTATACAGATGCTCAGTCACTTTCTGACGCATCCACCCGCTTGAATCTGCCGACAAGACAACAAATGGAAGAGCAAAATTGGTTTCGCTTTGACGCATTCCTGTTTAAACAGCCCCTTTGCTAATTTCTTTAGATACTTAGAAGAATACCAGCATTAGGAACAAGTTAATGGTTTATTTTTAATGACGTCATGGATTGCGTCAAAGTATATGTTTGTTCGGAGAATTTGACTGCAGATTATTTTGTAAACCAAGCACAGTGTAATTGAGAGTTTGCAAAGAAACTTTTGTTGACAAGTGAAGCAGTCAGCTTAAGCTACATTGCACACAATAGGTAAATGATTTCATAATGCTAATTCTGGAAATGATAATTGAATTGTAATTGATACTGTTTCCTATGTAATGATATTAAAACATAAGCAGAGGTGAATCTCAAGGTAAAAATTAAAATAATAAATATAAAAAATCCATGTACTTTAACCATAATAAGTAAGTAAAGTTGTTTCTGGGTTACAAATTGAATATTTCTTTTATTAATGGTAAATAATTTATAAAGTTGTTATTGTGAGCCACTACAAACTGGAGCATAATGAAATTATCAACATTATTTCCCACAGAACATTAGGTTATATTGTAAAACATCAAATTACCAAAGTTTAATTTGTTGTAATTACAGATTTGTATTGATGTTAACTGTTAATAATGGAATAAAAAATAATGGGCTGATCATAATGATCTGGGCTGATAATACAAAAGTTGCAAGTTCATAACTTCCCTAAATAAGCATTTATTAACCTGACCAAAAACAATTCTGTTGTCTCCACATTGCATTTATGCAGGAGGACTGTTTCTCCAACTGGTGTTCTGCACAGCACATCACTTTGGATGGATAAAAAAAAAAAAAAGTATACAAAATTACAAGTAACAATATTACAAACAAGACAAGTAAAAGGCAGCCAGAGAAAAGGAGATTGTGGAGAAATAAAAAAAAAGACTTATAAAGCACAAAAGCAGCACTGGACAAGAGGGAAGAGCAGACAAATAAAGAGAACACGGAGGCTAACCATGCGTGGAGTGTTTGTGGTCTGTGTGTTCTTGGGCGTGAGAGGGGTCCAGGGATTCTCGTCATCGTAGCAATCAGTGGGGAAGACCATAGAGCCAAGCACCACTGGGTGGACACCATCATCATCCTCACCGAAGCATAGAGTCTTTTTCAGCTGAGACACAGATACACAAGATGAAACTCCTGTAAATGACTGCAACTACACAAACATTTATACATCAAGCAACATTTGACTGCAGTGATATTAAAGACAGTATTTGTGATAATAATTTATCTGTGCACATTTGGTTTTAAAATACACATGCCCTAATAATCTTTAAGTTTCCCGCCCTCTTGTAGAAGCAACACTTCTGTTCTATGATCATGTTTACTGACGTGAGGGCGGGGCAACCTGTCAATCACATGAGATCACAGCAAACCACAGTGATCCAAATAATCCACTTAATTCCCAATGAAAAAAATCCTTGGATTCACTTGGATATACACAAAAATAGGGAAGAAAAGACTATTGCAACTTCCGTTTCAAGCCAAACACATCGATCACTCCAAAAGTGTGACTTTTAACCAATCTGAAATACTCCATCAAAAAGAACCGCAACATTACCATCTCTCTTTTACGATTGCATAACTGACCATTATGCAGTCACCTAGCATCTAATAATAGCTTTATGGTCCTGAAGGTGTGAATATGAAAGACTTACTTGTATGTCCTGTAAAGGAGAGTACATGGGGTCAAGCATGGGACATTCTGCTCTCAGACGCACAGGGCGGCCTTGGCGCTTTTTAGCCAGCAGTAAAAGGTAGATAGCGGTCATGTGATCATACTTCCACTGAAGAAACATGCACAAAGTAAAGATTTCATTTCACTTTTGTGATTGATGTGTATAATTATCTTGTTTAGAAGTCACATTTCAGCAGTTAAAGGTAAGCAGCTTTGGCTGATGCTATGGAATCTACTGACATCTAGTGGTCATAGTTATAAATTTGAGTCTAATGTCACTTTGATACTCATTTCTCTTACGACTATGGTTTGAATCATAACCTGTTTATAACCATCAATAAAAATCTTATAATCTTTAAAAACAAAATGTTTTCAGTCAGAGACAAACAACTTAAGATTACAAAGGGACAGTTTGCAACTGTCCGAATTAGTGATTTATTACTCAAACTACATGCACAGAACCATTACGAAGTTTGGGGCAAGTACGAGTTTCTTTCTTTTTTCTTTTTGAAAGAAATTAATACTTTTATTAACCAAGGACACAGTAAAATTATCAAAAGTGACAGTAAAGATTTTGACATTGTTAAAACGTTTTCTATTTCAACCTTTTTATTAATCAAAGAATTATGATAATCACACTTTCCTGTTTTAGCATTGATGATGATAATAATAATAGTTTCTTGAACACCAAATTAGAATTATTATTTGAATGATTCTGAAGGATCATGTTACTGAAGACTGTAATGATGTTGAAAATGTAACTTTGCCATCACAGGAAAAATTACATTTTAAAATATATAAAAATAGAAAATATTTATCATTTCACAACATTACTGTTTTTACTGTATTTTTTATCAAATAAATGGATCCTTAGTGACCATAAGAGACTTGGTGTCTAAAAGCATCTTTGCTGTTAGATCTCTATACAACTAATACAAAAACAAATAAAAAAATGGAATTCTAATATTAATAAATATAATTACATTCATTCATAAATAACAGGAATCACACAGTAATAGGGATTGTTTCCCACCTCTGACACAAGTTGGATTGTGCGATGTCTGGACCGTTTAAAGGACACTGCCATTTCAGTGATACAGTCTTCATCTATATGACCCAACTAAAAAAACAAAAACAACATATAAAAGGATATTATACACAATCTTTTAGTATGTTAAAAACTAGGTTATTTGTTTTTCAAAAGTAAAATGATGTATGGCCCTTATACAGTATTATCTATTTTTATTAGCTGTGTTCATCAGTAAAAAAATCAAACACTGCTGATCAACAAACATCCTGTGTCACGTTTGATTATTTCATCATGAGGACTAAAAATACTACGGTTATATAGATTTAAAGCTTCAAGTGAACAAAAGCAGATATAATAAGTAATCAATAAGAAGCACAACAGTTTTTATGCTAAACAAAAGACATATTGGCATCACTTGACTAATTGGATCTTGAAGGCATGAGATGCAACTATAAGCGTTATTACAGAGCTCATCTTACAGGATGTTTACTGTGCCACTCCACTGGTGTGCTGTATCCCTTCATAACCCAGGGGTGACCAAGCAACTGTTTCACTGTCAAACGCCTCTTTGGATCCACCTGCAGGAGAAAAGAATAAACTGCCATGAAACCGTATGGACTTCCTAAAACACATCAAACAGACATACAGACCATGCACAGTACCTGCATCATCTGGTTTAGAAGCAGAATGCTAGCAGGTGAAAGCCAGTGCGGGTTGCTGTATTTTCCTCTCTGTCAATATTGCATAATATGAGATCACATAGTGTACAAAACTACTATTGTTTTAGTAGCCCAATAAATGCATGGATGAACAAAATGTGGTAGTATAATTTAAAGCTCAAATGTAACAAACTTACTGAGATTTTTCTGTATAGAACCATGCAATTGTCATCATCAAATGGTAGAAAACCACACAGTAGAGCATAAAGCAATACACCCATACTCCACACATCAGCCTGAAACACACAGGCATACCATGAGAGCACAATAAATATTTTGTAAAATTTAATTTGTCATTCCTTTTAAATATGCTGAAACACATATACCAAACTGACCTCAGAGCCGATGTAAGCCTTGCCCTGAATGAGCTCGGGAGCTGCGTATGCTGGACTGCCACAACAGGTCAGCAATTCATAACCCAAACCTCCCTAAAAGAAATGCATTTAAAATGTGAATAAAACATTTACTATGAATCTAGACCATCTTAAATATTTATTTAAAAGAATTGATACCAAGGGACATGTTATTTAAAATGTTTAAAATAACATTTAATTCAGTAGAGATGCATAATAGCTGAATTAAATTTGATTCATAATTGATGAACTTTGCAACATTGACACTACTGAACTGAACAATCAACACAGGAATCATTTGAGCTGAATAACAACACTACTGTATGCAGTAGTTTTATAAATTATGGATTTTAACTCGGTTATTTTCCAGTTTATTATGGTGAACAGGTGAAGTTTCTTTGAAACAGTATGTACTGTTTAACACACTATATCAATAAATGCAAGTTGATGGGGCATAATAGATGGATACACACCTTAGGCTTTGCACAAAGGCCAAAGTCAATGAGTTTCAGGTTATGATCTTCATCAATCAGCAGGTTTTCCTAAGGTCAATAAGAACAGTTATTGTACTTTATTAAAGTAATAAATTACTGCAAAATTAAAATACTGCTAATGCCTTCACCATGAGGGTTCATGTTGTTGAACCTGAATATCTACACACACACTATATATATAATTACCTAATGTAGCAATAAAACATGACATGTTAATGATCTTTATTTTACGTTTGCTTGGAACATTATGGCTTTGTCCCATTTCATACATATAATTTTTTTGGCAGATTGAGCTTACCACACACACACACACACACACACACACACACACACACACACACACACACACACACACACACACACACACACACACACACACACACACACACACACACACACACACACACACACACACACACACACACACACACACACACACACACACACACACACACACACACACTTTTTGTTTTACACCAAGCTATTAAATGGCTTAAAAAGACCATATTATTGATGGTGCTCACCCTTTTTAAAGCTAAAAAACCTTGGGTTGCCATGGGAAAAAGGAAAAATCTGCGCTCTGTATTTCTTTCTTTTTTTAGTTCTACATAATTAAGTCTTATGGGTTTGGAATGCCATGAAGATGAGTAAAGACACTTTAAATTTTTGAGTGATCTGTTTCTTTAAATGGGACTTGGTATACATAAGCTTAAGCTATTTAAAAGTGAAGTTCTCATCAACCAACTCACAGGTTTGAGGTCTCGGTGGGCATAGCCTTGGCTATGGACATAGGCCAACGAAGAGATGATTTGACGGAAAAACACTCGGGTCTCTTCCTCTGATAACCGGTCTTTGGCAATGATGTAATCAAACAGTTCTCCTCCAGGACAGTACTAACAGAGTGACAAGACATGTGCATATAAACATATGAAACATAATCATACATTTTTGTTAAGCAGCAGAATCATGGTCAGTAAAACATACCTCAAGCACCATGTAGATCTTGCTTGAGGTTTCAATAACATGGTAGAGACGGCACACATGTTGATGACTGAGGTTCTTCATAGCCTCGATCTCAATCTTTACTCTAGGCAGATCATCCTAGAAATAGATAACATTTTAAACAGCATTTCTTTTCTGTGGAATAAACTAAGTAATAGCTAAATTTTTCCTCAATATAAAAAAATATGCATGCAGATGTTGTTTTATGGTAAGCAAAGATTAAGAAGATCTTACCCCTAGGTCTTTCTTCTCCATTATTTTGATGGCTACTTTCTCACCTGTCAGTATGTGTCTGCCAAGTTTGACTTTGGCAAACCCACCTGTGGTTTAGAAATAGTAAAACATTGCTCTTGAATATGGGTAATTTTTAAACTTCTCTAATAAACAGTCTCTGAATCAACCAAGCATAATCAAGGTGGCATTACCTGAGCCAATGGTTTCATAAACCTCATAGTGCTTGAGAAGTTCAGAAGTGCTGTCTACAGGCATACTGGGGACACTTAGACCTGCATCAATAACAGCATATTTTGTATTTGAGTAACGGCATATTAAGGGGATACCACCGATTAAATGGCAAGTAACGTTATTTTATGCCAATGATGATCATAACGGTGTAAAAAACACGATCAAAACATAAGGTTAAACCACAAAGTGTAGCTTTTATATTCAACTTTACTCATTTAATCTCTATTGTTAGATCGTTCACATCATTTGTATTGTTTAACGTTAATGTTCCCGATTAGTTTTCTAATGTGGCAACACAACTCATATTCCCAAAGTGTTATCCATCCGCATATTGCAAAACATATAAAGGTGCAAATTTGAAAATGTTACTGCGTTAAACGAACAACAGATAACAAATTAACTGATACAAAACCAAATCGTGCAAAAATGCGTGTTCTGACTAACATGTTACATGGTAACATGTTGAACAATAAACTCACCAGCTGTTCTCCAATGATTCACTTTAAAATGCCGATAAAATAGAGTTCAAAACAACAACAAAAACGTATATTTTAAGGTTAAAAATAGGCAGTCGTTTACTCTGTTACTCAAGACTACACATGTTTATAATGAGATATGAATTAAAAGTGCAAAAACATCTTTCAGTCGAACATGTTTTAAAATTTGAATTTCCCACTTGCTACGTCAGAGGAGTTCCTGTTTCCGGTAGATATAAAAGTCTCTGCTCGGTTGGAAGGTGGTAATTTCTTTTACTGTCTATTTATGGTTTTCCCCAATATTGTGAGTCCATCTATGGTTTTCCCCAAATATTGTGAGCACCGGTGTATTTATAAATATATTACCTAATCTTTATTTTACGTTTTTTTGCGTTTGCTTGGAAGACTAGGCTTTGTCATTCCATTTCATACATATCATTTTTTTGGCAGATTGAGCTTACCCCATAGCCCATATAGTTAAGTTGTCACAATGGAATGTTTAATTTTTTTGATGCCCTTATTTACTAAACAGGAAAGTTAAACATGCTGCCCATTTACAACTTTATGTGATGTGTGAGTGATACTGTGCAAATGTAAAAATGAGACAGTGCTGATTATTTAGATGTAATATATCTTATTATGTAGATGTAATATATATATATATATATATATATATATATATATATATATATATATATATATATATATATATATATATATATATATATATATAATGTGTGTGTATATATATATATATATATATATATATATATATATATATATATATATATATATATATATATATATATATATATATATATATATATATATTAATTCATTCATTCATTCATTCATTCATTCATTCATATTTTATTTATTCATATCAAATTAACATGCTTTAAAACATGGATTTATATACAGTATTATTTATTTATTTATTTATTAGAAAGTATTAATACTTAAAATTTAGTTAAAATTAAATCAGTAACCTAACCTAATAAAATCTGATTTATTTTACATTGAGCTGTGCAAGACACACACACACACACACACACACACACACACACACACACACACACACACACACACACACACACACACACACACACACACACACACATGTTGTGTTTCCATGTTTTATGGGGACTTTCCATAGGCGTAATGGATTTCATACTGTACAAACTGTACATCCTACCCCCTACACTGCCCCAGCCCCTAAACCTACCCATCACAGGAAACATTCTGCATTTTTACTTTCTCAAAAAAACTCCTTCTGTGTGATTTATAAGTTGTTTTCCTCATGGGGACCTAAAAATGTCCCCACAAGGACAAAGATTTCGTATATTGCCATCTTTGTGGGGTCACAAAGGGGTCACAAAGATTACCAGGTCACACACACACACACACACACACACACACACACACACACACACACACACACACACACACACACACACACACACACACACACACACACACACACACACACACACACACACACACACACACACACACACACACACACACACACACACACACACACACACACACACACACACACACACACACACACACACAAAGTTACGTGGTTGCCTTAAAATTTTGAGTTCATTGAAATTAAACAGCCACTTTTTATTTTGTGAAGCTCAACAATCTTTTGCTGCACATCAGAACTATATTCTTTGGCTTTACCTAGTGTGAATAATGGCCTTTGTGATTCCTCATATTTAAACTCCTGTGAAACAAGACGTCATGACAATTTCATGTTTCTAATCACCCCAGTGTGCTAAAAAATGTATTTATTAATGGGAATATATTTCAGAGATATTTTACTTATTAAAAAAAAATTCTTGAAAAAATAACCGTGTGAATGTTTTACGAATGAAAAGTGTGTATATAGCACCGTTTATGTTAATATGACTAATAATAAAAATCATAATAATAATTTTTATTATTATTATTGCGAAATAAAAATATTTAACTAAATAAAAAGTGTTACTATAACATTTTCATTATTATAATAATAAAATACAGTATATAGTATACTATAATATAATATTAATAATTATTATAATATAATATAATATAATATAATTAATATAATATTATAATTATTTTATATTAATAATAATATTTAGTAATATAAAGAGTATTTACAAATAAATATAACAATATAATAATAATAATAATAATAATAATAATAATAATAATAATAATAATTTACAGAAAACTTTTTTTTTTTTTTTTAAATAGCTTGGTTACCTGTTAGTATGCAGACAGCCTATGAAAAAAAAAAAAAAAACATTAAAAAGTTTGAAGGATTTATTATAAAAATGCTGTCAATATTAATTTCTATAATTAATTTTAAAGTCTGTGTCTTTAATATGAAATATAAGCCTCTTATGCATCCACCGAGGGGAAAACGCATGTGCATTGAAGAAAAACATATGGATTGTCATATAAATGTATTTCGATTGTATTCGATTGTATTTCGATCGAGTATTCTCTTTACCCAAAAGTTTCATTCATACGAAAAGGTTCCATCTGCGCCACATATTTGGAACTCCTAAAAGGTTCTATATAGAAGTATAGTTGAGTATACTCCAAAGAACCTTTTATGCTACAAAGGTTCTATAATGACAATAATCCTCGATAAATATAAATAATTCTATAAACACTGCAAGAAATGCATTTCTTATTTAGTATTTTTGTTTCTAGTCTAAATATCTACTAATTCTTATATTAAGAAATTTTAATACTATTTTTGCTTGTCTAGTAAATATTTTTAAATGTTTGGACTAGAAACAAGACAAAAATACTAGTAAGTAAGAAAAGCATTTTTTGCAGTGAACCTGTTAGGGGTTCCAAATACATACTGTAGAACCTTTTCTTCTAAGAGTGTGGAAAGCCAGAGGGCGCCCTCGAGCAGTAACTCCACATTGCTAAATGTGATTTCCCTCCTGCCCTGACTTTCCATTCTTTTACATCAACAAAAGGTTACGTTTTTGCGAACTTTTAATGATAGATCAAAAGAATAAACAATGCAGATTTATTTTTACAGCCATCTTTGATCATATTTACCACGGTTGCCAATAATTCTGACCATAACTGTATGCAGGACTTCTCCATTTAAATCTCACCCATTCATTCTTGCATTTATCTGTCTCCACTTTTGTGTGCAGTGCCCACATCTCAAAACCAATCAGCAACCAAGTCACCACATTTTTTCAATAATCCCTTACACTTGAAAGTACATCACAATGTTTAAATACATTTCATCGCAAAGTTAAGATCACTTGACTGGTCAAATACTATTCATTTTATTTTGGTAATCCACCTAATATTAGACAATTTTACGCACTGAATAAATTAGTCACAGCTGACAGGGAAATATCACAATAGCACTGTAAATGAAAATGTTTGCTTTCACGAGTTTGCATATCTGCAGCTAGGCTTCAGTGGTAAATCCACTGACCCATATCAGTCAGCCAACAAAAATAATAATTCCTGGCTGGACGGTGGCGATGCAAATATATGTTGCCATTGATACGGAAGAGAATAGTGTGAAACTCTAATTAAAGAAACAAACTTCTCCATTTTGTTTAGAAGTCATTTTTAATGGGGGTGAATACTGCATTACAAAGCATTTCATTGCTATAACCATTCTTTCACTCAACCATTCATTCAATCATGCATTCATTTTTGCATGCAGCCCACTATTTCCAAGGAATACAATATGTCTATGGCTTACAGCATGCCTTATAAAAGAAAGTGAATGGCAGCTTTTTCGTATTCAGACACATGTACGTGGGTACATTACATTGCTATTAATTTAGTCATATTGATATTTTCTTACATTCAAATTTGTAATTTCTCCCTCCTGTCACCTTTCAACCATTTTCTACAATAATTTGATCATTGTATAAGTGTGTGAGCAGTGTTTTGTGAGGACGGAAAAATTTAGGCGGAGGAACGGCTGAAAAGGAATAACTTAGTGAAAAATAAATCAGTGGAACAAAAAATTATAGTTATTTCACACACAAAAATAATCTAATGATCCAAATAAACTATTTTATTAAACTTTTAAAATATATGCAAAAGTCAATGTAAAGTCTTTTGAATTCATCTGCATTCACTCTGCAAAAACATTTATCCATAGGCTTTGGTATAGTCTTCTAAAAGAACATGTAACATTACTGGCAGCTCAAGTAAAATATTGTTTGTATTTGGTAAACATTTATAACCCAGGTGATTACTGCAGAAATCTTTCATAACATTCTCTATTAGACACAAGGTATGGCAGAGATAAGAGAATATACTGCATGTGCATGACACTGGTGTGAACGGTAGTGTGAAAGCAAGCAAAAGAGAGCAATTATGAGAAAGAGAGCAGAGAATGTTGGAAAATATTTAGGTGCTTTCCTCATGAAGCCGAATAAATTACTAAAAACCATAGCACAAAGAGCGTTATGGTTGAGAGTTACATTCATTA
The DNA here is from genome assembly GCF_024679245.1 of Pseudorasbora parva. NCBI lineage: Eukaryota > Metazoa > Chordata > Actinopteri > Cypriniformes > Gobionidae > Pseudorasbora > Pseudorasbora parva. Next base: position 39,755,227 of record NC_090175.1, on the reverse strand, counting down.
CTAAATAAACTCATATCCAACATACAAATACTGTAAAACAAGCTCTTAGTACCCTGTTTAGAATTTTTTTTCTCAGTACATTTGTCATTTTAGGCTTATCCATTCAACACATTTAAATGGCAGGTTCAGTGTCTGTATGTGTAATGTATTAGTTCATGCTTATTACTGGTATGCCAGTGTCGTTGGACACTGCCTCAGTATTAATGTTGTATATCTCAACAGATTCATTTAAACCACATTTGAGTTATTCCGACTGGTGGGTGGGGTGGTGTGGGGGACTACTCAATGTAACTGTCCAAATGTCAAAGGGCAGTGAGAGTGCGAAAGAGCTGGGTGAGGCAGAAGACCGAGGTTGTTAGTGCAGTGCATTGGCGAGCCAGGAGTTTAATACTCAGATCATGGCAAGTCTTCCTTTCGGTAGCACTTCCCACAAGCTCGGCCGCCCGAGCAAAGTCTTGATAAGTTTTTCCAACATTTTCTAGTCCTGTAAGTGCTTGGGCATGGCGCTCCCTGCATCTCTGGCAACTAGAGAAACATGAGCACACAATTGTCAGCTGTACCAGTGAGCGGAAGCTTTCAGACAATGATTGAAGTGTTTCCTCTGGCGTCTGCCCAACCCTGACCACACGCTGGCATCCAGCTAAAAGCCTCCGAGCCTCTGCATGTAATCGTCTTTTGTTCTCTGAAAAGTGAGCCACACAGGTATCCCTGGGGTGCTCGTGGTTCCTATCTTGGTTCTTTATAGCACCAGCAAGAACACTTAAGAGGGTATCCACATCCCTTTGCAAAGAAAGGAATCCTGTTGGTGGTAGGGGATACCGACGAGTCAGCAGTGAAGTCACAATATCTTCATTAGGGTATGTTAGGAAGCAGTTTGGAGCATCCAAGGGAGACAGAAGGGGACTGAGCTCTGTAGATGAAGAAGCAGGCAGTACTAGATGAGGAAATGAGGGCAATGGAGAAGATGGAGAGAAAGATGCAGGGGATGCAGAGAGGGAGGAAGGAGGGACAGATGTCAGCACTGTATTGCCTGTTTCACCCTGGCTTGTTCTGCGGGAAAACTCGTAGACAGTGAGTTCATCATCGAAACTGGCACTGTCAAGAACTCCACTGAAACAGTTGGTATATACTGTCTGGCAGACCTCTAAAGGTGTCTGAGCACTCTCCATTACAGTGTCACAACCCATAGCCAGTACTGAGCTGCAGGTAAGGTCTTGCTTCTTATGTTGATTTGGGCAGGGCAATGATTGTGGCTGGGCTATGGTAGGTATGGACTGGCAGTTTGGGAAAACCCCATAGCTAGAGGTAAAGTTTTGGGGAGTTGTGCTTGAGGGAGGGCAGCTACATTCTTGTAATCCACTAGACGGTACCACCCCCCAAGGTCCATTTAGGTTTTGTGTAGTAACCACTACAGATGAGGGGCTGACTTGGAAAGATTTCTCTGCCTTGGAACACAAGGGTGATATGGATATTACAGAGAACTCTTTAGGTTCACTTTTGGCTTTATGCTTTCCACATGCTTGAGGACTAATATGGCTGACCTCTCTTACCTCCTCAATGACCTCAGTTACTTCTTCCGATACTATGGTAACCACTTTTACTTCTGTTACTTCAGGAGCACCTACATTCAAGGCCACATCCTCAGTTACCTCTTTTGCTACCTCAACTTCATTTCTTTGTAGTTGTGTTTCTGAAAGTCTTCTCATGGGCTTAACATTGCCACTGCCGTTAGAACTGGGAGTTAGCATTTCCTGGGATCGTGATAAGTAGAGGGGAAGGTTCTGGATCTTTCCCCGCAATGTTGAGGCAGAGAGTCGCCCAAGGATGCCAGATGAACAGGGTGTTAGAAGGTACCCCTGGGCTGGTTCATAAGAAGGAATGCCAGAAGGCAGTTCTTGGATGGAAGGGTCACAAGAATTGTCAGTTTCATCAGATTCTGCTCCTTTGACTCGCTGGGAAAATAAGCGTCTTGGTGGGCAATGTGGTGAACCACTGCCAAATGATGCAGACATGCTCTGACTTCTTGTTCTCTCTGTGGGGTCCACTGAGTGTATTCCCATCCCAGATTCTAGATATACCTTATCATCATCTTTGTCTATATTAGGGCTTGTGGTGTATGATATAGTCGGGACATGGAAGTAGTGTAAACTCGATGGGGATATCTGGCCTAGTCTGGGCAGTGAGCTGCTCTTTTGGTTCACTGGTCTGCCCTGGAAAGAATCCTCCATTTGTTTGGCTATATGGTCATCTCTTTGATCAAATAAAACACTGCTATCACACTTTCCACCCGATATATCAAAGAACAAGTGGCCTCCAAACAGTTTCTCAATACCTCCAACTGCACCCTCCTCCTGATCATCTCTGCTATGATTCCTGGTGCTACCTTTATCCTTTAAGTCCATGTGGGAGCGTACTGCTACTATAGTTGGCGATACAGAAGACATTAGCTCAGAGACTGATTTGAACTCCATGGAATCTGGTTCCATCTCTACAATTTGCTGTTTTCGCTGATGTGCTTTGTTTGAATGTCCCACTTGTGCATCAGTGGGATTATGTGGTCCTGTTCCATTGACTTTGGATGGGCTGATTGGTTTGGATTCAAGTTGTGCTGGTTCTCCTTCAGAATCGGTTAGGGATGAGACTGTTGGACATGGACCTTGATCTGAGCATCCGCCATCAAAACATGCCATTCGGCCAGCGCCATGGTTGACTGCTATAGAACCATAGCTTGGGATGCTGTTTCCATGGCTGTTATCTAATTGATCTGGTTCTGGGAATGATACCAAAGATGTGTAATTTGTTTCCATAAATGAGCGACGCTTTTTGGATCTTTTATTGAAATTTGAAAATTCCTCTTGTGTAATAATTTTTCCTTCCTTCTTTTGTTTCTTCTCTAGATCCTCTGCTTCTTGTCTACCGACAAAGATGCCAATCTCCCCCAGGCTTAGTGTGTGTAATATGGTGCTTGACTCTGACTCTGAAATCAGCAAATACACATAGTTAGCAAAACTCTATATCACTATTTCGGGCTTGATTTCTTTTTGAATTGGGTGCAGATAACTACTTTTTCATATGATTAACTAACTTCTACAACATTTGTTACAGCAATAATTTGAGAACATAAAATTAGAGGATTTTCCCTATGTCATACCTCTTGTCATCGAAGTTGAGAAGGGGTCTTCAGTGAATGTGAATCTTTCCTGAGCGTCAAAGAACTCATCATCTGAACTGCTGTCTCCGAACCCTGGTGGAGGTTGAAAAATCGGCACTGTTTCTGTCTGATTCACTTTTCCTCCTTCCCGATCTGGTTGTGTTTCTATAGGACCTGGAGGAGAGAGAGGTTGTGGAAGACTGCGTGCACTGTCAGGGGTAACATTGGAGCAGATATTGTAGTAGTGTCTAGTATCTCCTTGTTCAAAGTTGAACACATAGTCTCCAGCAGCAGGTAGGGTGCTTCTTGGACATTTTGCAGGTGACCCCTTTTCATGTTTTTCATTCTCAGGTCCCAACTCCTCACAGTCCTCCTCTTCACTGGCGGCAGGGGGACTGGGTAGGCATTCAGCAATATTTGAGAGTGCAGCAAAGCAAAAGAATTGGTCAATATCAGACTCACAATGGGAATCGGCATAGCACAGGTCACTTTGGGAATGGGAATCTTTGCTGAGCAGTTGCTGTGGAGACAATGCTGGTGAATAGCGGCTTTCACAGCAGTAAGAGTCTTTCACTGGTAAATGGCATGGGCGCCTGGTAGAGAAGTAGGACATCAGGTCGTCTTCTTCTAGGGCATCTATTGAGTCGCTGGACATGCTGGTCAAGAAATGTGATTCAGTTTGGTATGAATCAGATGCTTCAGATGAGGGGTCATCCACTATGATTATACACTGAGGTTGTTCAAGCTTTTTCTCTGGCTCTTTGTCTTCCTTTTCTGTGCCTACTCTCTCGTCATCTATTTCTAATGTCTTTTCATTATTACCATGTATAGATTCATGGATAGTTTCTTTTTTCTCTTCCATTTCTTTCTTCTCAACCACCTCCTCTTCTTTGCTTCCTTCCTTCTCCACGTCTTCATCTTTTTCATTGTTCCTTTGTGTTTTTTCAGTTTCTTCTGGTAGTTTATCACTGGGTTTAACTGCTGTTTTGTTGCTTTTGGTAGTGCTAGCAACATGATTAAGAAGAGCATCCACATCTGTGTCTGAGTCGTCTGAGTCACTGCCACAGTGTGACACATAACCTACACATAAAGGCAGAAGCAGAGACAAAATTCAGATAAATCGCATTGTAAAAATAATAATAATAATCAACATTTAAAAAAAGTAATAAGGTCACATTGGTGGCCTATTATACCCACTGACTCACTTACCCTACTCTTCTACTTACGATTAGTTCCAGTCATGTTTGTCACTAAACTGTCACCACCATTTCTTTCATAGTAATGACTTGGTTCAAGTAATTTTCTCAATTATGCTCAGTTTAACTGAACTTTTAGGGTATGTTTACACAAGTTTTTGGAAAGGACGAGTCCGTGTAACTGTATTTCATGTCCACACATGCATATTACGTGTTTGCGGGGTGTTTCTTGACAAAGAGACATCGGCAACTACTGACCTAGCATTCATAATACAGCCTTTTTTAGTAATTTTCACGGATCCGTGTGAGCAGGGATTCTTTTGACAACGTTTATTTTTTTAATACACTGTGTCATGTAAAGATACCCTTTTTTTTTGCTTATCTTTGTTTCCCGTTTCCTTTGTTCCCATGTTCCCATTGGTCATTAGTTACCATGGTTATCATAATTGATTTATTAGCACACTTGTTTGTATTTTAGCTTATTTGCCTTGCATATTTAAGCCCCTCAGTTTGTTCAGTTCATTGTCTGGTATTGTTTGTTCATTTAAAACACAGTTTTGTTCTTTGCTCCTTTTTGGATTAATTTAATAAACCAAATTATTATTTTTGAACCATTTCATCCATCTTCATTGGACTAGAACGTGACAGTTATATTCCCCCTTGATTTCATAGACCCTGGTAAGATGCAAACAGCTTTCAATGTTAAAAAGTATGTCTAATATATCACAACTTGCTATTTTTAGAACGTTGTTGTTATGTAAGCAGTGTGGGGTGGAAGTGGAGTTCTGGGAATTTTCCTGAAGCATGAAAGATTTATTTTTTATTATTACAATCACGTATGCAGTCAGAAATTCAATTCCATGTAAACAAGAATTCATACTGTATTGTTGCCAATGAGTGGTCTTTGGTTTGTTGTCTGCATTAGGCTATAATTAGTTTTGATAATGTTAGTATTGATAGTGTTATTTTTGTGGCTCAGTAGAAATGCCTTTAAAAACATCATCTTAGAATTTAGCTTTTTTTTTTTTTTTTTTTTTGCTGAGTGTGGTTTTAAAATTCAGGAAAACAAACAAATAGGTTGCATACCCTCCTCTGCTGATATGCGGTGGCTCTTTGAATTAGCTGACCAAGGAAACACACAGATCTGGGGGTCCACAAGTAGTTTGCAGTATCCGGCCACCAGACACAATAAATCTTTAGCTGCTACTGACTCCATCAGCAATGTTATTGGCTGAAGACAGGAAAAGTGTTACAATGTAAAAAAAGTCAGAGCACTGAGTACAGAGACAGGTTTATACTGAGTGTACACATGTAGATGTTTGTATGTGTGCATGTATATTGTTTACCTTTATATCCTGCAGGTAGATCTTGACCAGACTAACTCTGTCGGATTCGGGTAATAGTTCCACTCTGGTAATGCTGCTGAATTCAGTCAGTTTGGTCATGATGCTCAGTTTATGGTTGATCACCTGACTCACCCCATACTGAGCTCCCACCAACAAACTCACCATTGACTCCCTGTCCTGCAGCTAGTTAAATAGAGAAAGAGCATACAGTATGTGAAACTATGCAATACATGGAATGGACAGCACAGCAGGGAGGAAAACAAAAGAGTTGTGAACAACATTTATATTTAATACAGCTTCATTTTCTCACTCTCACTGGTTTTATTTAGAAGAAGTAAAACAGAAAGGTAACATTTGTATGGAAAGGAATGAAATAATAGCCCACTTCAGGGCTCAACAAAAAGTATCTTCTCATATTTGTAATCTCATACTTTTTTGCCTTGTAAATATAAATATTTGTTTTTCTGTGACCTATTGAATAATGCAGTTATCAATTTGCAAATGTCACTATAGTAAAATCGTGTCCCCGACTAAGGATTTACACATTCAAATCAGTATTGTCGAATCTCTCTATAGTCGACTGATAGTCGAATCATCTGTGTGTGTAAATGGGTTGGGAGGGACACAACACTAGTCAGCAGGAGGGTAAAACTATTTTCACGGCAACAACTTTTAATAAATCGATCAAAACTGCCTGCCAACTGACAGATGAACTGACGATGGCTTTCTTATTAAGGTTTAAATAAAAGGTAATGTGGTGGATAAACATACGTAAAAAGTTTTCTCATAACAAGTTTAAAGCCGCAAGAACATCACACAAATATACTCACCTAAAGGATTATTAGGAACACCTGTTCAATTTCTCATTAATGCAATTATCTAATCAACCAATCACATGGCAGTTGCTTCAATGCATTTAGGGGTGTGGTCCTGGTCAAGACAATCTCCTGAACTCCAAACTGAATGTCAGAATGGGAACGAAAGGTGATTTAAGCAATTTTGAGCGTGGCATGGTTGTTGGTGCCAGATGGGTCGGTCTGAGTACTTCACAATCTGCTCAGTTACTGGGATTTTCACGCACAACCATTTCTAGAGTTTACAAAGAATGGTGTGAAAATGGAAAAACATCCAGAATGCGGCAGTCCTGTGGGCTAAAATGCCTTGTTGATGCTAGAGGTCAGAGGAAAATGGGCCGAATGATTCCAGCTGATAGAAGAGCAACTTTGACTGAAATAACCACTGGTTACAACCAAGGTATGCAGCAAAGCATTTGTGAAGCCACAACACACAAAACCTTGAGGTTGATGGGCTATAACAGCAGAAGACCCCACCGGGTACCACTTATCTCCACTACAAATAGGTAAAAGAGGCTACAATTTGCACAAGCTCACCAAAATTGGACAGTTGAAGACTGGAAAAATGTTGCCTGGTCTGATGAGTCTCAATTTCTGTTGAGACATTTAGATGGTAGAGTCAGAATTTGGCGTAAACAGAATGAGAACATGGATCCATCATGCCTTGTTACCACTGTGCAGGCTGGTGGTGGTGTAATGGTGTGGGGGATGTTTTCTTGGCACACTTTAGGCCCCTTAGTGGCAATTGGGCATCGTTTAAATGCCATGGCCTACCTAAGCATTGTTTCTGACCATGTCCATTCCTTTATGACCACCATGTACCCATCCTCTGAAGGCTACAGCCGGATAATGGACCATGTCACAAAGCTTGAATCGTTTCAAATTGGAAATGAACATAAACTTGAACATGACAATGAGTTCACTGTACTAAAATGGCCCCAAAAGTCACCAGATCTCAACCAAATAGAGCATCTTTGGGATGTGGTGGAACGGGAGCTTCGTCCCCTTTATGTGCATCCCACAAATCTCAATCAACTGCAAGATGCTATCCTATTAATATGGGCCAACATTTCTAAAGAATGCTTTTAGCACCTTTCTGAAGGCAGTTCTGAAGGCAAAATGGGGTCAAACACAGTATTAGTATGGTGTTCCTAATAATCCTTTAGGTGAGTGTATATAAAAGAACATTTTGATAAATAACACTGAGTGCGTTTACATGCACGTTCTTAAGCCAATTATGCCTAAAGGGGGCCGCACACCGGACGAGAAGCTCAGCACCACGTCTCAGTTTCTCTCACCGGACACGCACATTATATGCGAAATGCCGCCGCCGGTGTGCATACACATTTATTGAAAACAATGGCACGAAGCTCAGCGTCCTTAAGGGGGTCAAACACCGGACGTGAGGCTCAGCGCCGCACCACGTCTTTAAATTATTGAGAACCCCCATATTGCCAAAATGGTATGATCCTCGTTTCAGAACACCCGCGAAGATTCCACTGTGATATCGATGGTCGAATCCGGCTCCCCATATAGATGCATCGAATCTTAGACTATTCGGAGTCACCCCTAATATCTACATTTACATTTATATATAAAACATTTATGTAAAATTGCAAAACTCATTTGAAAAAAAAGAAATTTAAATAAATAGATTTCGTTGTGTTATTTGAAGTATCAGTTAGAATAGGTTGATATACATTATGGCATTAGTTTGTGGCATTGTTTGTTTAATTTGAATGTTTAGTGAAAATTAAGGATATATATATTTTTTTCATGTGTATACAGCTGCTTGAGTCAAATGAAAAGAAAACAAAATACACAACCATTCAAGATTTTTTCCCCTTTATCTAGCAATTGGCAGTAATTACAGATAAAATTACACGCACTCTTTAAAGCAACAATTGAAACCTACTAATTCACAGGCTTGTCATGTTGCTGAAATAATGTTCTAGTAAACCTTATTTAGCATTACATATCAATAGAATAATTACTTGAATACTGTATCATTAGTTACCGCTATATTATCTTTCTAGCTATTTATTACTTATAGAAATAGTGCAACGTCATATAGTTGCATTACATGTATTGCAAAATACGTAATGTTTTGAGGACCAAGTTTGTAGTCAAAGTATGGGCAGGCCATAGTCAATGTAAATCATATTGTTGATGTTTCGTCCGTACCAGTGATTGTGCCATAACTGTTTATCCGCCGTCATTAGTGGCCCTGCGTGTTGACGGCAGGCTCTGTTGTGATGGGGAGGAGCTGTGGAGGGAGGGATGTAGCAGCAGAGAGCAAGGGGTGTGACCTGCTTGTTAAATTTTTTTAGGCTAAAGCCCCATTCGCACGGGACTAGTATTATCTAGGGACCTCTGGTGATTTGTAATAATTGTGGAGGTTGTCTGTGATCTTAATCCCGTGCGAATCGGCCATGTCTGTAATTTGTAAAGTAAAAATTCCCCCGCAAATTACCTACCATATATCGCCAAAAACCGAGGTCCTGTGATAATAGTAGTCCCATGCGAATCAACATCTCTGTGATTTGGCCAGGATTAGGTGGATCGTATATCATTTTTGCAAGCTTTTTTTCTTCCTGTGAGCATTTCTAACTTTATCTTTCACAAAGAATAAAGTCTGCATTCATAATGCGCACCGTTATGAATTCCTTTATGAATTCCTTCGTGTCCTGGATGTAAATTCCTGGCAATTTACATCCAGGGCACGAAGCTCCCGTTCCACCACATCCCAAAGATGCTCTATTTGGTTGATTATACTTTCACTTTAGAATGAGTATCAATTTGGGATTAATCTGATTGAATGGTTTGTTTAATATTATCACCAATACTGTTCTTAATGAAAAACAGTTCAATGTACACTGTCAGAAAAAAAGGTACATTTCTGTCACTGGGGCGGTACCCTAAGGTACAAAACCGAAACAGTACTAATATGTACCTTTAGGGTTCTACTATGTACCTTTAAGGTACTCATTTGCACTCTTAAAGTACTGATATGTACCTTTTAAGGTACTAATATGTACCTTTTAGAGGTGGGTAAGGTACAAAGATGTACCTTTTCACTTTTGTACCTTAGGGTACCGCCCCAGCGACAGCACTGTACCTTTTTTTCTGAGAGTGTACAATGACAAGCTTGTTTAAATAGGCGCTTTACATTTAGTTTTGAATCTTCCGCCGTATATTGTCAACTTTTCACTCGTGATGAATGAAATCTGACTCCTGCCGCTGGTCTGTGCTCAGTTCATGGCGTCTGTTTGCTAAATGAACAAAATTATATTTATTTATTAGGCTACTGTAAAATAATCAAAACTATATCGATGCCTATTTATAATTTCATACAGCTATATAAATTCGAGTCAGTAAATTCGAGTAAAATCACAGGCTTGCGAAAGTGCCACGCAAAACTCAGATGTGGGGGAGTCATTTCTAAATCACAGAGGTCCCTAGATAATACTAATCCCGTGCGAATAGTGCTTATGTCAGTGTTTTCTAAAAACTCCCTACTGCAGCTTTAAATTGTTACAAATGATTCTATTTCTCAAAAATGCTGTTCTTTTGGACCTTTTGAATTCATCAAATGTAACATTTGAGTCATTTAAATGTATGATAGTTTCCAAAAAAAATTAAGTAGCGCAACTATTTTCAACTGTAATTTTAGTAAGAAATATTTTGTGAGCACCAAATCATATTAGAACAATGCCAGAAACATCATGAAACACTAAAAACAAAAACAAAACAAATAACAAGACATAATTCTGCTTTGCTATCATAGGAATACATTTTATTTTAAAATTATATTGACATAGAATTTTGTTGTTGTTGGATCAAGTAAATTCAGCCTTTATGAGAATAAGAGCCTTTTTTTAAAACACAAAATCTTACTAACCCCAAACCTTTAACTGTAAATTTGTTTTTGTGTTTATTTGTGGCGTGGGCAGTGAATCTAAACTGCTGGTCAGACTAGTTGAAAATTGTATGAATGAAGAGAGAATGTGTGATATAGGTCTCTCTGACTCGTGTTGATGTGTGAATGGTAGCAATGTGGATGAAAGATGTAAAGATGTGTAAATGCAGGTGGGGTACATTTTACTGGCAATTTTTTTTACTGCAGTTTAATGGATTTCATGTCTGAAAGTGGCTATTAAGACTCAGAATGCATCGCTTACCATCATTGTGGCACTAAAAGCCTTCCCTCCATAGGACTTGAGTTCAGACATCTCATTCAAGTAGTTCAGTCTAGCATGATTCACTGAGATCACCTATGAAAACACCCCACACATGGGAAGTAATATAAATACACATTGTACTGTACTTTACTAACAAATAATACCAAAAGAAACCATGTTTTGTGCAACAAATAAAAAACATGATAAATTATTCAGTAACATGTCATCTGTCAAAATACTATTTAAAACCATCACTGTATGGCACACAGTACTTTTTGTATACATGATTTAAATCCACACAATGCTCAGGACAAAACAAAATTACAGTATAACACACCTTTTGTTTTGGCTCCTGAGATAGAATCTTTTTCATGTGGTAACTGATGGCTTTCTTCAAGTCCTTCTCTCTCATGTTTCGCAGTAAGGTGTGGGACACAAAGCTTTCAATACCCCACTCCTTCCTTTAGACAGAAATAGTACAGACAGAAGATAATAGTGTGACACTTTAGGGTTGTACAAAAACTGTGAGGCTAATAATGAATTATTGAATCTACTGAAAAAAACTAATTTCATCAAAGCCTAAAACCTATTTTACTGCTAAGGTATCAAGAATCAGAGGTTGGTATCGTATCGTAAAAAAATAATTAGTAATTGATTTCACCCGGCAACTCAGGCTGGAAACCTGGACATGAATTTCTACAGCTTCTGTTACACTTTTGCAGGAACCAGTCACAGACTGGCTTATCCACCTGGCGATATTGGTGGGTTTAACATGATGATGGATAGAGAAGCGATGTGTCATTGCCCGTTGATCAATGCCTCTTGTAGTCTGATTGGTGGAAGGACTATCTATCCAATTGCATACAGAGTCATTTAATTTATGGCGTTTTATCACGCCTCTTGTGCAGTAGAAAATACAGAACAGACTCCCCAGACCAATGTTCAATCTTTAAATTTAAATATTTATTATTATCATCACAATGGTTGTGAAAACATGATTGGAGACATTTTTGTTTAATATATTTCTTTACTAGAATTAAATTTTGATCAACTTGATGCAGCTTTGCTAAATAGTATTTATTTAAGAACAAATCTTACTGACCCAAATCATTTAAATTGTAGTGTACTTGCTAAGTAGGACAACTATAAAATGCAACAACAAGCTTTCGTGTATTAAAATAGCATGAACACCTATGTGTTATTTATTGTGTATGTACTCACATCATGGCCTTTAGAGGTGTTTTAAGAGATTGTCCACTGCTGGATAGTTTTTCTTGTACATTTAGAGCAGCCAGTCTGAGAGCTGTATTACATTTCATCTCCACTGCAAACCTTTCCTGCAATACATCACTCACGCTCTACACACACACACACACACACACACACACACACACACACACACACACACACACACACACACACACACACACACACACACACACACACACACACACACACACACACACACACACACACACACACACACACACACACACACACACGCTTAATGATAATAACAAATAGAATAAGAATTCAGATACCTAAATCGTGTCATAACATAGACTACTTTTGTTTTAATATAAAGCAAGTTGTAATGACTAACTTATTTATTAATTGATTATCCAATTTTTGAGGCTTTGTTACAATTAGCTAACAATTTAGTGCATACTGGTCTCCAAAATAAGTATGCCAACAAAAATAAATCACAAACAAAATGTGTTACATTACAATTTTACATTAAAAACAATCCAACATATATCTATGCCGATATTATTTTAAAACGCCTGTATATAGCGGACACAAACACACCTGTAAGTATAGATACTCAAAGGCCACAGGATCTTCTTTGAGCATGCTCTTAAAGTCTCTTGGTAGAAAACAGACACGAAACAGACACCTGTAGTCGTGAGTCTCCTTCTTGTCAACCACCTGTCACATGTGAACAGAGTATTAGATATACTGTATACTGTATGTGAGCCACCATTACTTAACCATTAATTAAACTCTTTAAAAGAACATTTTATTCCCAAAATGTAAATTACGTTTTTATTTACACACCCTCATTTTGTTTTAAACCTGCTGTATAACATTGTTTTGCTGAGGAACACAAAAGGTGATATGAAGGAAATACTATTTTCAATGCAAGAAAAGGACTATAAAAAAGCACTGTGGAAGTATCATAAAAATGGGCCATATGAAGATTCCTGGAGTCTGACGACAAAAAAGAAAATCATAATCACTGAAAATTTTGACTGCTTTTTTGACTTTTAGCCCACATCCTTATTCACTCTTATTACATGGTGGTAAATGGTCAGTATAGTCTTTAAAAAATAGTTTGTTGTATTCCAGAGAAGAAAGTGAGTCCCACAGGTTTGTAAATACATGATGAATAAATTATAATTTATTGATATGTATATTTGCTATTGATGTGTCTTTTATGATGTTTGTGCATGTACCTTTTGAATAATCTCTTCCTCGTGTAGTAGATAAAGTTTGCTGATGCTGTATTGTTGTTCAAGTACCAGAGAGAAGTGTTCGATCCGGGTGATTGACAATTTTTCCTTCAGAGTCATCACTATGTCCTGGTGGAGAAAACATTAGATAAGATGATTATTTAAGCATGTGAATTATATAGAGGGCATCAATACACAACCTATCAATAACACCTTCCTTACAGTATATGGCACTGTATATGTACAATAATACACAATAATAAATAAGTATTTGAACACCCTGCTTTTTACAAGTTCTCCCACTTGGAAATCATGGAGGGGATCATCGTGGATCATCGTAGGCGCATGTCCACTGTGAGAGACATAATCTAAAAAAAAAACATCCAGAAATCACAATATATGATTTTTAAACTATTTATTTGTATGATACAGCTGCAAATAAGTATTTGAACACCTGTCTATCAGCTAGAATAAGACCTTCAAATACCCCTTTTCCACCAGAATGAATCCAACACATTCGCGCAGTTCGCAGACAGTGATTACAAACGAGCAGCAGCTATTAGCTCCATTAGCTGATATTTAAAAAATTGCGATCTCAAGTTTGTGTTCATCTTGTTGATTTTGCCCCCAGCCTGACGTAATCGGTTCTTACTTCTACCCCAGCAATGTTTTGGTGCTACTTAAGAACCACTTTTCCTGGCTCGGAGCTGGTGATTTGGGTGTGGAAACACAAAGAACCAATTTGAAACTATGCTCTGGCTCTGAACTAGCACCAGCACTGCCTTGGTGGAAAAGGGGTAACAGACCTGTTAGTTTGCCTTTAAAATGTCCACCTCCACTCCATTTATTATCCTTAATTAGATGCACCTGTTTGAGGTCATTACCTGCACAAAGACACCTGTCCACCCCATACAATCAGTAAGAATCCAACTACTAACATGGCCAAGACCAAAGAGCTGTCCAAAGACACTAGATACAAAATTGTACACCTCCACAAGGCTGGAAAGGGCTACGGACAAATTGCCAAGCAGCTTGGTGAAAAAAGGTCCACTGTTGGAGCAATCATTAGAAAATGGAAGAAGCTAAACATGACTGTCAATCTCCCTCGGACTTGGGCTCCATGCAAGATCTCACCTCATGGAGTCTCAATTATCCTAAGAAAGGTGAGAAATCAGCCCAGAACTACACGGGAGGAGCTGGTCAATGACCTGAAAAGAGCTGGGACCACAGTTTCCAAGGTTACTGTTGGTAATACACTAAGACGCCATTGTTTGAAATTATGCATGGCACGGAAGGTTCCCCTGCTTAAACCAGCACATGTCCAGACCTGTCTTAAGTTTACCAATGACCATTTGGATGATCCAGAGGAGATATGGGAGAAAGTATTGTGGTCAGATGAGACCGAAATAGAACTTGTTGGTCATTATTTCACTTAATGTGTTTGGAGGAAGAAGAAAGATGAGTACCATCCCAAGAACACCATCCCTACTGTGAAGCATGGGGGTGGTAGCATCATGCTTTGGGGGTGTTTTTCTGCACATGGGACAGGGCGACTGCCCTATATTAAGGAGAGGATGACCATTGCCATGTATTGCGAGATTTTGGGGAACAACCTCCTTCCCTCAGTTAGAGCATTGAAGATGGGTTGAGGCTGGGTCTTCCAACATGACAATGGAAGCACAAAGCCAGGATAACCAAGGAGTGGCTCTGTAAGAAGCATATCAAAGTTCTGGCGTGGCCTAGCCAGTCTCCCGACCTAAACCCAATAGAGAATCTTTGGAGGCAGCTCAAACTCTGTGTTTCTTAGCGACAGGCTAGAAACCTGACTGATCTAGAGAAGATCTGTGTGAAGGAGTGGGCCAAAATCCTTCCTGCAATGTGTGCAAACCTGGTGAATAACTACAGGAAACGTTTGACCTCTGTAACTGCAAACAAAGGCTACTGTACCAAATATTAACATCATTTTCTCAGGTGTTAAAATACTTATTTGCAGCTGTATCATACAAATAAATAGTTAAAGGTCCAGTGGCATGGATTTTTTAAAATTATTTTATAATGTTTCCTGAGGTATAATTATATTGTTATTCTGGTTTTTACATCGAAAAAATGTCATAATTTAGAAACAAAAGGCATTTTTTCTATACTGATATTAGCCCTCTGGCTGAAATGCTCTGTTTCAAGAGGCGTGTCTGCTTTGAGTCTTCAGTGTAAACACCCACTGTTGTGATTGGCTGACATCTTTGCATTTGAAATGAGATTACGTGCGGAGGGGGCGTGGTTTAGTGAGGCGCATCAGCTGCAGCACTCACTGCCAGTCGAGAGAAAGTCAGAGAGCTGGGGAAAGATTGCTGAGGAAGTGTTATTGTACCTAGTTGTTGAGAGCGCAAGTTTATTTTGTTTGTATCTGAGAGCTCTGAATAAACACGAGTGAACTTTCCAACGTTATTTCTCTCACAAAAGAGTTGAATAACTACGCTCTGTAGTTTAATAATTTAAATAATAGATTTGTTTCATGCTACAAACAGAAATGATGTGAAGTTGATGGTTTTAGTCACTGGCTTGATTCACTGATGCATCAAGATGGCCAGCGGCGGGACTGAGTATTAAACAATTTAGAAAGAAAGTCTGTGTGAACTTGAATAATTAGCTACACATCAGAACTCACTGATCCCAGATCAGGCATTAATGAACACTGTTACTCACTGTTTGTGGCGGTGTTGTCGAATCCTAGTAAAGCCTTTGCTGACATTGCGACTGATTAACTGAGTCCATTATCTACTGATTCTCTGGGTGGGCAAAGCAGAAAAAGGGGAGGAAACCTTTCCTGGTATGACGTCATAACAGGAGAATTCAAGATCAGCTTGTCTGAGCTCTCATTTTCTCAAAGGCAGAGAAAGGCATCTAGAAATTGAGCGTAAGCGTCAGTTCTGGCAGGCTAGGTAGTCAAGACGCTGCTAACGCTATTTGGTCTCATCAGCTGGTTCTGCTCAGCTGAGATGCATCAGCAGATTTGCATCAGTGTATCAGCTGTTCAAACTCCCCTCGCTGCTAATGGCCATGATATAACAGCACGCATCTTCAAACAGATTCAGTTCGCTCCTAAACTGCTTTTGCTAGCTCTTTGCTGCCCACCACCTCCCCAGCTCCTCCATGTCGTGTATAACGTGGCATTTTACTTTGTCATTGTTGCTGCTCTGTTCATAGGGGGAATAGTTCAGCTCTCACAGCCCTAATCTGTGCTAGCGTTCCCTAATGCTGCTGCTGATGACCTTTTATGAGCACCATGAAATAGCAGAGTCAGAGGACTCCCTGAACATAGCCATACCACTAAAACATTCATTCAGAATTATCAACTTGAATTGCAATTAATTAAAAAATTCCTAAATCATTTTTATTTGTTCTTGACTTAATAGACCTGACAGAACTCGGTTTACACTGATCAACATTTCTAGCCACTTGGGGACAATATTCAGGCTAGGGGAATTCATAATAATGTTGAAAAACCTCCTAAAATAATAATTTAATTCCATGGAACCTTTAAAAAATCATACATTGTGATTTCTGGATTATTTTTTATTTTTTAGATTATGTCTCTCACAGTGGACCTGCACCTACGATGACAATTTCAGACCCCTCCATGATTTCTAAGTGGGAGAACTTACAAAATAGCAGGGTGTTCAAATACTTATTTTCCTCACTGTATATGACCATATTATCATACAGTGATGGTATTTGATGGTAATTTTTTGGCTCTTAGATATATATATACAGTGATTACCACAATCATGTACAGTTTGTTTGCAAATTGAAATATTATTAGAATTCAAATAACTATTTTCTATTTTAATACATTTTAACATGTAATTTATTCCTGTGATGGCAAAGCAGCCATTCCTTCAGTCTTCAGTGTCACATGATCATTCAGAAATCTTAATTTAGTGCTCAGGTAACATTTCTTATAATAACAGTTCAAAATGGCTGTGCTGCTTAACATTTTTGTGGAAACCGTGATAACAAACTAAAATTCAGGATTGTTTGATAAATACAAAATTCATACATACCCCAGTAAAAAAAAAGGCAAACAAAAAGTCTGTAGTATCATTATAAATGTCTTTACTGTCAATTTTGATCAATGCATGGATACTTGCTGAATCAAATTATAAATGTAATCTTACTGAACATTTTAAAAGTAGTGTATATAGAACTTCCAATAACTCCCTATACTGCGAATGGAGCATGTATGATTTTAAATTATCTTAGGATGCCAATACACATCATAAAAAAGCAACATAATGCTGACTGAAAAATTACCCATCACCTGACAACACACTATATAGTGAATATGGCTAAAGTACCTTAACTGTGGTTTTAGATTCAAATTTAAAAGCCTTCGTTTGGCCATTCTCCAGATAGACCTTCAGAACATTGGGCAGGAACAGCAGAGAGTTACCCTGGGGGTCAAAGGTCAATATGTATTATATTAGCAATGGTAAAAGAACTGCCTATTTCAACAAAGTGTTCAAACAATTCAAGCCTTATTATCACAATAAAAAAAGATTAAGCACTCAAAAGTCAGCATAGAAAAAAGATAAACAGTTTTATCACTGCTTTAGTCATGTGGTGTGCTTGATAATGGTTTAATTAAAAAACATCTTGGGTCGAGGGAAATTAATAGACTCAAGGCACTTCACTTAAATAAACAGTTCTCTCAAATATAATGACAGAATTTGTACTTTTTGGTGAACTATGCTCTATCATAAATCATAATTGCAGCTATACTATACACCATGTCAGCACAGTTACACAAAGATTATGATTAATGGTTAATTGAATAATTAATTGACTACTGAAAGGTTTTTACCAAGACTGGGTAGACTGCCAAACCTCTCCCTCTCAATGGCTCTCTATTCTACATCTTTTTTTCATATTCTCTCTCTCATTTTCTTTACCACTTATTAATTTTATCTCCTTTTTATAAACTAGCGCTTGTGAATAACAGCATGAATGAACAGAATGTGTCAAACCTGTGAGTGACCATTGACCACCACCTCCTCTGCAAACCTCACTTTAACAGGGTTTGACTTCAGCTTGGCTCTCTTCTCTGGAGTTATGAAGGATGACTTTGGCCCCTATTGCATAGTTATCATGACAATCAGCACAATTATGGACATGTTTGACAGTGACATTTTCTTAAAAACAAAAAAAAAACATTCATTGTGGAATTGCACTGGCATTCACATTGACTGTGATATTTACCTGTCACTTACATTTACATTTATGCATTTGGCAGATGCTTCTATCCAAAGTGACTTAAATTGCATTCAAGGTACACATTTTACATTATTGTCAATTCTATTAGAAAAATGTTTTGATTTCCAAACATTATTTAAACATCCTGAGACCAAACCATGTGTATTTCCTCTTTATGACCCTTAAAAAAAGGTACTGTGATGGTACGATGCTACAGGAATGGTATCAGTAAGGAAAATCATAGGACTTTATATATCGTGGTACTGAATCATTACTATATTCAAAGAATTTAGTGGAATTATTATAGTACATATAATGGAAAATCATTATACTTTTTGTTTTACTTGAGTGTCCTAATTGAATTGAACAAAATAAATAAGGGGCTTTCTAAAAATTTAGCCATTTATACAGGGAGTGCAGAATTATTAGGCAAATGAGTATTTTGACCACATCATCCTCGTTATGCATGTTGTCTTACTCCAAGCTCTATAGGCTGGAAAGCCTACTACCAATTAAGCATATTAGGTGATGTGCATCTCTGTAATGAGAAGGGGTGTGGTCTAATGACATCAACACCCTATATCAGGTGTGCATAATTATTAGGCAACTTCCTTTCCTTTGGCAAAATGGGTCAAAAGAAGGACTTGACAGGCTCAGAAAAGTCAAAAATAGTGAGATATATTGCAGAGGGATGCAGCAGTCTTAAAATAGCCAAGCTTCTGAAGCGTGATCATCGCACAATCAAGCGTTTCATTCAAAATGGTCAACAGGGTCGCAAGAAGCGTGTGGAAAAACCAATGCGCAAAATAACTGCCCGTAAACTGAGAAAAGTCAAGCGTGCAGCTGCCAAGATGCCACTTGCCACCAGTTTGGCCATATTTCAGAGCTGCAACATCACTGGAGTGCCCAAAAGCACAAGGTGTGCAATACTCAGAGACTTGGCCAAGGTAAGAAAGGCAGAAAGTTGACCACCACTGAACAAGACACACAAGTTGAAACGTCAAGACTGGGCCAAGAAATATCTCAAGACTGATTTTTCTAAGGTTTTATGGACTGATGAAATGAGAGTGAGTCTTGATGGGCCAGATGGATGGGCCCGTGGCTGGATTGGTAAAGGGTAGAGAGCTCCAGTCCAACTCAGACGCCAGCAAGGTGGAGGTGGAGTACTGGTTTGGGCTGGTATCATCAAAGATGAGCTTGTGGGGCCTGTTCGGGTTGAGGATGGAGTCAAGCTCAACTCCCAGTCCTACTGC
The DNA here is from genome assembly GCF_024679245.1 of Pseudorasbora parva. Taxonomy (NCBI): domain Eukaryota; kingdom Metazoa; phylum Chordata; class Actinopteri; order Cypriniformes; family Gobionidae; genus Pseudorasbora; species Pseudorasbora parva. Next base: position 39,735,543 of record NC_090175.1, on the reverse strand, counting down.
CTGTTTCTGGAAGACACCTTCTTCAAGCAGTGGTACAGGAAGAAGTCTGCATCCTTCAAGAAAAACATGATTTTCATGCAGGACAATGCTCCATCACACGCGTCCAAGTACTCCACAGCGTGGCTGGCAAGAAAGGGTATAAAAGAAGAAAATCTAATGATATGGCCTCCTTGTTCACCTGATCTGAACCCCATTGAGAACCTGTGGTCCATCATCAAATGTGCGATTTACAATGAGGGAAAACAGTGCACCTCTCTGAACAGTGTCTGGGAGGCTGTGGTTGCTGCTGCACGCAATGTTGATGGTGAACAGATCAAAACACTGACAGAATCCATGGATGGCAGGCTTTTGAGTGTCCTTGCAAAGAAAGGTGGCTATATTGGTCACTGATTTGTTTTTGTTTGGTTTTTGAATGTCAGAAATGTATATTTGTGAATGTTGAGATGTTATATTGGTTTCACTGGTAAAAATAAATAATTGAAATGGGTATAAATTTGTTTTTGTTAAGTTGCCTAATAATTATGCACAGTAATAGTCACCTGCACACACAGATATCCCCCTAAAATAGCTAAAACTAAAACTTCCAAAAATATTCAGCTTTGATATTAATGAGTTTTTGTGTTCATTGAGAACATGGTTGTTGTTCAATAATAAAATTAATCCTCAAAAATACAACTTGCCTAATAAGTCTGCACTCCCTGTAAGGCATGCTTTTAAAATGAAATAATTAGCTTATTTGTCATTGTACTACAGCCTATAGGAAATATTAATTTGCATCAAGTTAATTCAAATGTTTAAATTAAACCCAAATTAATTTGTATAGCATCTTTCAGTATACATATTACTCCAAAGCAGCTTTACAGAAAATATACCATACAACTAGTGTGCAAGCTAAAAATAGGAGCTCAAATTCAATTGGGGTACCCTTATAGGCTGCCATCTGTGCAATAAGTCCATTCGCAAAATTTCCTCACTACTAAATATTCTATGGTCGACTGTTAGTGGTATTAAAACAAAGTGGAAGCAATTGAGAACAACAGCAACTCAGCCATGAAGTGGTAGGCCATGTAAAATAATAGAGCAGGGTCAGTAGACTAATGGGAATAATTTAATACAAATTAATGGAAAAAATCTATTAAAATTTAAGTCGGTGATTCTGATAATGATTAGTGCAGCAGAGAAGTAATGTTATGTATTTTGATGCTTTGTATTTAATGGGTTTAGTGGAAACTGAAAGCATAATCAAATTAGATAAAATATTTAATAAATAAACACTTAAGAAGTTGTGAAAAACTTTGATTATGACAATAGTTATCTCTTAAAAAAAACAAAACTTTTAGACATTTCCGCCTGCTTCAGCTCCTGTCGTAATCAGAAGTAAACAGTGGGTGGGTGAGAGGGTCTCTAACTATATGCACACTTACCACAGTATTTCTCAGGACAGTCAGTATTATGGTGTTCTGACATTCTCTATAAATAATTGAAAAAAAGCACAGAATTAGTGGTACAGATAGCTAGAGTCACCAGATGTTCCCATTGTTCCAAGTATCCATTTTAAGTTGGGCACATGAAAATGATCTAAATATTTGGTAAAACTGGACATCTGGGAGCCGAGATATAGCTGATTTTGTAGTTTTACATAGATTTACATGCCACATACCTGATTATGTCAGCAGCTTGCTCAGTAGAAAGATCATCAACAGCAATATTGTTTATTTTGAAAAGTTGGTCACCAGGGACAAGCTTTCCATCAGCAGGGCCTCCTATAAAACAGACAAACATACCATGTTTACAATATTTATCAGGGAACCTGTCTTAATTATGCTGTTTGAGAAGGACTGTTTGAGAAAGAATGTTTATGTCATCCTATTTGGCTGTGGGGTAACCAGATGGCTTCAGCCATTCCAAGAGTAAGGTTTCCTGTAGACATTGCTCCATGTGCCAAATTAGTCAGCCAACATGTTGCATGCAGGCAAATAGCAGCTGGGTCACATTTCAGTTTTTTAAAATGCTTTTTTAAAGATTTTTTTTTTACACATTACAATACTTTTTCATGTGTTATCATTAGTTAATCCAATAATGGAAATTCTGTCATCATATTCATCTTCATATTGTTTTAAACCTGTATGTCTTTCTTTTTGTCGAACACAAAAAGGATATTTTAAAGAATGTTGGTAACTAAACAGTTTCGTTTTTTTATTGACTTCCATTGTATAGACAAAAAATACAATGAAAGTCAATGGGAACCAAATCGTTTGGTTATAAACATTCTTTAAACTATAATATTTTGTATTCAGCTGAAGAAAGAAATGCATACAGGTTTGGAATGACATGAGGGTATGATGACAGAATATTCATATTTGGGTGGACTGTCCCTTTAACTTAGCCTGAATAGCCAGACCCACATCAAGATGTTTGGTCTAGGGAACTCACCATAGACAGGGCTCAATCTGAGGGGCGGGATAAACGGTTGTCTTTCAGACTCCCTCTGCACGCGATAGGATAGCACTACACCAACCAGAGCAACGAAGGTGAAACAGAGCTTGTTGATAGATTAAACATTCGCCGTATCCGGTCAGCAAAACCCCGAACACATCTCCCCTTTTTAAGAATGACTTCAGTGCCGTTCTTTGTTCTTTTCTCAGAGAAAAGCTTAACTCCATGTCTTCCAGAATCGCGGTCAAAGCTGATTCGAAAGACCGCCGCCGTTCGCCAGTTTCTGTGCTTACTAGAAGCACGCAAACGCAACTCGGCCGTCGTCATTATGGCCCCGCCCGCCGACTCTATACACGATATGATTGGCCCGGCAAGAGTTAGGGGAATACAGCTCAGAAGGGTATTGAGAGTTCCTAGACGACACTTGAGGGCAGATTAAATTTGCTGCATCTAGATTTCTAGGCTACCTTTAACTAACATAAACTTACAATAAGTAATATATTTTATAGCATTTATTAACCTTTGTTAATGTGACTTTTTGGCTTGCTCAGTTGGGGACACTACATTTTAAACTATATTACTGATCTGCCTGAGACTATAAGATAATTGATATTAGCTCATCACGTTTTTCCCAGAACGGCTGTAAAGCCGAATCAAATTCTGTTGCATTATTTCCCTGCTTAACACTGTGAAACTGCTTTAAAACAATTGGCATTGTCAAATGCAATATATAAATAAAGGTAACTTAACTTTGTATAAAAAGTCTGTTATTTCATAGTACATTAATGTTAACAGATATAATTTTTTATCAAACAAAATTATATTAGTAAATGTTTAGATTAACACTAGCTAAGATTAATAAATGCTGTAGAAGTATTGTTCATTGTTAGTTTATGTTAAATGAAAACTTCTTTTAGAAAAAAAAAAAAAAGTCTTACCAACTTTATATAATATATAAGAGATAATATGCATTTGCACTAATATATTTGTCTGCAAAATGCTCCACATAACTACCATTAAAATTATATTTTTGATATATACCGAAAGATTTATTGTGATTGGACTCACATTATGCTTTTTGCAGTAATGGAACCTTGTTTTGTAGCTAATGCACTATAACTGTTTTATTGATTTTCATGAAGGGCTTGTGTGCTGTATAATCAAAATGTAACTTAAAAATGTAAATCTCAGCCAGGCTTTGTCTCCACAGTTCAGCCTGTTTAGAGTGCTGCCTCAAACATCCTCCATCGAATAATACAACAGACCAAGGCTACATTGCAGTACATGACCTGGACTGCAATTCTCAAAAGCATTGTAAGCCAAAGAATTAAAGTACCATTGGCACCAATGGTCTTTACGATCAACTAAGCTCACAATGATTTTGAGAATTGCAGTCCAGGACATCTACTTCTTACTATGATGATATCTTCAGTTCATGGGCATTTTCCTGCCAGCAAGCTAATCTAGAAATTTTAATTTAAGATTTTTCCTAAATAAAATCTAATAGATTTAAACTTTTCAAAAAGGATAATCTCCTTTCAGAATTGTTGCCAATGGTCCCCGGCCTGTTACCCCTGTGAGTGTTATTCATGGCATCTAATGGATGCTAAGTCTCACTGTTGAGCTCTAGAGGTAACCAAGGTCACCATTGATAAGATCTAGTGCTTAGCTACAGTGTGTTAATTCCATGTGAGGGGAAGTGGATGCCAAGAAGGCTTATAGCAGTGCAGAGGTTAAAACCCATAACATAATTTAAAAGAATGAATATATAAGAAATGTATAAGAATTGTGAAAGACCCTTACTATTTGACCTGATGAACATTTTAGGGATTATTGTGTGTGTAATGTACCTTCTGTCACGTCCAACACCTCGGGTGGAGTGCTTGTTGAGACAGTGAAGCCATGGGAGTTAAGGGCAGGGTCAAGTGGAATTTTAACAGTGACTCTAATTGGGCAGCTCTTCTGATCCTGGGAACCATTGTCAGCAACTTGCCCATCTTCTAGAACACGTTCTCTATGTACAAACAGAGAAAGAAAATGGTGATGCGATTCAAACGCACACACACACACACACACACACACACACACACACACACACACACACACACACACACACACACACACACACACACACACACACACACACACACACACACACACACACACACACACACACACACACACACACACACACACACACACACACACACACACACACACACACACACACACACACACACGCATGTCGTGTTTCCATGTTTTATGGGGACTTTCCATAGGCGTAATGGATTTCATACTGTACAAACTATACATCCTATCCCCCTACACTGCCCCTGCCCCTAAACCTTTATTTGTGATTTATAAAAACCGTGATTTATAAAATGTTTTCCTCATGGGGACCTAAAAATGTCCCCACAAGGACAAGGATTTCGGATATTGCCATCTTTGTGGGGACATTTTGTCCCCATAACGTAGGGATTACCAGGCCACACACACACACACACACACACACACACACACACACACACACACACACACACACACACACACACACACACACACACACACACACACACACACACACACAATTATTCTTAGATTAAAAGAGTGATACCGGCTGATGGACTCTCTGGAGCGGCGAAGCCAGCGTCCCACCACCTGCTCTACTCTGCTGGTCCTGCGAGATGGTGAGCGACTGCGGTCCCGCTCCTCCATTTAGCTACACACAGGATGAAAGATCACCATTGGGCCACTATTTTTGAAAATAAAAAGAGGTGATAATTTCAGTGATATAAAAAAAATCACTTACATCTAACATTGACTGATATATAGAGAATTTATGAATTTACTAATTTATTCGAAAATGCAAATTTCATAAAAATGTCACAGCCAAACTTGTAGTACTCATGCTGTTTACAGTGGCCTTCGGGTTGAGCATATACTGTCATAATGGGCATAGCTATGGCAAGCTAAATGGTGTATACAGCAGTACTGATAATGTGCGGTCACTTTTGAACAATTGTCTCTCTTTATGTTGTAGGTTATGTACATGGCGGTGTTGTTGCAGAATTGCTTTTGATGTAGGGTTGATGTTTATATAGCAGGTATTTCTCACTAGGGAATGGGAGAGACAATCTGGAGCCTCATGGTCAAGAGAAGGCCCAACAAAGACAAAGAGACAGATTACATATTGCGACAAATAATAGAGAGAAATCCCAGGAGATCCTGAGTCATGGTCCCATTATGTTCTCAGATTTCACAGGATTTGTATCTGACTTTCCATTTATTTTACTGCTGTCAACATCGTTATCAATACTGTATACACCACATCAAAGTCGTTACAGACTGCACTATATATATATCATATGTACAATATATATATATATATATATATATATATATATATCATATGTACACTTTAACTATGAGAGACTGATTTTTTAAAAAGATTTTATTATCAAATTATGGCGGAAAATAAGTATTTGGTCACCTACAAAAAAGGCAGGATTTCTGGCTCTCACAAACCTGTATAAGGCTCCTGTGTAAGGCTCACAAACCTGTATAATGCTCACAAACCTGTATAAGGCTTCTGTAAGAGGCTCCTCTGTCCTCCACCTGTTACCTGTATTAATGGTACCTGTTTGAACTCGATATCTGTATAAAAGACACCCGTCCACAACATCAAACAGTCAGACTCCAAACTCCACTATGGTCAAGAACAAAGAGCTTTCAAAGGACACCAGAAACAAAATTGTAGACCTGCACCAGGCTGGGAAGACTGAATCTGCAACAGGTAAGCAGCTTGGCGTGAAACAAATTATCTGTGGGAGCAATTAGAAAATGGAAGACATACAAGACCATTGATAATCTTCCTCGATCTAGGGCTCAAAACAAGTTCTCACCCCGTCGGGTCAAAATTATCACAAGAATGGTGAGCAAAAATCCCAGAACTACACGGGGGACCTAATGAATGACCTGCAGAGAGCTGGGAACAAAGTAACAAAGGCTACTATCAGTAACACACTAGGGACTCAAATCCTGCAGTGCCAGATGTGTCCCCCTGCTTAAGCCAGTACATGTCCGGGCCCATCTGAAGTTTGCTAGAGAGTATTTGGATGATCCAGAAGAGGATTGGGAGAATGTCATATGGTCAGATGAAACTAAAATAGAACTTTTTGGTAAAAACTCAACTTGGTCCTGTTTGGAGGAGAAAGAATGCTGAGTTGCACCATACCTGCTGTGAAGCATAGGTGAGGAAACATCGTGCTTTGGGGCTGCTTTTCTGCAAAGGGACCAGGACGACTGATCCGTGTAAAGGAAAGAATGAATGTATCGTGAGATTTTGAGTAAAAATCTCCTTCCAGCAGCAAGGGCATTGAAGATAAAACACGGCTGGGTCTTTCAGCATGACAGTGATCCCAAACACACTGCCTGGGTAATGAAGGAGAGGCTTCGTAAGAAGCATTTCAAGGTCCTGGAGTCTCCAGATCTCAGTCCCATAGAAAATCTTTGAAGGGAGTTGAAATCCATGAAAATCCAAGAATATTCAAGCACAGGCACAACCACTGGCTATACAAGGGGTGCCTAGAGAACACGTCATAAGCCTCACATTGTCTGCCAGAGTGTGCCAGAAGTATGGCAGCATGACGCAATGTCTCATTCCTCTTCTCAGGGGACCATTACAGTCATAACCTGAGATGTTCCCTTTTGAAGTGGAAATTGCATTGCATCATAGTGTTGATGCTATGGTGAACTAATACACTCTGTGCCATACTGATAAACGCTTACCCACTATAAGTTAAGTTACCCACAGATAAACACTTACCCACTATAAGTGCTATAAGTCTCACAACGAGCTGTTGCAGTAGCTGAAGTGTTGAACAAAGTTGCCTGATGTCAAAAGAGTTTAGCACCCCTGGTGCAAAGTTCAAAAATAAACATCACCAATGATAATCCCACCCCCACCAACAATAAGATATAGATGAGTAAGTGGGGATGCGAGAGCCTGTATTGCCTATCTTTATCACAGGCATATGTATTATTTTCGCCTCAATATTCTTAATCCTGGTGAGATAATGATGAAGTGGGACACCAAAAGTCTTATTCCAAATATAAAAAATCTCAAACAGAAATAGAACAGAACCAAACCAAAACAGAATATACACATAACACATAGGTTTCTCATCTTTTTGGTTACCTGGAACCCCGTCTCATCCAAGGCAGAGCCCTAGTGCCCACACTTGCCTTCTAATCCTTTTGTCAGCTAGGGCCAGTAACAGGCTCAGATGGGAGGACGCTTGCTGAAGTGAGGAATGAAGCACTCAAATGCCTTCCAAAACCCACTGTCTCAACAGCAGTACCAGAAAGTCTGGCAGATGAAACAGGGACATCAAGGAAGAATGATTTCTCCTTCTCTTTTAGCCCCGAGAAGGGAAGCCATAAATTCCTCTCTGTCACAACCAATGCATCAAGATAGAGGCCAATGGCACAAGCCGCCTGCTTGTTCGTACAGAAGACAAGATCAGTGGTATGGCTGAGCTCCTAGATTGCACCTGGAGCCACACCCTCCGCTTCAGCATCCTTCACAGGTCAGCTTGGTACGCCTGCAATAGCGCCGTGGTATGCAGGGTAGTGCTGGCCAGGCCATTTGACTCTAGGTTTTGGCCACAAATTTTGATGTGAAGTGGCAGGTCTTTGAGGGCAAAACAGCAGCCTTACATGAAAATGCCGCGCCAAATGAGAGGTAACTAGCCAGTGATTCCTCCATCTGGGGCATCTTCTTATACTTGTGCTCCTCCAAGACCTTTATTCTACCATAGTTGGACTTGCTAGGGGGAAAAAAGATTCCCCCAAGACCTCAATACGTCACTATGGAGACCTGGGTGTATTTGAAGGCTCACAGGGACACACACTTATGACCTGCTAAGAAGCACCTCTCCAGCCTGCCTGGAGCACACTACATTCTGTCCACTGACCATTCTAAACTTAATCTGAACTTAATCCCCCTCAAGAGCTGACAGTGCATGCTCCGCACCGAGACACACCACACACAGATCATGAGAGTCATTCGGTGTGATATATCTCCCACATGGGGGCACAAATTTTCAGAATCGGCAGGCACTCATTTTCTCTTTTTTTGAGATTCACACAGACTTACACATGCACAGACAAACAGACAGCTTCCTGGAGACAATGAAGCTAATGACGTGTTCTCTAGGGGCCTCTTATATTGCCAGCCGGTGCTCATGTGACAGCACCTTGTGGTAGTAGCTAATCAAGATTGGCGTTTAGCACACGTAATTCAGACACCAGTCACGCTACACTAGGGCTGTCACGATATACCGGTATTGACAATGACGGATATTTAAAAAATGTAATATTTTGCTGATCAAAGGGATTAAAAGGGAGTAATAACACCAACCTGTTCACCTCCATTATTTTGCCAGATTTTTCTAGTCCTAAAATGAGGAGATCTAACGAGCTGTAGATAATAACAAACCATTTTCCTGTATATATCAGTTTGATCAGATTTTGCGCTGCAAAAGATCCATGACAGCTGCTTGTCCATGCTGGTAAATAATCATGGCCATCCGACATGAATTATATAAATAATTTTAATAGCACTGGTATTCAAAATCCAAGGGTTTTACCATGTGCACAGTAAAATGATCACAGACGATAATTTTGTGCGGAAAACTAATATAAACACAGATATCAGATACCAGTCATGTCTAAAGTGAATGTAAACAGGCTTTTTTTTTTAATATGATCAAAAGATCAGATCTGTGCATTAAGTCTTGCAGTGTAAATGCAGCCAAAGAAAACCATGACTAGTAACTAAACAAAACAATTAAACTTAACATGACCGTGACAAGTTTATTGTAAAATGTATAAATATTTAAGTAGTTTAAGAGTCGCGAGTACTCCATTACATCATTCGCAATAATTCATTCTGTAAACATAATTTGGTTTAAATGCAGCTGAAATCACACCCATAGTGTGTGAAACTTGTAGCCTCTACAGAATCAGTGCATAACAACTTCAGAGCTTATGCTAGGTGTGTTTTGAATGGTTAATAATGACTAAATCACTAAAAAAATCAATTTATGTATTGTGAAAAAGACATTTCTATCTCCCTAGAGCACGACTCAACTGCTTTGCTCTAGGCTGAGGTATTTTATTTAACAATTATAACTGGGGCAGAATGGCAATAGTGTCAGGTGCCAATAGTTTAATAAGGTTACAATTTTTAGATTATCCAATTGTACAATTGTTTGAATTCAGCTCAACTGAGCCAAAAAAAAACATCACATTTTAGAGAAAAAAAGGACTCGTCTCTCTGACGAGTTTCCAAAGCAGTTTGTGCCTCAGGTGGTTTGCATTATGGGTAAGGAAAAACACCCATTGACCATGATGCATCTGCTTTTTTTCCACTGTACTGCAACAAATCAGTTTCTGTAATCAACTATTCAGTTATTGCATTATTGTTTCCTGATTAAATATTCATAAATTAATAATAAATGATCTTCTGACAAAGTACGCTGTTCACTAAAAAACTATTCTCTATTTCTTTTTTAAATACAAAGTTGTGCAGGATAGCTCTCCATAGATCCCTTCCTTTAATTCTCTCTTTAAAGCTTAGTTACTTATACTGTAGATACAGATCACCTCCCCTCTCCCACCCTGTCTTCAGGAGGATTAAGCAGTACATATTGTTAAGGTTTTCCTATACAAATCTCATTACTTTTCCAGCACTATTTAATATATTTTATTCATGATATGCTTTAGCGCCCTCTTGATCTATGGGGATCTTCTGTACATATGTCGTCTCTTTACTGCAAAATCTTAAGATTACATTATATACTAAAGATAGAGGGATTCAATTACGTTTAGGAGTCTGTGAACTGCTAGATCACTAAAATGGATCCAGGAATTAAATCTGTGTTGTAGCATTGAGATAGGGTCCCCTATTCAATGAATTTCACAATGAAACATTTCAGTTGACTGCTCTCTCTGTCTCTCTCTCTTTTCATTAGATTAGTGGCCTGGAGAGTGGGGTTTAATTCCCCCTCGCGCCCATGTTCCCTCATAAAAAAAGGTCTGCTCATGCTTTCTCTGAGAGATAATGGCGGTACTCCATCATTAGCATGGGCAGCTAACGCTAATGGCTAGGTTGAACTACTTAACGTAAGAGTTGTCTACAATTCGTTCACATTCACCTGGGAGGACTACAGGCAGTGGACCAGTAAGGACAGACTATGTAATGTTAGCACTGGGCACTGTTAATAGCTTAAAAATGTACACACTTAGTCTATCTAAGATCCTATAGCTTGTAATAGATCTTTAAGCAGGCTAAAAGCGTCCAACACAATTACATACATCAGGTGTATCACAAAAAGTCTGTCTCACAAAAATCACTTACAGACAGTGCTGACAGTAAGTTTTGTTATATGCTACACTCTAAGAACAAAATCAGGGGCTGGTTGCACCAGCTGTGCGTAAGTTACAACTTTGCCTAGTTTTTATGTAAACTTAAGCATTACTAAATGTTTATGGAAGCCTCTGACCAAGAGTAACAATTGAAAGTATTTAGTTTGCACACGTCTAATACAGTTATGTGGTTTTGTTTCATTAATAAGGCACTTTTACGTGCACTTATTCATTTCTCACGTTTCGGGGTTCCAGGAAATGCACACTTTAGCACCATTTTGAGCACTACGTATGCCAAGACCTAAAGTACAATCAATGTAGATTTCAACAGCTTAGATACAGCACGTCTTCCTCTGCTTATATACAAAGTTCCTCAGTTCCGGGTCATGTGTTATATTCTTGCGCATTCGTCGTGGTGCTTCGCGAGTTCACGTCAGGGGCTCAGAAGGAAGACAAAAACGTGCAGAATTAAGTCGCTATTTCGATTATTTGCGCACAAAAACTATCACCGTTGCTTCATAAAATTATTTTAGAACCACTGTAGTGAGATGGACTTTTTAACGACGTCTTTAGTACGTTTTATGGGTCTTAAGAGAGGAAATGTCATTGCTGCCAATGGAGGCCTTTCTGAGCCATTGGATTTCTACAGAAATATCTTAATTTGTGTTCCGAAGATGAACAAAGTTCTTACATATGGTGGCCCAGTAGTGCACAACGCAACACAACGAAATTTAAAAAACAAACATAAGTTCACAACACAACGAAATCAAGCCACATCACAAAGAAATCATGCCAAAACACAGCAGAAACAAGCCACAACACAACAGAAAAGCCACAACACAATGAAAAAGTCACACCACAATGAAAATGCTCCCAACCACTAGGGGGCTCTCAGAGTGCGGTAAAGTTGTAAAGTTAGATTTGCCAGTCTTACAAAGATATAAACAAAGATCCTAAGTTCCGGGTATAGCCATTGTACTGTATATCGACATGAAATATTAATTCAAAATCACCTACATGCATTACAGCTGCATATAAGTTTACTCGTGAGTGCTTTTACTCGCTACCACGGTGCTTGATGCCCAAGGGAACGTCTGCCAATTCCACCATGTAGTTGAAACATATTAATTTAAATTACTTTTAACATTTAAAAACAGACATGTTAAAATTACATAGTTTGGTTGCATTGGTAAAACTGACTCAGTAATGCACAACATTGGAATTTGAACTCATTTGAATTCATACAAATGATGTGTTTCAACCACTTGGTGGAATTGGCAGACGTTCCCTTAGGCACTGTGCGCTATGCGTTCTTGAGTATAAATATTCAGCTATAATCCATGTAGGTGATTTTGAATTGATATTTCATGCCGATATACAATGCTTTAGTGTTTATATCTTGGTAATAATCTATAGAATAATGGCAAGGAAAACTAACTTTACCGCACACCGAGAGGTTCCTAGTGGTCGGGAGAATTTCCGTTGTGTTGTGGCTTGATTTAATTTTGTTGTGGTTGTTTGTTGTGTTGTGGCTTGATTTAATTTTGTTGTGGTTGTTTGTTGTGTTGTGGCTTGTTTCTGTTGTGTTGTGGCTTGATTTCTTTCTTTGGTGGCTTGATTTCGTTGTGTTGTAAACTTTAAATTTTGTTATGTTGTGCGCTACTGGGCCACCGTACTTATGGGTGTCGAACAACATGAGGGTAAGTAATTAATGACAGAATTTTCTTTGCTGAACTAACCCTTTAAACAAGAACTTAAAACAGAAAATGGAAAAGGTACTGTCATTTTTTGCAAGGACATTTTCCGTTAAGTATATAGATATTTCCTTAAAATTCAACCATGAAATCAAATTTGTTTATTATTTTTTTATTATTATTTATAAAAAAAATATTTATTATAAATAATTTATTTATACATTTATTAAACATAAATGTATTATAAATAACTAATGCACATCATACTTTTTTTTAAATTCATGTTTATTTCCCCTTCCCCTCGAAACGCCGGTGGGTGTATAGGACTAAATATCCTCCACATCTAACTGCAAACTGGCAACTTTCCGCGATCCAAACAATTCCAGAGGACAAAATCAAGTTCCTTTGCTAAAAGATTTTCTCATTCCAGAAGCCTCATTCTCATTCATTTCATGCTGACTTTAACCTTAAAATTCAACAAGCATGCAAAATTCAAATTACTGGGAAAACACCTGTAAAATAGTGTTAATCATTGTAATGAAAATGTCTTCATATTAACACTGGACCCTATTTTTGAGTGTACATACACAGAGAGTTACAGACGATTGACCCTAAGGTTAATGACAAGTATTCTAATTGGATTAGGTTTGTAAAGGCTGAGACAAAGTGCAATTGCGTCACATACTGAGCCGATCACTGAGCCATATACACACATAAACACGCAACACTAGACACACTAGTACACACAGACACGACTACACACTCCACACTTACCTTAAAGTCAGATAATATGTCACCCCATTGAAGAGGAACTTTTTCTTGGACTGCAGCACCAATTCTTCAAAGCACTCATTTGATTATTTGGGTCTGCCCATCTTTCTAAAGGATTTCCAGTGCCTCCAGTGTCTATTAAATTGACAGCTAACTTTAAATAAACTTCTTTATTTCATTGGCTAGCTCAGAATAAATATATGCAGTCTAACGGATTTTGAAGTTTTTGTCCTATCCATTGCTCTGCATCTATGTTGGTGTTTTGGACCTGAAGATTTGGAGGTTAATATGAGCAAAGAGAAAGATTCAGAAGTCTTTTTTCATCAGTAATGAACTCCAGAGTGTGCAGGAACTTTGTTTTCTTCTTGATCCAGGGGTCCTCTGCATCAGACATTGACTCTTCTTTGTTGCCATGGTTGGAGCTCCAAGCATCTCTCACCGCTGTCAAAAAGACACATATGTTGTCACAAAACATAGACACAAAACCAACCCATTGGGCCACTGAATCTGCATTAATGACAAAAGTTGGGGCAACAGCCTTAGTCCTAATGGGTTGTTATCATGGCTATCAAAATCCGGTGTTCGGTATTTGGCGTACGTGAGTTTTTGTTGTAGGTGGCTATTGTAGATGGTTATAAAAAAATAAAAAATAAAAATAAAAAGTGTACTGTGCTTATTAATTGAGACTTCTTACAGCTCTTACAGGTTGTTGGCCTTGTTTGTTTCGTTGCTTCTATTGCTCTCCCCTTTTTTGTAAGTCGCTTTGGATAAATGCGTCTGCTAAATGATTAAATGTAAATGTTATCTAAAGGTTTTTGTAAAAAAAAAAAAAAAAAACATAAATATTTACATTTTTTTTTACATCTCACTATGAGAAATGACTCCTGTGTAACTGACCACACATCTGATCACAGTACTATAATTCACTGGCACTATTGCATCATTCTCGTTCCTTCTCAGCTTGAAGATAAATGAACAGTTTACAGATGAGCTGTCATTGTAGCATCACTACATCACTTGTTTTTTTTTGTCAGTGTGATGAGCAGAGTCGATTTTGCATGGGATGAGGTGTGGTTTTTTCCCCCTGTATTTTTGATCGCTCAGTGCACGAGAAGCGAGTGAGGAGTGGGAAATTAAAAATCTAGAGTGGAGCTGGAGTGATTACAAAAAATATAGCTGGGAGGGAAAAATGGCGGAAAATGGTCGGTTACGTCTGAGACATTTCTCATAGTAGTGTGCACCTCACTCTTTTAGCAGAGCATTAAAATGACATTTTTTAACCTGGCTTTGGTATTCAGATATCTGGAAAGTATGCAAATGAGTGTATAATTAATTAGATTATTCCTTATTTGCATATTTAAACCTAACATGGTAACACTTTACAATACGGGTGCACTAATATGCATTAATTCATGCTTAATTAATGCACAGAGAATCATGAGTTAATGTATTACTAATGGTGAACTAACCCATGTATTAATGATTACTGCATCAGCAACTAATGAAGATTCTACATGATTCAAAGCAATCATTAAATAGTTATTAGTTAAATGTGTCTTAATGTATTAATTCCTTAATAACATATTATATTAACTAATAATGTAAATGAATGTGTTAATTACCACAAGGGGTCAAAACCATGCATTTCAACTTCCAGTTGTCAGCTTTAATTCATCACTAGCTAATGATTTATAACATTATGTTATGACTTAACTTGTTGGGGCACGTGACTATTGGCAATATTTATTTGTTCAATAGACCTATAAAGAGAGACTATTTTGGTTAGTATTGTATTTTATTTTACTCCATTCTATTTATTTCCAACAACTGTTTTATATGAGTGCGTTCATGTTTTGCCAGTACTACAGTCATCTAGTGTGCTAATCCAAAGTAATGCTAATAAAGGTTTTCTCTTCTTTTTAAAAGGAAAATAAGGTCTTACATGCACCTCTATCCCTTGCACACAGTAAAATGCTGCTACTCAACTTTAACCTCTGGAAGTTATCTCATGCCTCTTCCCAGGTCACACCGCAAGACACATCTTGTACTCTTATCAAACCATAAAACTCCTTCTGGCCATGGTAATTTTAGCATCATATGGCCTGCCCAGAGCATTATATTTTAGCTTTTGTCTTTTTTGTAATTTGCATTGCATTCACAGAACATATTATTTAAACTCATGTATTCCCTGGAAATCAAACCCATGACCCTGGCATTGCTAGTGACATTCTCTTATTTATTTTGTGCTACAATAATGGTTTTCCACTAATCTTCCACTATGTGACGTGTTTGATTTACATGGAGTTACTCATTCCTGCAACTTAAACATCAGAGCAGGCAGGCTAGCAATGCCATGGCCTTGGGTTCAATTCCTAGAAAATGAAAACTGATAAAATGCAATGAAAATCACTTCAAAAAGCATCTGCCAAAAATGTAGCCTATGTAAAGGTGAATTTAGCCACCTGAATAAATTGATTTTAATGAAATGAATATAATTCATTCGTAGCCCTGTATGCATAAAAGTTCCTTCATTGCATGTTACATATTTTAGTAAACTATTTGGTTAAAGGTGTGGTTTGTAATAAATTCTGTTGAAAGTGGATTGAACAGAGCACTACAACACCAATCAGCAGAAGATGGAGCCCGCAGCTGAATCATCTATTCATCCATCCATCTAATGTGGCTACAGCAAAATATCATACAGGTATACATTCCAGTTTAATAACCAACATTTCTATTTATATACATTTATATTTAGTAGATGCTTTTTGATCAAAAGTGATTTTCATTACATTTTATCAGTTCATGCATTTTCTTGGAAATGTAAATCAAACAAGAAAGATTGTAGAAAAAGAGAGATGACAGAGGAAAATAAGAATTGTTATTATGACAATTCAAGAGCTTTAGAATCCCCCTCAATAATAGAAAACTTTCCAGCACGGATAGACCTAAGCGGGAAGGCCTGAAAGTCCATACGTGAGTAACATTGGTTTTGCTACTTATTGTTTCATAACTGTCCTGTTATTATAACATCACAACAACAGCATATTGTTTGTTTGGAGGTGTTGTGCTGCTGGCGACTAATAACGAACTAACCAAACTCTTGCTTGTATACTCTTGTGTACTAGACAGTATGTTCATTTTTTGTTCATTCTTTTGTCATCTGCATTGTATTTTTTGTGAACCATTATTTTGCTTTGCTTCCGCTAAAAAAAACATCCACTAATGCATTGTGCATTTTGGGGGTGGAGCGAATGTGTGTTTTTTTGGGTTGATTTTAAATATCAACAGTGTTTTTCAGAAAACGCTTAACTGCAACTTTAAAAGTTATTGTTCATTATTGTTTTCTTTTTTAAGATGATAATTTATTATCTCTATTTAGGAACAGTTCTATGTTTCCTGTTTAATATTTCTATTTAGTATGCAATGATTTATTGTGCTTGTAAAAATAAATGATATCATCTGATTTTATTAATGAGATACGTACTTCTACTTTGAAAATCATAAAGTTAGCGAATTGATTAGTGCTTTCAAAAGGCTTGACAATAATGTTCTATTTTGAGTTATGGGAAGCTTATAGTGAAGCAGCTATAAAGTAGTTGCCATATAACACTGATAAATAATAAAATAATAATTTGTTAGATTTATATAGCGCTTTTCAAGGCACTCAAAGCGTTTTACATTGAAAGGGGAATCTCCTCGAACCACCACCAATGTGCAGCATCCACCTGGATGATGCGACGGCAGCCATATTGCGCCATAAAGTGGATAAAGTGGCAATGGAAGTCTGAGGAGGAAATTAAGATAGAGAAAGAGAGACAGAACCATCAGGCTTGTTGGAGTCCCCTCTGAACATTTTCAGCTCCTAGCTATTGAATAATTAATGTATTCCAGTGCAAAAACAGAGAACACAGCTCTCTTTCTCCCTCTCACTCGCTTGTTCTCTGCTTTCCTTAGTTTATCCTTTCAGCGCTATTTCAGCCTGCCATGTCAGTATCTTTCAGTGCCATTTTTTCGTTTTTGTTACTTTTGTGCCTTTCTCATATATTTAAACGAAAGATTTTAAACAATGCAATACAGAAACGGACATTGAACAATGAGAGTACAGTAACCAATGGTTGAATGAAAAAAGATTACACCAATGAAATGTTTATAATTTATTTCTTCATGAAAAAAATCCTTTAAAAATTGACAGCACTGTAGAGTGGTAAGGGTTTTGATTGATTTGTTCGCTATATGGGTTGTTTGAGCAGATGTATATTTATGAGGTTCCCAGCACTGTATCCTTCAAGCTCTCCTTAAACACTTTGGTAATCCTATCATTGCCCTTAAACTCTTCTTTCAGAGAGAGAGAGAGAGAGAGAGAGAGAGAGAGAGAGAGAGAGAGAGAGAGAGAGAGAGAGAGAGAGAGAGAGAGAGAGAGAGAGAGAGAGAGAGAGAAAGAGAGAGAGAGAGAGAACCACAGAGTGCAGGCTTTAATAATGTATCTAGATAATGCTGTCTCCCCACTCACGTACACACACACACACACACACACACACACACACACACACACACACACACACACACACACACACACACACACACACACACACACACACACACACACACACACACACACACACACACACACACACACACACACACACACACACACACACACACACACACAAGCACAACAAAACCGAAAGACAGTTAAAGAGTGGCAGGGCAGATCTGAGAGAGATGAATGGTGTTCGGGTGACTGGGGTTATAAGTAAAGGGTGAATGGGAAGTGGGATTGAGAAAATAAGAAAAAAATATATATAGATAGAAGGGAAAAGGTTGAGAAACTGAAAGCTGGGAAGATGATAAAGTTGAAGTACGAGAAATAGATGCTAAATAAGGACACAGGAAGATGAAGTTGCATGTGATTGTGTGCGTGCGTTATTTGTTCTTTGAATCATGGCTTCTGGGAGTCATAGCATGAGGAGAGAGGTGTGGCATAGAACAGGAAATACATCATCTTTTCTTCTCCCTATAAAGATCCATAAACATAATAGCCATTTTCTTCTCCCTATATCTGTGATCTCGATGTTCAGTTTGACTAGGTTTATTGTTTTGTACCTATGCTTTCCATTTATGCTTGGCACATACGTAATTGTTTAGTGTGATTAAATGACAGAATATATATATATATATATATATATATATATATATATATATATATATATATATATATATATATATATATATATATATATATATATATATATATTAGGGTCAATTATTTTAGGGGTAATGATTAGAGTGTTAACGATAAAGCACAATGTAACAAGTTTACCAACATTTAAGCACATTTTTATAAATATATTCTCTTCATATTTATTTTGGTTTCATCTGGTTAAAAAAATAAATAAAAAATATACCAGTATCAAAAGTTTCACTTTAATGACATAAAAATGCTTTGGGGTCAAACCATCATGTGTACAAATCTTAATCAAACTGTTTTTATTTTTTTTTTTATAAACAAATATCACAAAATATTAATTCATAAATCATTAGGTATTTTGGGGGAGTTGCACCAGATGACATTATACTATGACTTACATTGCCTCGTCATAAAATAATTATTTGTCAACAATTAATATTTATTATTTATTATAAAATTATTTGTTCACCTTGACAGAAAGTCATTAGGGTCATGCAGGGGTCCTCTCTATAATATTGTTTTATTTTCTGAATATTTGTTGGAATAATATTTTATCAATAATTTAATAGTTAATAATAAAATATTATGCCAAACAACTTTTTGTTTTTAATACTTGGATTTAATGAGGATTTTTTTTTTCTTATGATGTATTTAGACATTTAATGCAACTAAAAATAGTAGATATCAGTGATATTGTATACATTCACCTAAAAGATTATTAGGAACACCAAACTAATACTGTGTTGGACCCCCTTTCGCCTTCAGAACTGCCTTAATTCTACGTGGCATTGATTCAACAAGGTGCTAAAAGCATTCTTTAGAAATGTTGGCCCATATTGATAGGATAGCATCTTGTAGTTGATGGAGATTTGTGGGATGCACATCCAGGGCACGAAGCTCCTGTTCCACCACATCCCAAAGATGCTCTATTGGGTTGAGATCTGGTGACTGTGGGGGCCATTTTAGTACAGTGAACTCATTGTCATGTTCAAGAAACCAATTTGAAATGATTCGAGCTTTGTGACATGGTGTATTATCCTGCTGAAAGTAGCCATCCTCTGATGGATACATGGTGGTCATAAAGGGATGGACATGGTCAGAAATAATGCTCAGGTAGGCTGTAGCATTTAAACGATGCCCAATTGGCACTAAGGGGCCTAAAGTTTGCCAAGAAAACATCCCCCACACCATTACACCACCACCAGCCTGCACAGTGGTAACAAGGCATGATGGATCCATGTTCTCATTCTGTTTACGCCAAATTCTGACTCTACCATCTGAATGTCTCAACAGAAATTGAGACTCATCAGACCAGGCAACATTTTTCCAGTCTTCAACTGTCCAATTTTGGTGAGCTTGTGCAAATTGTAGCCTCTATTTCCTATTTGTAGTGGAGATGAATGGTACCCGGTGGGGTCTTCTGCTGTTGTAGCCCATCCACCTCAAGGTTGTGCGTGTTGTGGCTTCACAAATGCTTTGCTGTATTGCATTGAAGATTAGATCATTGCATTAATGAGAAATTGAACCGGTGTTCCTAATAATCCTTTAGGTGAGTGCATATATGCATTGACTATGTTTTTTCAGAACCATGTCTTTTTTTGTAAATATCAATTAAAAAGTCGGAAGTTAAGTTTTAGTTGTTATTGGAAATTGTTAGTGGGAAAAACATACTGAAATCTAAGATAATTGACATCAGCATAAACTAAAGGCTAACTAAACTCTATGTCAAGGGTCTTTAACCTTGTTCAGGCCAAGGACCCAAGACAGAGCATACATAATGTATAAGTGTTGCATTTGAAACCTCTATAATAAAATGCGTATAGTATCACGCCAATGTATTTATATACTTTGATAGCAAGTCCATTAGAGTCATATATACATAAGCACACACACACACACATAGACGAGATACAAATTAAAAATGAAAATTGAAAATTTATGGGATCCGGTGGCTCTATTATGCATTTTTGCTGGGATTGTGTAGGACCGACTTAACCAATAGAGAGGGAAGGGTCAATGCAAATCCATACAAAGCTGTTCTGAGCGATCACCTTTATCCTATGATGAAACATTTATATCCTGAAGGGAGTGGTCTATCCTTCTATCCTGAAGGTGAGGATGACAATGCCATCCATAGGGCTCAAGGGGTCACTGAATGGTTCGATAAGTAGTGAACAATTATGTGAATTTGTATCCAACCTAGTGGATACAAATATAGTATATTTGTCAGGAAAAGAGTTAAAATTCTTGAAATATATTTGCATTTTTGCATGATTATGTAATAAACGTATAAGAATAGTAATTCACTATGACTGCACATATTATGTTATATACATTTTCCATAACACTTAAAGGAAGTGTATGTAAGATTGTGGCCAAAACTGGTACTGCAATGACGATCCCCTCCCCCTGACTCGAGGTTGCCAGATTGGCTGCAGGATCAGCAGAAACATTTGTAGATCTGGGCCCGTATTTATCAAGCTTCTCAAAGTGCTATTTTAGTCTTAAGTGCTGAGAATTCATGACATTTACTCCTACTTTCAAACTTAAGTATAAAAGCAAGTTATCAAATTTCTTAAAGCTAAGAATCACTCTTACTCTCCCAGTTATTTAAGACAGCTCGAGAGGTCTCTCAAGTGGTTAGGAGTTGCCAGTAGGGGCTTGTGATGGTGCTGAGGAGACAGAGACGTGCGCAAATCTTTCAATAGAGGGAGAATGTGTTCGAAATGTTTGACGACAAATAGTTCATCAAACAGTATCGTTTAGACAGAGCAGACATCATCTTTTTCAGCACTGGTTAATGTTGGGTTTTATAAAAAAATTAAATAAAATAAAAAACACTGTTCGAGTAATTCAGCAAGCAGTAGCTATCGTTTCTCTCTCCTGCCATGTCGGTTTTCTTTTGGAATCCATAATGGCTGATTATATATAAAAAAATCTAGGCTATATATAGGCAATTTAACAGCACACCAGTTTAAAAAAAATAATTACATGGATGAAAACATGTTTATCTTTCATTTAAAATGTGTATATTATAATGTATTCTCTTGAAAACTCTTTATTGTAAAATGTGTATTGAATGTAAACTCCTCTTAGGAATTTCACCATTCAATGTGAATTTATCTTTATATTCTTAAATAAGGACATCTATTCAGTGATTGGTTCATGCCTATGACATCATCCAAAATTCCATTTGTGGCACAGCAAAGTGTCGTAAATCCATTCTAAGACTAGCACTTAAGATTTAGTCCTACACTTTACTTAAAGTATGATTGGGACGCTTGATAACTAAGTTTTAAGCGCAGCTTTGAGCCAAGAATTTTTTTACTCTTAAGTCAATTCTTAGCAGTGTTCTTGTGAGTAATTCTAAGATGTTTGATAAATACGGGCCCTGCAGCTGTGGTAACTAGAGCAGATCTGGCAACCTGGATGCAGAGACACTACTGACTTCATGATTGGTCGATAGGTGGAGGGTGGAGCTTCAGGCCAAAACACAACATGTCAATATCAACATCAGTTGAGAACTTTTAAATGACAATATCCTGGCCGGACTACTGTCAGTGATATAAGTATTTAAAACATGATTTCTTAATGTCTAGTGACATATCAGGGCCATTTTATGATTAATTGAAATACATTTCTTACATACAGTTCCTTTAAAAAAGGTATAAAACATGAGCTGTCATTTGATGAGGAAGATGAGGTCATAGTGACAATTGAGTGAGGTGAGATCGAAGATGGAGATGAGGATGGATATGATAACTTGATGTGATGGTTTGACTTGTAGTTCCATGGTGGTACAATATTGCCTGAGAGCAACAGCTAAATTTGAATGTTACTTTTTATTAAATATGAAATTTGTAATACATTATAAACTAGATAAATGTGTTTGTTCAGGTGTCTGGATTACTGAATTGATGTTTTCAATAAAATGGTGCTGATAGTTTTTTTTCTACATGAAAATGTAAAATGTTTCAATTTGTCTGTTGTAGTAAAATGTTGCCTTGAGGCAACAAACTTAAAATAAATTAATCAATTAAAAAAATATGATTTTTTTTATTGCTATTGTTATTGTGACTGATTTTAAGCAGGGAAAACACCACAAATAATTTTTTCCTCATTGAAATCATATTGCGTACCATAGAGGTATATAATAATGTTTTATGTCTTTGCAAGACGTCCCTTATGCTCACCAAGGCTTTATTTATTTGACAATAAAATGCAAAACAGTAATATTATGAAATATTAACATTTAATGTATGTGATAGCAAACCAAAATTTCACTCCAGACTTTAGTGCCACATGATCTTTCAGAAATCATTCTAACATGCTGATTTTGTGCTCAAGAGACATTTCATCATGTCAAAAACAGTCGTGCTGCTTAATATTTTTGTGGAAACTGTGATACAATATTTTTTTTAAACAGACATCTGAAAAGTGATAAAGATGTTGCCATCGCTTTTGAACAATTTAATGCATCCTTGCTGAATAAAAGTGACATATGACATGACATATTTTATGTTTTATTATGAGGGACAATGAAACATTTAGCTTTAGCTTCTTAACTTTAGCTTATTTGGTTGTTGTTTTTAATGGATATTTAGTGGATAGTCTGTGTGTTCGGATGGATGTGTGATTTTTTCCCCCCCTTTCCATTCATAAATGTGTGTGCTGCATTTGGTGTCTGTAATCGGAGCTGTCATTTGCCCTGGGGGCTTCAGTCACTTTTATATGGAGAGCGTAATTAGATCAGTTCCTGTTGGAGATCTCGTACTCCAAGAGCCACTTAAATGAATATTGGCACAAATTGCCCAATTTCAACTGTTAGCTGCTTGTAAAATGCTGCTTCATGTCTGAAAGAGATGTGCTGTGCAGATGATGTGTGTGATCGTAGGCCAAAGATCACAGTTGCATCAGATGTTTTAAGCATTATTTTATGTGCATTTGCCTATTATTTAGTCATAGAATATCAGGTTATTAGGTTTTAAACCAGTTATAGACATAAGAATCTTAGTCTGTTTAGATAAGTTTACAATTACAAGGCATCACGAATTCACAGTATTCAGCTGCTCCTAAAAATAACAGCATAAATGAATTATGGCCCTTTCTGAAGCCTGCCGGACCTCCTTCTGCCCTTGTTTTCACAATAGGCTAATTTATTAGTATTACAACTTTGTGGTGTAGCCTAATGTTTGCCACTAAATGGTGGCAAAAAAATAAAATAAAAATCAGTTACATCAATCAAATTAATGAAGTTTGAGAAAACATGCTGCGGATGTTGCACAACAGACCTATATATATGCTATACAATTTTTTTTTTATCCCATCTCTTAAATGTAGCACTGAATTCTCCCTCAAAAAAACAAGGTTATTGGCATTCCCTGAAATGCTGTAAGAAGATAGGCTAATGTAATAATATTGCCTGTGGGGCAAAATCTCTCTATCAGACGTCTAGCAAAGACAAATAGTAGCCTAATGCTATTATTATTATAGTAATAAAATATGTTTCCTCGGTCAGACATGAGCAAAAAAATAAACGCCTAAATAATGGCATCTGTAAAAAAATAAATCATATTTCTGTTTAGTTAGCTACTATACTCTCTATCTCTTAATTACAATATAAAATACATTTAATCTTTGAAATACAAGTTTCTCTAAACGCTGATAGGGCGTTTTTAAAGAGGCTACGATTGAAAGTGTCATTCACTTAATTCCCTTTAATCTGTCAAATTCACCTCATCCAGTCAGAGACGCGCCTTCATCTTCACATCACAACGTTTGCGAACAATATTCATGAACAATATTCATATGCTGTGCTTCCACTCACCTTACACGAAGAGTAACATTTTCATGAACTGTCACTCGCCTTGCACCGACAGAACAGTCATTTTGGGCAGGTAAATAAATAAAGTGAAGGCGTGTTAGTCCGATGGAGTTTCACAGAGACGCACTTCAGTTTAACCGTTTAATCTGCTTTCAGCGCTTGATCTCTCTCTCTCTCTCTCTCTCTCTCTCTCTCTCTCTCTCTCTCTCTCTCTCTCTCTCTCTCTCTCTCTCTCCTTCCCGGCCTCTTTCTAGCTCTGTCTAAGATTACACTGTTAAAACATTTACATTGACAAAGCGTTAATAAAATAAACAAATAAATCACCTTATGAAGGTTTATAAGCATATTGTAAGTGCTGCGCATGCGCGCGCTCTCAATTTCAAAGTAGGCTATGCATGGTAGCCTATTTTTGAAGCATTTGTGCAAACAACAATAAAAGCAACAGGAAAAAAAAAATGAAAATATATATATATATATATATATATATATATATATATATATATATATATATATATATATATATATATATATATATATATATATATATATATATATATACTGTATAAACCGTATTTTCTATCCCCTTAAACTGCCTCTACCCCTAAACCTACCCATCACAGGAAACATTCTGCATTTTTACTTTCTAAAAAAACTCCTCCTGTATGATTTATAAGCATTTTGAAAAGTGGGGACATGGCCAATGTCCTCATTTCATAGCCTGACAAGTAATTGACAACTCAATCCGATGGGGCGGGGTAAACGGCTGTCTTTCAAACTCCCTCTGCACGCGATAGGATAGCGCTACAAACAACCAGAGCACCGTGAAGCAGAGCTAGTTGACAGATTAAACTTTCGCCGTTTCTTCTGAAGAATGACTTCAGTGCCGCTTTTTTGTTCTTTTCTCAGAAAAAAAAGCTTAACTCCAATTCTTCCTGAGTCGCGGTCAAAGCTGATTCGAAAGACCGCCGTAATAATGTTAAGCCCCACCCACTGACTCTAAACACGATGTGATTGGCCCGACCAGAGTTTGGTTTTTACAGCTCAGAAGGAATTGAGATTTACAATTCCTAGACGATACTCGCGGCAGATTAGATTTGCTGCCACCTTGGTGCGTCTATATTTCTAGGCTACATATTTCACACTCTCCTTGTAATACCTATGTCATACCCATGTCATTATACACATCTGTGTCCTTATACGTCACAAAAACATGCCAACACACACACACACACACACACACACACACACACACACACACACACACACACACACACACACACACACACACACACACACACACACACACACACACACACACACACACACACACACACACACACACACACACACACACACCTTTGCATATCTTCAGACGAAATTAATATATTTTACAAAAAAAAAAGAAAAAAAAAAGACATTTTACAAAACAACTGCTCGTAATGTGCAGAGAGTTCCTCAGTCTGGCAGAGGCTCAAAAGTAAAAAGGGGCATCTACAAATCATTTATATATCATTTAATTTAAAATACAAATACATAAATCATATTTTTCTATGCTCAAAACTTAACATTCCCTCTCAGATGAATAAGGTTGCATTGTTCTGTTTTGCATTGTTTTGTACTGTATGTGTGTGACATACATACAGCCCAGCAGATGGCGCTGGCTCTCTTAAGCCCAGAGCGAGATGAAGAGAGAAGCAGACATGAAATCGTGTAAGCAGAGAGAGCTGTCATGAAGTACAGCTGGGGTATTTAAAGGGACTGGACTGCGAGCCCACGATCGCACTTCACTGAGGTATTTCTAATCAATGGACGTGACAACGCACAGATGTTTTATACGTACAGAAGTAGCTTCATCTTGCTATTATGGGCTCAGAGAAGAACTTTGACATCGACACTAGTTGACATTTAATATGGTCACTCTAGCAGCTAATGAGCTAACTGTAAATAAACCTATGTGAGTACAGTAAACAGTATAGTTCGTACGATACAAATCATAACGCATAGAGTTTACACTTATGCGACGAAATTGTATCATTTCACCTTTATCTAGCCCGTCTTTTCGGGTTTATGTTTTATCAGCAGATTAAGGGAGTAGGCCTGCATTAAAACTCATGCAACTAGACGTTTATTAATGACAGCCTCGCGCTTGCTGCATTGTGTATTCACATTGAATTAAGTGCCAAATAGGGATGATTAAAATGGCACAAATACGAGTTAATGGTGCATTTCGTCATATGTATGCTGTTAATTCACATTGCTTGTTTTATGTCTAAGAATGCGTAGTCAGGTGATTTGTCTGCGTACAGTTCATATCAGTGTGTATCCAGACTCAATTCATTGTATGAAAAGAATTACATTGGCTATACAGTCAGTCATATGCACGTAAGCTGTTGGACCTTTGTAACATCCAAACTGGGTTGAACTCAATATTTGTGCTTGTTTTATTGTGAGGTCTAATTGCAACAGTGTGCTCTGTAGGTAGATCCTCTGGGAGGCAGGAGAGAGAGGTCAGGATGGCAGGTGTTGGGGAAAGTACCATGGCTAACCCTGCCTGTAAGATCATGACCTTCAGACCTAGCATGGAGGAGTTTAAGGACTTCAACCAATACCTGGTTTATATGGAATCTCAGGGAGCACATCGTGCTGGCCTAGCCAAGGTTGGTATGTTTGAATGTTTATGAATGCATCATGTGATGGATAGTAAAAGCTCACATCTGTAATGTATAATAATAATAATATTAATACAGTAAAATTGTAATAATGAGATATTATATATATATATATATATATATATATATATATATATATATATATATATATATATATATATATATTTGTTGCAAGAAAAAATATGTGAACCACTTCCAGAATCTGTGAAATGTGAATAGGTTTAACTAAATAAGAGATATCATACAAAGTGCATTTTATGTTCAAAAGTTTATGAACCATTGATCCTCAATACTGGTGTGGTTTCCTGGATGATCCGCGGCTGTTTTTTTGTTTTGTGATGGGTGTTCACAAGTCCCATGTTTGTCCTGAGCAGTTAAACTGTCCAATGGTCTTTAGAAAAATCCTCCAGGTCCTGCAAATCCTTCAGTTTTCCAGCATCTTTTGCATATTTGAACAGTCCCCAGCAGTGACTATGATTTTGAGATCCATCTTTTCACATTGAGGACAAATGAGTCCTCAAGCACAACTATTAAAAGGTTCACACATTCACTGATGATCCAGATGGAAACACAATTCATTAAGATCCAGGGGGGTGAAAACTTAATGAATAGATCAAGGTAAATTGTACTTAATTTCATCAGTGAATGTTTGAACCTTTTTTAATAGTTGTTTGAGTCCCTCAATTGTCCTCAGTGTGAAAAAATGGATCTCAAAATCATAGTCACTGCTGGAGAGGGTTCACATAGGCAAAAGATGCTGGGAAACTGAAGAACGTGCAGGAACTGGTGGATTTTTTGAAGAACATTGTGCAGTTTAACTGCTCAGGACAAACAAGAGACTCAAGCAATCATCAGAAGAAAAAAAACTGGTAAGCTGGTAGCTAGTGCAATACAGCCTTTTTGTAATGTATTAAGCTCTATGCAGTAAACAGAATTTGCACTATGCACAATTAGGTCATTTTTTGCAGGGCTAATAAAAAAACTAACAAAAGGTATTTAGTCATAATCATCAGCTACAAAACTGAAAAGCATCTCTTGTGGTATGAAAGTACAAAATAAATAGTGAAGAATAAAACTTGCAGATGTTAGTTATCTTTGCACATTCATTACATTCGGTGACAATGCTGGATACACAAGATACCATCTACATTTGAGTCTACTTCATCTTTCCACGAGGAGACAGTAATTGAAGCGGCACCTGAGGCTTCCCATTTCCAAGACACGGATATTTGATCACTGGACAGTAGTGGGGAGAATTCCACAACACAAATCGGCACAACGCTGAAGGATTTTGTCTCATTATAACAGCGGAAAACGCTTAAAATACCGCTAATAAATTATGGTCATACAGATAAGAGTAAGACATTATTTGAAACCTATTTTTATGTGTGCACTACAATAAAAACAAAACTTTGCTCATTAGTGAAATAAAGAAAACAAAACAGGATGCAGCTTTCTGCTGTCCCGGCTTTCTTTTCTAAGTTAGTGGATTGTGTCACAAAAATTAGAACATGAAGCTGTTGTGTGCCATCTGAACTCTTGTTTTGGGTTGGTGCATAATTTTCTCTTCCTCTTCTGCTCTTTTTACTGTTGTGGCGGTTAGCAAACAGCGTTTGCATTATCATGTGCACCCCTTTCTGGATTGGAGGGTGGATTGCCTGTGACTGACTGTATTCTTTTGCCTTACTATGTGCATTGAGCCACAATGGTTCAGGGTTGAATACAGAGTTGAATACACCCCTAACATATGTGTTTTTCTGTGGCCCTAATTGTTACATTTGATCTTAATTATTTGCACAGGTGATTCCACCCAAGGGCTGGAAGCCACGCCGCAATTACGATGATATTGATGATTTTGTCATCCAAGCACCTATTCAGCAGATGGTAGCTGGCCAATCAGGACTCTTCACCCAGTACAACATCCAGAAGAAACCACTCACTGTGCAGGAATTTCGTAGACTGGCAAACAGTGACATGTAAGTGACAAACACAAACGTGCACATATCTGGTTCAAAGTAACATGCTGTTATTCTACTCTAACTACATTTAAACACAGTAGGTGTATGCCGTATATATTCATTGTGGAGCATGCAGATTAGCGATAAGGCAGGTTGTTGTAGGTATCAGTTTTGTATTGTACTGCAAATTCCAGAAATTCCAATTTCATAAAACGCCATTAAGTTTATAAAGGCCTGTAATTTAACTCTACCTAGTTATTTTATTTATTGTTATGTGCTGGACTTCTAATGCACTCTGTAACGAGTTCTTTTAAATGATGGATTGACCTATATTCGTTAAGGCCATCTGGAGATGTGTGATTTACCTACTCAGGTACTGCACACCTCGCTACCTGAACTATGAAGACCTGGAGAGGAAGTACTGGAAGAATCTCACGTTTGTCTCACCCATCTATGGTGCTGATGTGAGCGGCACACTCTATGATGAGGTGAGGATGCAGGTGGAGCACAGCTCTTGTTCATTGAACGTCCGGCGTATTGTACCAAATGGAAAGCATGTCTGTTATAACAAAGGATAACCAAGGATAATGTTCTTGACTGGTTGCAGTTCAAAAAGAGGATTAAAAAAAAAAGCACTGGTACTTCGTTATTAAATCGATATCGATACAATCACTATTAATACTACATCACACTACAATATAGTCTATTATGCTCTTACAACTGTTATTTTTATAAAAATAATTTAACATTATTAACTCTCACGCAGGCAATGTGTACTACAGGATACATAATCTTTAGTCTCTTTTAGGAGGCAAACTAAAGAATTTTTCATCCAGTACTGTTGTCAGTATCGAGTATGTTGTGAATCAAGTTTTTGGTGCTCATTTGGTCAGTTTTACTTAAAGCCAACACTCCCGCCCATGGTGCTGTGCATTCTGATTTTGTAGAAAGTAGGCATCTATTAATCTTACTTTTTTCAGCAAAAAAATGCAAAACAACTGCTAATATTAATTGTGAACATTGTCTTAAAGGTGGGGTAAGGGCTATCTGGTAACCGTTGTTGGTATTTCAAATCACCAAAACAAACACGCCCCTACCCCCAAAGGGTCTCGCCCCTATTTTGATAGCTCCGCCCCACACATGCATAACCCAGGCAACAACTATGGCAGAATCTGTGTGTAACTTAATCCAGGTTGAATATTCAATGAAAAAGTCATCCCTTCTGTCACAAAAACACAAACCGTTCTCATAAAACAACTCGATAGTACACAAGCAAGACAGTCCAGCTAACGACATATTACAATGAGAAGATTAGAGTCATAGCAATCACAAAATCACAAACTGTTCTCATGAACAACTCTATAGCACGAGCCGACAGTCCAACTAACGACATATTACAATTATGACAAGATTAGAGATAGCATCAAACTGTTCTCATGAACAACTCTATAGAACACAAGCACGACAGTCCAGCTAACGACATATTACAGTTATGACTGGATAAGGGTAATATAGATCATGAAAAGAGTAAACAAACATATATTAGGAGTATAGTATCTTACTTGTCGGAGACATTGTGTGAGCTGATGTTTGAAGCACACAGTGAGGAGATTTAGATGCTCCATACGGTGTGGAAATGAACGGATCTTTATCATCGCTGAAGTGAGCCACAATACGATCGCAAATGGACTAACAAGCGAACATGACACACGAGCATAGTCAAGCAGCATATATTAGACTAGTTGTCGGCTAATGTCTGTCATGTGTGACTCGTGTGTTTTGAATAATGACGTGCACAGAGGGAGAGCGAGCGCTCTTCTCACCATCAATAGTAGGCACGCCCCATACCTGCTGATTGGCTACAAGTTTGTTATTCCACTCGGCCCGTTTCCTATTTCTAAAACGGTTTTGAAATAAGACTTACCCCACCTTTAAGTCTTATTGTTTAGTCTTATTGTCTTAAGACACGAAACTATCGGTTTCTGTGAAAAACCAAACAGTGTTTATAATTTTTTTATCTCATGACAGACGAATCCTATCTAATATTCCCAATGCCATTACTTCCACCAAAGAAGGTCAAAACTAGATAGTTTCACACAGCTCATTTTATGGTAGAACTGGGGTGTCCAACCCTGCTCCTGCAGGGCTACCTTCCTGCAGAGTTTTATATTTTATAAAGCTATATTTTAGTAGCTTTTAGCAATAGTTTATTTAATTAAGAAACGCTTAAATGCATTTATTTAATGCATTTAAGAGTATTATGAGTATTTAAAATGGGAGTGTGTTCAGTAGAATATTATTTAGTATTCATTCAGTTAATTTAGTTTTTTTTTTTTTTTTGCTGTGATTGAAATTATTGTGAAATCATTATTAAGTATTGTGAAATGTCACTGCTTTGAAATATACAATAATGAATTACCAGGATATTTACATGGTATTTTAAGATAAATCTGAGTACACACACACACACACACACACACACACACACACACACACACACACACACACACACACACACACACACACAGTAATTAGGGAAATGAACATGCAGCATATCCAAAAAGTCTGAATTGTGCCATATAGTTGATATACTATTACTGCCCCTTTTATCTCAGGACATTGACGAATGGAACATTGGGCACTTAAACTCTATCTTGGATGTAATCGAGGAGGACTGTGGTGTGTCCATTCAGGGAGTAAACACGCCCTATCTGTACTTTGGAATGTGGAAGACCAGCTTCTCCTGGCACACAGAGGACATGGACCTCTACAGCATTAACTACCTGCACTTTGGCGAGCCAAAATCCTGGTAGGGCTCGGATGGGTTTTCTGTGTTTCTTTAGCATGCATATCTTTTAGGACTTTTTTTTACTTTTTCTTAAGGACAGGGCTCCAGACTGCCACCAAATGGTTACATTTTGCTATCAAAATTTGAGAGTGTGCAACTGAATTTTACATCCAGTTGCACGTGAGACCAGTAAATTTGGGTGTGTTTTTTCAATAGATCACTCCAATTACATGCTCTCTAGAATGCTATATTTGCTAACGTGACACACATGAGATCTATTTAAACAATACGGTCACTTTTTTATTTGTTTTACAGTTTTTATAGAAGTACATGACTCAAACGTAATCAAGTCATTTTATTTACAAGATAATACAAACACAAAACCAGTGCTTACCCTGTACAGTAATCGTTTAACCATCAGCCTATGTTATTACACTGTTTTTATTACAATGTTAAAGTGTACATTTCTTTCTTTTTATCAAATATGGCAAACTACACGAGCCAAGCTCTACCTGTTCGCTATTAGCATCGTTCAACAACTGGTTTATGTTAATTTCAAAAAATACATGTACCAGTTCATTCAATTTGTTTATGAACTAGATATCTTGTTCAGACTCAAGTGTCTCGGTGAGGAAAGGGTGTATTCGTTCACTGAATTCAACAAATCACATGCTCCGTCACATCTCATATGAAACTCTATTCGCTCGAGACTTTATCATTGAGTATTTATTAGTAATACAGTGGAAATTAGCATGTTGATTTATGGTGTGCGCCCCTAAATTTTCTGGTTGTGCCCCTAAAATTTTCAGTTGGGGGCCACTGTGCTCCTAGTGAAAAATGTTAGTCTGGAGCCCGGCCTAAGGACCAGGAATTTTTTCTATTTATTAATACATAAATATACTAATTCCACAGGTATGCCATCCCTCCAGAACATGGAAAGAGATTGGAGCGTCTTGCTATAGGTAAAAAGTTTAAAGTAGAGCTATTAAGTTGTCTTTTAAAGGAATGTGCAGCATACAGTGTGTTGTACTGGGTGTGATAAATGTGTCTTTGTCTTTAGGTTTCTTTCCTAATAGCTTTAAAAGCTGTGAGGCGTTCCTGAGACACAAGATGACACTGATATCCCCCTCTGTACTAAAGAAATACAGCATACCATTTGATAAGGCAATCCACAGTCTTTTGGAATCAATTTACAACTATTTTAGTTTTAAGAATAATGTTGCTGTGCCTCAGTTCTCCTTGTATGTTTTCACAATAAATTGTTATATTATTATAGATAACACAAGAAGCGGGGGAGTTTATGATCACATTTCCCTATGGTTACCATGCTGGCTTCAACCACGGCTTCAACTGTGCCGAATCCACCAATTTTGCCAGTATCCGGTGGATTGATTATGGAAAAGTGGCTACGCAGGTACTAAGAAGCACTTAAAGGGTTGGTTAGTTCACCCAAAAATGAAAATTCTCTGATTAATTACTTACCCTAATGTCGTTCTAGACCCGTAAGACAAAGATATTTGTGTTGAAATCCGATGGCTCAGAAAGGCCGTTAATGTCATTTCCACTCTCAACACCAAAAAAAGGCACTAAAGATGTCGTTACAAAGCCCACCTCACTACAGTGATTCTACAATCATTTTATGAAGCGACGAGAATCGTTTTGTGGGCAAAACCCCCCTCGAAATAATGACTTGTATAGTGATGGGCAGATTTCAAAACAAAGTTTCAAACAATTATGAATCAGCATATTGATTCATGATTCGGATCGCATCATACTGCCAGAATGCTGAAATCATGTGACATTGGCGATCCGAATCATGAATCAACACTGATTCATAACATTCAAAACTTTGTTTTGAAATCGGCCCATCACTATAAAAGTTATTTAAAAAAAAATTTGCGCACAAAAACTATTCTCATCGCTTCATAAAATTATTGTAGAGCCGTTGTAGTGTGATAGACTTTTTAACAACGTCTTTAGTGCCTTTTATGAGTCTTGAGAGAGGAAATGACATTGGTGTCAATGAAGGCCTGTCTGAGCCATCGGATTTCAACAAAAATATCTTCATTTGTGTTCTGAAGATGAACAAAGGTCTTACGGGTATCAAACAACATTAGGGTAAGTAATTATTGATAGAATTTTCATCTTTGGATGAACTAACCCTTTAATAATAGCTGTTGCTGATGTAAATCTGGCAACTTCATGTTACTGTTCCTTCATCTACAGCTGGTGAAGTTTCATACTTTACTTTTGTGGAAAATCTGTCCTCTTGCAGTGTACATGCAGTAAGGACATGGTGAAGATCTCCATGGACCCGTTTGTCAGACGATTCCAGCCGGATCGCTATCAGGCTTGGACACAAGGCAAAGATCCATGTTCATTGGATCACATCCTGGCCACACCCAGCACCACACCTGAGCTGCAGAGCTGGCTTCAGAGACGTCGCAGGAAAGCACCCTCCACCACAAGGTATTGTCAGGGTTTCAACAAGGGTTGCTATAGCAAATATTAACATATACAACCATCTTCTATGGTCAGTCTTCACAGTATTTCAGGTCAACTACAACAGTTTGAGCAACAAATAAGTATATTAATAGTCAGCCTGAAAAGGAGGGTGCGAAGGTCTTTTTTTCAATCTATTGTATAGACGAGTGAAACGTCTTCTGTAATGAAAAAAAAAGTAGGACAGGGCTAGATTTCGCCCTCTGGATCGTTGGAAGTTGGCTGTTGCAAACTAAATGGAGCCAGATCTGAATGCTAGTTTACAGTCAGTTGTGGATGATTAGTCCCACCCTCTGTCGGGACGTACATCATGAAGAGAACAGATGCCGTTTCGAGGGGGAGGGGAGGTTAACATTTTTGATTAAAGATAACGAGTGCACCTGAATTTTAAAAAAGTAATGATGTGCATATATATAAATTAATGTATGATAAGGCAGTGGCTGTTTCCACTGAGTGCATTTCCTATTTAAACTAATATTTATCAAAAACTGATTAGAGATTTTCAAAATGTCAAAAGATTTGTTAGGGATTTAGAGTACAGGAGAACCTGGTTAGATAAAGAATTATTATGGAAAGTTTCTGTCTAATAAATTAATTGTAAAAGCTATAAAAAAGCCACTGTTGAACAGCAAACAGGCACTTGAAGCTGCTTGTCTCTTAATCTCAAGAGTCTGTTCAGGCTGATCTTATTTTTTCTCGTTTGGTAAAGAGTGACATTATTTACAAGGTAAAAAAAGATTACCAAAATATGAAAATAAATGCGTCAAAGAAAACCGGGCAAGGCTTAGACATGTAGCAAAACAAAGGAAGCTTCAGAATTTTGAAATTCTGGTGGCTAAATGTCAGAAGAAATATGGTTTAACTTATGAGGCAGTGTACAGAGTATCCCATATTGATGCATTTGTAACCATTGAGATCTTCAGTTTTCAGTGTTAATAAAGAAGCTGAGATGATTTCCAACATACATTTTATCTGTTTGTTGTCATCTTGTTTTTGTTTTGTTTATGTATTCAGCTCCCACATCTATTGAATCCTTTTTTGTGTTTTAGAAAGCGTTGTTTTGCCTTACATAAGACGCAAAAACTTTTTTACCTCTTGCCTATTAAAATTAGTGCAAATATACTTAATAGTGTCTAGAAATGAGTGGATTCTAACCTAAGTGCACCTGTGCTAGCGCTTTAGACCATGTGCTCAGAATGTTAAAATGGGGCCCATAGAGTCAGTATGATGCCAAATTCCCAAATGTCTTCTATGAGCATTCAAAAACCCCAAAACATCTTTGATGCAAAGGTCAATCACTATAGAGATTATTTGTAACACAAAATGTTTGTTGTGGGTGGCAGTGGCTCAGTCGTTCATGTAGGTTGTCTACAAATCGGAAGGTTGGTGGTTCAATCCCCGGTTCCACCTGACCAAGTGTTGAGGTGTCCATGAGCAAGACACCTAACCCCAGCTGCTCCCCATGAGCTGGATGGTGCCTTGCATGGCTGACACCGCCATCGGTGTATGAATGAGAGTGAGAATGGGTAAATGTGAGGCAATATGTAAAGCATTTTGGATGGCCATAGGTCTGTTGAAAGCGCTATATAAATGCTGCCCATTTACCATTTTACCAACAGGCTCAATTCACAATCTTGGACAGTGGGTGATTTTCTTTTTTTTCTTTGTATCAACAGTCTCCATTATCCACGCACATGCTCCAAACGATTGAAGACTATGGACACCACACCAGTGAGGGGGGGTAGTCGGAGGAGTAGAGGGGCATCTTTAACATCAAAAGACAAGGAAGACGAAGACCCAGTGAAACATCAAAAAGAATCGCAGTACTCAACCGAATTAAAAGGCTAGTATCTCTACAATTTTTTTTAAGCTCACAATACATTCCTCAAATACACACATCCGAGCATTTGTTTGCATTTGTTTTCTGATTCAGAAATATATTTTTGTTTTCTGTGGCTTTTATTCTTGAATATAATCTATGATTTGTTAACACACTCACATTTGTGTTTGACAGTATCCGTATCAGACAGCATTTTGTTTTAGTTATCCTCAGCAAGTATGCATTAAATTGATCAAAAGTGATAGTAGAGTTAATTATAATACAAATGATTTCTATGTCAAATAAATGGTGTTTTTTTTTTTAACTATCCATCAAAGATTTCAAATAATGCATCACAGTTTCAAAATTGATAATAAGATCAAAAAAGATGTTTTTTGTGCACCAAATCAGCATATTAAAATAATTTCATGGGACACAAGACCGGCATAATGGCTGCTGAAATTTTGCAAGCTTTGCAATCATATAAATAAATGACATTAAACAAAATGCAGGTGCAACACCTACAGTCTGTGTATAGCTTAGCTTTATTGTTTCGTGACACTTGTTTTGTCTTTTTTTAGGGCTCACTGGTCCATGTCGACAAATGTGTGTTGTTAAAGTAACACGAGTGGAGAGTGACTTACTGTCTCACTCTACCACACACTTCAAAGATGCTTCACCTGAGCGACTCTCGACCTCTCCACTTACCTCCACATCCAGTCAAAATAACCCTGATCCAGGTCACGCAAGCTCCCAGACGTCTGTAAATTTAGATGAAGGTCGAGTATCCACAAACACAGTCTCCACCGCACAGCCTGGGCCTGAGCCAGCCTCAGAGAATGACATCACTGTGGCTGTGACTCTGGACTCTGAAAGAACTGCTGAAAGTCCTAATCAAACAGACTGTGAATCTGTCTCAGAAATAAGAACATCTTTAGTTCCTGTGACCCATTCACAGAGACATAGCTCCACTAGTGCTCCGGTTTTATTTTTGGAAAGTGATTCCCAACAGGCTAAAATTGAAACGGAAGAGCCGGTAGCAGATATCTTGACTGAGAGCAGCATTGATTACGGCACATCAGCACTTTACAAGGAGCAGAGCTCTTTCCGTCTACACTCTGCTCTTCAGGATTCAGAAACCTTGGAGAACAGAACAAACTTTGAAATCCAGACTGCTCCTTTTTGTGAAATGCCTCTTTTAATGCCTGAGCTCACAGAAGAGAGAGTCAATCCTCACTCTCTCGCACCTGAAATGCCCTCGCTGACTCTTGCTGTAAGACCCGACAGCGCAAATCTCAGACTTCACAGTCCGAGCAGTCCTGCACCTGTTCTCCATCTGGAAAAATCACACTCCCCTCCTGTTATAACAGATGATGTGGAGACTTGTTCTAAAAAAGCTTGTCCTAATTGGCCAATTGTAACCCAAGAAAGTGTGAGCCAATCGCATAACTCAATCTCAGACACGTTTATAGCAAAACCAGCATCTCCTCGTTCTTTTGTGGCACAGTGGGAAACACCAGAGGAGTCCAAACACACATGCCCATCCACAGACCTGAACACTCAACATGAGTCCATTTCGCAGTTTAAAATCACTACTCACAGTATTTTACAACGTTCTACAATAGCAGACATGGATTTTATAGGTGTCCGCAACTCTGAAATGACCGTTAACTCAGCAGAAGGAAAGGACAAACAAACTTCTATTTCTCTTGAAGAGCAATCCAGCTCACTCACGTCCTCCCAGGGCCCCTTCGTGGAGTCTAAACCCTTCACCATTTGGAAAAACCTCAGCTCCCAGAATCCCGCGGTGCTAATTGAGAGCTTGCAGCCCGAGCTGGTAATGGGTCTTACCACAGGTGTAAGCAGTCTCACAGAATATGCACATGACACTCTGCCCTACACCATGTGGTCCGAATCAGGGTGCCAACAAGAAAAGTTCCCAGATTCTCCAAACTCTTCACCATGCACCCAGACCTGGACCAACCTAGAGCCCATTCCTATGCAGTGCTCTGGTGCAGATGTTGCTCTGAACACCCCCATAGAGCTCAAGCAGCAGAACGTCGAGATGGAACCAGCTGAAAGTTGTCTGCTCAGGGAGCAGACATGCTCTCAGGAACCTCAGGAGGAAGAGTTTAAAGGGCAGGAGTATTACGAAGGTGTGAAGTCAGAGCATGATGGGTCTGTGAGCGACTCTGATTCGTGTGAATCGGGAGATAAAGGTGCTGACAGTAGCAGTGAATCCAGTGAGGAGAATGCCATGAGTGATCCTGAGTATGTGGAAACAGGCCTGGAGCCAGGGGAAGTCTGTACTGTGAGTTCTGGTGCTATACCATGACAAGCAATACATCCTGTATTCTACAGTATTTTGTTCTGAGCTTCGACTGCAGTGACAAGACATTTTGCCAATTTATATCTGTTTTTTTAATGTATATTTGATTTTTTCTGTTATTATTTATGGTGTTTTTCTCAACTCAACACATTTTTTGTTGCAATGTAAGACTTTGTGTCTTGAGCAATGCATCCTTGCTAATTTATTAGAATTGTTCATTTTATTGACCCTGAACTTTTTAATGGTAATGAATGTCAGTTTGGTGTGAATAGATTTTTTGAGATAGATTTTATTTCTGTACACATAAATCAGAACACTTACTTAATCACTGTTCACACCTTCATGCCTTGTTAACAAAGTTTAACAGTGTCAAAGCATTAACAGATGTGCACATACTGTATATACACATGTACAATAAAGGAGAATTCATATTTTTGGAAAGTGTACTGTCTCTTTCACTGATCTCTTTGTCTCTCTTTTTTTTGCTCTCATAGTATCACATGCAAACTGTTAAGAAGACTACCAAGAGTTGGCGTCACCCCCTCAGAAAGCCCACCGCAAGAGCAGTACCCAGTGCTGTGAAACAGCAGGCTGCCAGCGATGACGGTGGATGTTTAACCGCTTTTATTTTATGAGCAATACATAGCTTATAATTATGGATGAAAACAATAAGAACAGTAACAAATATGTTACTCTTATTTGTAACATATTGTAATGGTTTTAAAAATGCATACCATTTATTAAACTGCATGTTTTTGTAGGACAGAATTACACTGCTAATGCGTCATAATCATTCTGTTTGTGATATTTTTGTACAAATTTGGCCATTTTTGTTTTTCAGCGTTCCGTCCTATGCAAGCATGCACTTTTAAAAAGTTGTGTCAAGTTAAAGAATTAATCATACTCAATTAGCATGTTCGATTAACAGCCCTAGTGTAAATATTTATTTGTGTGTGTGTCTCAGAGACTGTAGAGGAGTGTGAAACTAAAGAAGAGGAGCCAGAAACTGAGGAATGGGCAAAGCCTTTAGTGCATCTGTGGCAGCACAGAAAAGCTCATCTTCAGTATGAACGAGAGTACAACACAACTGCAGCTCAAACTGCTCCACACTGTGCTGTCTGCACCCTTTTCATGCCATACTATCAGGTAACTTATGTAGACAGATTCTATTGTCTCGCTATCACCAGACCAAGCTCAATTTAAGATTGAACATTGGTCTGGGGAGTCTGCTCTGCATTTTCTACTGCACAAGTGGTGTGATAAACGAGTATTATTCAAATGACTCTGTATGCAATTGGATAGTCCTTCAACCAATTAGACCACAAGAGGCGACGACCCATCGCTTCTCTATCCGTCATCATGTTACACCCATTAATAGCACGCCAGGTGGATAAGTCAGTCTGTGATTGGTTCCCGCAATATTGTAACAGAAGCAATAGAAATGAATGTACAGGTTTCCAGACTGAGCTGCAGGGCGAAATCAAATCGCCGGCAGATCAGGCTGGGTTTACCAGTCTACAGATAGTAGGCACTAATCTGGTTGTGTATTTGTGCTTTGTGATGCAAAAACATGATTTGTTGTTTTTTCATCTATTGTCTTGGTTTTTTTTTACTCTCACAGCCTGAAAATTTAGAGGAAAGAAGGCAGGACATCTTAATAAATGCTGCCACAGAGTCTCAGGGGTCATGTTCACAGGAGGCAGGCTTGAGATCGCGACCTCTGATCCCTGAAATTTGCTTTGCATACCAGGAGGGCCCATGCCCTTCAAACACACTACTGGAGGAGGATGGATCCAGTCCTCTTCTGGCCTGCAACAGTTGCTGCGTTCAAGTTCATGCCAGTACGTCACTGAGATCACCCAACAACACAATTAACAAATGAAAAGTCCTCGAATATCATGATCCACTGGCAAGGGAACCCTTTTATAATATATAAATAAATATGAAATAATTTAAAACCAAAAGGCTGTAAGGTTTTTATTTTTTAAAGTATATTATGCTCAAAACACAGTAAAACAATTCAGATGTAATTTATACGTGTGATGGCAAAGCTGAATTTTCAGCATCAATTATTCCAGTCTTATTCAGAAATTATTCTAATAGGGTGATTTAGTGCTTAAGAAATGTTTCTCATTATTACCAGTGTTGAAAAATCTGTGCTGATTAATATTTTTGTAAGTAAATTACCTTTTTCAGGATTCTTTGATAAAAGAAAGTTTAAAAAAGGCATGTGTTTGATATAGCAATGTTCTGTAATAATTTAATAGTCTTTACTATCACTTCTGAACAATTTACTCCATCCCTGCTGAATAAAAGTATTAATTTGTTTCAACATTTTTAAGGTTTTAAATATAAAATATTAATTTATTGTATAAAGACCCATTTATACTATGCATACTATATTAATAATTAATTTACTTTATTTTATTTGACAAAATGCTATTTATTAAACTACATCATTGGTAATTAATTTTATAATTGTTACAAATAATTTTATTTTATATAATATGAGGTATGTTTATATAATATATACTCTTTGAAGAAAACACTTTTACTTCAATTACATTTTTTGTGCCATGCTTTAGGGCAATTCATGAAATAAAATAATTAAATTAACATAATTTTAGAGAGCAGAATTCTGTATATGTTTTAAAGATATTATTGTGCTAAATGTAATAATTAATATCTTAAGCACACATTAAGTTTGACAACGTTGAAAAATACATGTTGTAAAAGAATATATAGCTTGGCATAGTCGAGAAGGTAACAGTTTGACTGGTCTACAGGTTGCTACGGTGTTTCTGTTCATGATGTTGGCCCAGTGTGGACATGTGACCGATGTGTGAATGGAGACCTGGCAGCTGTACGTAATTATGCAGTCAGTCGACATTTACTGTATCAGCTTAATTTATGGACTATTTATATGTTTGCTTGCCTGATATCTGTCTGTTTTGTTTATGTTTTATACCAGGGGTGCTGTTTGTGTAACCTAAGAGGTGGTGCATTAAAGAGAACCTCAGATGACAGGTAAGCTCCCTTACTTAGATACCTTAATACTAATAGTGTTGTATTAAATACAAACAGAGCACAAGACTGAGTATGCTTTTACACACATTCTCCAGTATTTCATATATTTTCCAGTATTTCATTATAGACAGTGTAAGTAAATAGAAGTTCAGCAAAGCCAGTGTGTTCTTAGATATTGGTGAATGATTCAAGCGTCTCATGAACTATACGTGCTGCAGGTGGGCCCATGTGATGTGTGCTGTGGGTCTCCCTGAGGTGAAATTCATAGATGTGGTGGAGAGGGCTCCTATTGACATCAGTGCCATACCAGTACAGAGATATAAACTGGTGAGTAACACATACACACACACACACACACACACATACACACGTTTTTGAATACGTGTTTTTGGACTCTCTATAAGAGTAGTATATGGTACAAACTTTATATTATATTCCCCTACCCTACCCCTAAACCTACCATCACATAAAATGCATTTTGCATTTAAACAAACAAAAAAAAAACACTGTTTAGTTTTATTTTTAAGGCATTTGGTAAGCCAACATAAACAATGCTTACATTGTAATACCCATGTCAGGATATGCATCCTCATAAACCACAAATACCTGTACGCACGCACGCACGCACGCACGCACGTATATATATAAATTTATATCCCATTCGCATATAAATGCGTAATTAACTCTAGAAATTGCTGCACAAATTTTTTCAATGCCAGAAATACTGTTTACAGTTCTAGGAAGTTTATGTATGCTTCTGTAGTGAGCCAGGCCATTCCCCTTTCGCTATCCTGCCCTTGCACACTGCACCCCAACCTTTGAGCTATCCATCCGTCATCACCACCTTTCTCAGAGAAACTGCCTCCAGAACAGTCTCTGATTTGAGAAATGTGTGATCCCTCCAGT
This sequence comes from Pseudorasbora parva, assembly GCF_024679245.1. Taxonomy (NCBI): domain Eukaryota; kingdom Metazoa; phylum Chordata; class Actinopteri; order Cypriniformes; family Gobionidae; genus Pseudorasbora; species Pseudorasbora parva. Next base: position 39,693,199 of record NC_090175.1, on the reverse strand, counting down.
GACGGTCATCAGTCCCAGAAGACGTAAACATAGTTTAAACGGGACCTTCTTCCCTTTCTATAAAAACAATTGAATTGACCTGATGCACTCCTCCAACAGAAACGCTTGATACAGGTCTGAGTTTAGTCTGGGTAGATTATCACTTATGTTGGCAACAACAGCTTTTGGTCTAATTTATTTTGAAACCTAAGTTTTCTAAATGAGACACAAGCACATTTTCTAGTTCCACCTGCTGCCATGACAGAGCAGATCATCCAAATAAGCTGGCACACTGAGACCCGCTATTTTCAGCAGAATCAGAGCTGCTTCGACACATTAGCTGAACACTCTCAGTCAAGTCAAGTCAGCTTTATTTATATAGCGCTTTTACAATGATGATTGTTTCAAAGCAGCTTCACAGTGTTAAACAGGAAAATATTGCAACAAAATTTGATTTGGCTGTGCGTTCGTTCTGGAGAAAACGGTGATGTCATCAGCTCATTTCAATATATCACATAGAGACAATGTGGGCAGATCAGTGATATAGTTGATATAGTTCATTTATTAATTCATTTTATTTGGATATTTAGTTAAAAACTTAGATCAAAATTTTAGTGTCCCCAACTGAGCAAGCCAAGCCAAAGAAGACCGTGCAAAGGAACCAAAACTCTAGCAGGACATGATGGAGAAAATTAACCTTGGGAGAAACCAGACTCAGTCGGGGTGCCAGTTCTCATCTGGTCTATCAACACACTGTGTATGATTATTATTCTGGTAAATTTACAGGTCAGAAATCATATTAGATCGAAATATTCGAAAGTTCGAGGTATCATGCAAGAAACGGGTTTATTGATGATGACGCGTCGATTACATAAAAATATGAATATTTGAAGAATCGGAGTCACCCAAGGCTAATGAGAACCCGAAAAGGAGTGCCTTGATAGGCAATCCTGAGGAATTTTTGGTGTGCTGTGTTGAGACTTATCTGAAAATATCCATACTTTAGATCGAATGACGTAAGCCATTGCTTAGGATGAATAAAGTGCTATAACACCCTTAGCATCCACTTGTGCTTTTTGACGTGTTGTTTGAGGTTCCGCAAATCCAGAATGGGCAGAGTCCCACCTCCCCAAGTCAATGGGGTCAAGTACATCTTGGGAGGCAAGTTTCAAAAGCCTCTCCATCCTTTGTGAGCAAGTCGCACTGTTGACTGCAGCAACGAATAGAGATTTAAGCTCTACAGGGTCATCAAGGAACTCCTTCTCTGACAAGCCTGACAGACCCAACCACAGGGCTCTTTCACCCATCACGGCCAAGCCCCTCATTCATCAACTCTCTCCAGCTGGTCCTGAACTGCTGAACTGTGTTGCGTTCATCTTATTATCAATCGCTCCAGTGACCTAGCTCAGCTCCCACAACACTCGGCCCGGCTCTGTTAATAATCGCATCCATGAACATGATTTATGCCCACGTCCAAGCCTATTCTTTTCCACCTGCTGTGAGGTGAAGACCATATGTCCCAAGATTTTGCAGTCAAACTTGTCGTCATCAAACTACACCTTTGTTTTGAATAGATGACCTCTAGCGAATGAAAACGTTACATAGTGCACCATTAAGTTACATGTTTAAGTATAAAGACAGTAGAATGGAGCCTCATACAGTCCCTGACAAAAGTCTTGTCGCTTATCTATTTTCTAGAAATACCTGATATTAACCTGACTTTTAATTAATTAATTGGTGTTAGAAATAGCTCATATGAAAAGCTAAAACACTCCCAAATGATGTTTAATGCACTGAAATAAATAATGTTCACAGAAAAAATATTTATCATTTAATCAAGACGGAAAGGTCAAATTTTGGCAAGACAAGTTTTGTCGCCTATACAGAAATTGAACAAATTTACAGCAAATACAAAAATATTTCAGCAAATTAAGTTGTGGTGCTGTGAGATCCAAATTTAATATCTTGTATGACTGAGCTTGAAGGACTGCATCCATTCGGTTTGGCAAGCATTCATACAATTTATTGATGAAGTCATCAGGAATAGCTAAGAAAGCAGTCTTGCATGCCTCCCAGAGTTCATCAATATTCTTTGGTTTCGTCTTCCATGCGTCCTCTTTCATCCTACCCCACATATGCTCAATGATGTTCATGTCTGGTGATGGGGTTGGCCAATCCTGGAGCATCTTGATCTTCTTCGCCTTGAGGAACTTTGATGTGGAGATGGAAGTATGCGATGGAGCACCGTCCTGCTGCAGACTTAGGCCTCTTTTATGGTTGGGAATATAAGAGGTAGCTAAGATTTCTTGGTATTTTAGACTATTGATGTTGCCTTCCACCCTGCAGATCTCTCGCACACCCCCACACTGGATGTAACCCCAGACCATGATTTTTCCACCACCAAACTTCACTGTTTTCTGGGTGAATCTCGGATCCATTCTGGCTCCAGTAGGTCTCCTGCAATATTTGCGGCGACTGGTGTAATTCAACAGAAGATTCATCTGAAAAATCCACCTTCTGCCACTTTTCCAGCGTCCATCCTTTTAGCAAGCTGTTGGCCTTGGCAAATGCCACATGGTTTTTCAATTGTCTTTTGTTTAGTGCTGGCTTCTGGGCACTGATTCGACCATGGAGGCCATTTCGAGACAGGAACTTCCTCCGGGACTTCAGATGACCAGGTCTCGTGGAGCTCTGCTGCAGTGGAAAATGGGCTGGCCTTGGATTTTCGAGCCAACAAACGGTCCTCTCGAGCAGTTGTCTTGCGGGGTCTGCCTGACCTGGGCTTGTCAAAAACGTCTCCAGTCTCTTCAAATCTTTTTTTTTTATCCTCTGTACTTGACGCTGAGACACATTGAAGGTGTCTGCCACATCAGCAGTGGATCTGGTCTTCAGCCTCTTGATAATCAAAACTTTAGTCTCTGGGTGAATCTTAGGCATGTTTGCAGAGGTCTAGTTGCAGTTGATGTGAAGGTCTAGCGTACTGGGGTTCTTTTTATACACACTTGAGACCTAATTGATCCATTATTAGTCACAGGTGAAGCTCATATGACAAGGTGACAACACTTACAGTCTTGTTCAAAATAATAGCAGTACAATGTGACTAACCAGAATAATCAAGGTTTTTAGTATATTTTTTATTGCTACGTGGCAAACAAGTTACCAGTAGGTTCAGTAGATTGTCAGAAAACAAACAAGACCCAGCATTCATGATATGCACGCTCTTAAGGCTGTGCAATTGGGCAAATAGGTGAAAGGGGTGTGTTCAAAAAAATAGCAGTGTCTACCTTTGACTGTACAAACTCAAAACTATTTTGTACAAACATTTTTTTTTTCTGGGATTTAGCAATCCTGTGAATCACTAAACTAATATTTAGTTGTATGACCTCAGTTTTTTAAAACTGCTTGACATCTGTGTGGCATGGAGTCAACCAACTTGTGGCACCTCTCAGCTGTTATTCCACTCCATGATTCTTTAACAACATTCCACAATTCATTCACATTTCTTGGTTTTGCTTCAGAAACAGCATTTTTGATATCACCCCACAAGTTCTCAATTGTATTAAGGTCTGGAGATTGGGCTGGCCACTCCATAACATTCATTTTGTTGGTTTGGAACCAAGACTTTGCCCGTTTACTAGTGTGTTTTGGGTCATTGTCTTGTTGAAACAACCGTTTCAAGGGCATGTCCTCTTCAGCATAGGGCAACATGACCTCTTCAAGTATTTTAACATATGCAAACTGATCCATGATCCCTGGTATGCGATAAATAGGCCCAACACCATAGTAGGAGAAACATGCCCATATCATGATGCTTGCACCTCCATGCTTCACTGTCTTCACTGTGTACTGTGGCTTGAATTCAGAGTTTGGGGTTCGTCTCACAAACTGCCTGTGGCCCTTGGACCCAAAAAGAACAATTTTACTCTCATCAGTCCACAAAATGTTCCTCCATTTCTCTTTAGGCCAGTTGATGTGTTCTTTGGCAAATTGTAACCTCTTCTGCACATGCCTTTTTTTTAACAGAGGGACTTTGCGGGGGATTCTTGAAAATAGATTAGCTTCACACAGACGTCTTCTAACTGTCACAGTACTTACAGGTAACTCCAGACTGTCTTTGATCATCCTGGAGGTGATCATTGGCTGAGCCTTTGCCATTCTGGTTATTCTTCTATCCATTTTGATGGTTGTCTTCCGTTTTCTTCCACATCTCTCTGGTTTTGCTCTCCATTTTAAGGCATTGGAGATCATTTTAGCTGAACAGCCTATCATTTTTTGCACCTCTTTATAGGTTTTCCCCTCTCTAATCAACTTTTTAATCAAAGTACGCTGTTCTTCTGAACAATGTCTTGAACGACCCATTTTCCTCAGCTTTCAAATGCATGTTCAACAAGTGTTGGCTTCATCCTTAAATAGGGGCCACCTGATTCACACCTGTTTCTTCACAAAATTGATGACCTCAGTGATTGAATGCCACACGGCTATTTTTTTGAACACACCCCTTTCAACTAAATCAACTAATTGCCCAATTGCACAGCCTTAAGAGCGTGCATATCATGAATGCTGGGTCTCATTTGTTTTCTGAGAATCTACTGAACCTACTGGTAACTTGTTTGCCACGTAGCAATAAAAAATATACTAAAAACCTTGATTATTCTGGTTAGTCACATTGTACTGCTATTATTTTGAACAAGACTGTATGTCTTTGCAAAAATTGACTCAATGGGCTTTACCAAGCTGTGAATATTAGAATACTTTTTGAAAGTTTAGTTTTTCACTGAAACATTATCACAAAATCTGGTGGGATTAAAATGAGCCATTTCTTGTAAAAAAAATCTTGATTAGAAATATATTTCAGCGGCACTTTAGGTCAATTTGTACACAAGCGACAAGACTTTTGTCAGGGACTGTACTGTATAGAAAAACTTCGCTGTAACAAATAATGCACTGCTATGCAGAAGAGGCCGTAAGGCTAATGGGCAAATGATCATGAGGGGGAGAAGTACATTAACACATTCTCCTCAAATCATCTTGATCTAATAGTACCTAGATTGTATTATACTTTAATGTTTTGTGCCACGTCGAATTCACACGTAAACTACGTAAACGGATTTCTGAAGTACTATGTCAGTAAAGAGTTCTACGGATATTCATTGAGCAATACACCGGTAACTAAGATTAATAAATGCGTTAGAAGTATTATTTATTGTTATTTCATGTTTACTAGTGTAGCTATCTAATGAAACCTTATTGAAAGTGTTACCTGAATGTTTCTTACACTGCTCTTTCAGTGTTTTAACATTGGGATTCATTATTGTGTTATCATATATGTACTCTCTCGTTCTCTGTCTTTGTAGAAGTGTATATATTGCCGTAACAGGATAAAAAAGCTGTCTGGAGCATGTATTCAGTGCTCATGCGGCCGTTGCCCCACCTCTTTCCATGTCACCTGTGCACATGCTGCTGGAGTGCCCATGGAGCCTGATGATTGGCCATATGTGGTTTTTATCACCTGTCACAGACACCAGTCACGGAGCTCCAGTGCTGTGAGTACACTCACTGCTGCAGTACTTCCGGGCAATTCAGATAATATATCTAAAATTAAAAGTTAAAAATAATAACACCATACACCTTGAATACATATTTTTCAAAACTTAATTTTTTTCGACTTTATTTTCCTACTATATTCTCTATATTTAATACATATATTTATATATATGTACATGTTTTTTGTTTTGTTTTGTTTTTTACAAAAATTGGTAACACTTTACAATAAGGTTTCATTAGTTAATGCATTGAAAAAAATGTTGAACAAAACATTTGTTACAGTATTTATTCATCTTTGTTAATGTTAGTTAATAAAACTACAGCCGTTCTTTGTTTGTTCATGTTAGTTCACAGTGCATCAACTAATGTTAACAAATACATCTTTTGATTTTTTTTATGAAACCTGAAAAAAAAGTGTCCCTCCATTTAAAAGTCCACGTAACCAAATCTTAAAAAAAAAGATATGTAAATAGAATCTACATGAATCAAGTGATTAATCACTGTAGTCTTCAGAAGGCACAATAACTTTATTTGATGAACATATTTTTTATTTAGGCTTTTACTCACATATAAACAATGATCAACACACATACATAGAGTAGAGATGCACCCATATAACATTTATTTTGGCCGATGCTGATAAACCGATAATGTTTTAAATTTGAAAGCCGATATATTGGCTGATAAATCTTAATCAAAAATGTTATATATATATTTTGAGAGCCTGATTAAAAAAAAAAAGGTCTCGCCATTAAAAGCCATATCCAAAGGACACAATTATAATGTTTTCATTATAATTTAATATAGCCTGTATGACAGACTTGCGCTGCACATGTTGCACTTAAGGGGATAGTTCACACAAAAATGAAAATGTGATGTTTATCTGCTTACCCTCAGGGAATCCAAGATGTAGGTGACTGTTTCTTCAGTAGAACACAAATAAAGATTTTTAACTCCAACCGTTGCTGTCTGTCAGTTGTATAATGCATGTGAATGGTAACATGAGATTGAAAAAAATGCACATACAAATCCATATTAAACCCTGCGGCCTACGGCGTAATTTACGCATGCGGTGGAAGTGATCTCTCACACGTATCTCTAGTAGTTGTAGATCGTAGTTGTGTGGATTTGCATGTGCATGTTTTGTTACTCTCATAGATTTTGTTACCCTTCATATGCATTATATGACTGACAGACTGCAACGGTTGGAGTTAAAAATCTTAATTTGTGTTCTACTGAATAAACAAAGTCACCTTTTATCTTGGATCCCCTGGGGGTAAGCAGATGAACATAAAATTGTCATTTTTGCACTGTAATTTTTTTTTGTTGGTTTAACTTAATTATGCCTTAATTTTGAGTTGATACAATGAAGGTAATATGTTTAATAAATAGAAACTCAAAATATTATTGTATTTGAACTACATAAAAAATTTGATAAATCATGAAAATAGCACTATTTGGCATGTTTCACTGCATCATCAGAAATAAAACACACACAATTACCCAATATGCTTACAAAATCTTTTAATAATATTTTAATAAAGGTTGTCAAATCTCAAAAAATGTTCATTGTATTAACTCAATTTTAATTTCAATGAACTCAAAATGTTAAGGCAACCAGGTAACTTTTTTTCTAAATAATTTTTTACAGTGTGGGTGAACTATCACTTTATCTTTTTTTTCCTTTTTTTGAAGAGATTTCAATTTAAAGTGTGAAGACTGAAGTGTCTCAGCCGAAGGAAGTAATCCATTATTTATCAGCTTTAATATGTTGGACACATTTTCTTATCAGGCCAATAACATTAACATATATCAGCCTATACCTATACTCTGTTATATTCTGTTATATACATATATTGTGCATCCCTTACATCATGGGTGGGGAACGCTGATCCTAGCGGGCCAGTGTCCTGCAGAGTTCAGCTCCAACCCTAATCAAACACACCCGAAGCTAATCAAGGTCTTCAGAATTATTAAAAATACAGGAAGGGTGGGTGTTTTTATTCAGGGTTTGAACTAAACTCTGCAAGAGAGTGGCCCTCCAGGATCAACGTTCCCCACCCCTGCCTTACATAGAGCACATCAAATATTATAAATAAAGCTCAAACATGCTTGACTGACACATGAGAACCAATGACGTTTGTTCTTGTGAGTAATGCAAGAACGCTCAAGCTTCCGCAAGAACCAGTAAGATTTGTTTTCGCAAATCAACCAAGTCTGGTTGAGCTTCCATTTATAAATAATTTCTTATAAATAAATAAAATTATACGAAAAAAATAAAAAACTGTCACATAATTGACCATTTAACATCAATAATTTTTTGTCCCCTCAGAAAGCGAAAGTTAGCAGAAGTGAATTAGAAGTGGGCCAGACAGTGATCTCCAAACACAAGAATCTTCGTTACTACAGCTCACGTGTTACCCAGGTCACGGCCCAAACATTCTATGAAGTCATGTTCGATGATGGCTCGTTCAGCAATGATACATTCCCTGAAGACATTGTAGTGAGTGTTTCTATCACTGCTAGCCATTAGTTCTAATTAATAATCTGTGGCATGCTTTTATCAAACTGATTTATGCAAACAAACTTAAACATACATATTATAAGCTTACAAAGTTGTCAGCTTATAAACTTATTTTTCACAGAAAGTTCTCCTGCTTTGGTATGAATGGGCAGAACATTTATCATTTTTAATCCTGGCGTGTGAGTGAAATCTTTTCTCTTTCACCCCGCAGAGCAGAGATTGTGCCCAGCTTGGACCTCCTGAAGTGGGGGAGGCTGTTCAGGTGAAGTGGCCTGATGGACTTTTTTATGGAGCCAAGTACCTTGGTTCAAACACTTCCTATATGTACCAGGTACACATACTCGTAGTCATTCTCTCAAGTACGGTTGCTTTACTACCCCTCTAATCATTCATTATGTCCTGTGCAGGTGGAATTTGAAGATGGATCCCAAGTATTGGCGAAGAGAGAGGACATTTATACACTGGATGAAGACCTGCCTAAAAAAGTGAAAGGTCGTTTGGTGAGTTCTCACTCACTGAATGCTTTCTTAAAAGGGTCAGTTCACCCAAAAATTAAATCACACTCATGTTGTTTCAAATCCTCAAGACTTCTGTTAATATTTGGAACACATCAAGATATTTAAACCTCTTGATTCATATGGATCACTTTTACGATGTCTTTTTATTTTTTTTGAAGCTTGACAATTTTTGGACTTTCAATGGGTGGACAAAAATGATGAGAAAATTCAGATATTGACTTTCTGTGATTTTCTTTGTGAATGTTATATTGATGTGTTTGCTTGTGTGCTTTGCAGTCCACGGCATCCAGCATGCGTTTCCAAGATGCGTTCTTCACCACACAAGGTGAAAGGAAAAGGCGACGCACTCCAAATTCTCGATTCCAGACGGATTATATCGCCCATATCAGCCCTCGAACCTTCGCCAGGATCTCAGAAACGCGCAGCAAAGCCAACTAATGGATGAATGGAGATAAAAGAGCCCTTGAATAACTAGAGGGGCTGTTTTCAATTGAGTTTGAAGATTGTATGTATATCAGTGAGATCATGAAGCGGAAGAAATACTGTGGTCTCATAAGTCAGGGACAAGAATGTTTTTCTAAATTAGAAGTTTTTCCTGTTATATTTCAGAGGTTTTTCTTGCCTCAAATGGTATTCTGTAGCATCGTAATCTTGTAATTTCCTCCCCAACACTGCTGAGACTAATCTCACCCGCATGCTTGTTTTTGTAAATGATTTGTCTTGTCATGCACCATTCCTAGTCACTGACACTATTAGTGTTGAGCTTAAAATGGTATAAATGCCAAATAAAAAAAGTTGCTACTGATGTCCAGCAAAGCACACGTCACATTTTACTTAAAATCATGAATTCTTTATTTATTTCGGGTTTTATTCTTTCTTTTCTATGTGGTGCTTACGGCTGTTGACAAAAATTAAAGATGTTTGCTTTGTGGTCTGTGCCTTGACCTCAGTTGATGAAATGCTTCACATTTATTTAAATTTTTTTTTTTAACCAGTTCACAAACAGAGGTCTGACTAGTAGTTGGTGAAAGAAATTAGGTTCAAGACAGTTGTGGATGGGTAATGGAGAGGCTATACTGAAAAGCCATTAGCTCCAGCCCTCCCTCTCGGGAGCTCCCGCTCCCCCTGCTCTTGACCTACTGTGGGCATGATGGGTGAAGCTGCATCACCTAACCACACCCTAACAGTACCGTACCCAAAACATCTCTCCACCCATTAAACAGGTTAAGCTCCACCCTTAAGCTCTGCAGCAAACACTACTTGATTTCATCCATCAAGTTTTTAATGAAAAAAACAACAACAACTTGATGGCTGAAAGTTTCTTACTTGAGGTGTGGTTAATCAATATTGAGCACGAGCACACACGAACATTAGGGGTGACAAAAATGTAAAGGACACTGGCTCATATACATTTTAAATCAGATTTTTTTATTTATTAACATTGATTCTCGTTTGCTCATTTGAAGAAAAAAGAAGAAGCCAAATATGCTTAGCGTAAATGTTTTCAGCTTTTTGTGATTTTAAAGTAAACGCAAACTGGTCTGACATTTATCTGTAGCATCGCACATTTTTACGTCATATCTTGTCATCACTGAGTCGCTTGAGTCGGTTCTTCGAAATTGTTCAAAAGAACGATTTGCAGGTGCTTTACATCTGCTGTCATCTAAAGCGGAAGTGGTTAAAAGTTCGCTCCGTTGCTAAGTAACGTTAACTAAACAGCCCAGTAGAAGATAATAATGACCGCCACTCAGATGTCCCGTTTAGAAGACAGAAAAAATATAAGCACTCCGTCGCTTTTCGTGAATGCTTGGCAGCAGCTAATTTAGTTTGCTAAATTATTTTCACACTCTGGGACTTGTAAACACATTTTGTAAGTATTTCTGTTGAGGGAAAGTCAGCGCGCCGTTTATTGTTTGCTTACAGTTATAGGCTTCTATAATGAGGGGACTTTATTAAAACGCCTAAAGATATGTCTATACGTACGACGATACAAAGTACAATATTTTGGTTAATGTTGCTGTATACGTTAATTTGGATGTTTTAAAAGAAAAACGAGACAATACTTCCCGGACGTTACTTAGCAACACTGTCTATTCATTTTATTGTATAATTGTATTATGACAGTTCACTGCGATTGTCACTTACAAGCTGTTGTCTTGACTGTATTGAAAATAATTTACTGTCCAGGAATAACTCAGAGAACAAGGAATTAAATCTTTTTGGGGGAAGAACACAAGAGGAGGAACGTTTGGTCATGTACTCTTTTCAAAAAGGCACCTCCAGAGACCAGGGAGGGCCAGAGCAAGATCATGGCACACAGAAGCTGTTTGGGACGGCTTTATCTGTGCCTACTAATGTACCTGGTTCTCTGGCACCTGTTGATATGGAGCAGCTGAGGTCTAGACTAATCTCAGCAGTGCCCAGACGTCCACAGCCGAACCCTGATGCTCTGGTATTCCCTCACAGAACTAAGGCTCAGGAAAGACAACTGACCACACAGAGACCAGCACAAGTTGAGATGTTGGTAAGAGCAATACCATCAAATGAGGACTTGTTTGTTTGTTCATTTATTTTTTTCATTCCTTTTGCGTTTCAAAATTGGGTCATTGATGAGACAATTCTAAAATTAATGTTACAATAAAGTTGATACACACCTGCTATGATAGGCATGCTTTTAATATCTTAATTATAAAAAAAATAAATAAAAAAAAATTGTTTTGGGGGCATAAGGTAAAAATGTCAGGGTGACACAACGGCCCTGATATCATAATGAAGAAAAAAGACTATTCAAAAGCATAACATTCTTAAGCAGTTTAGTATAATCTTTTATTATTATTATCTAGAAAAAAAATATATAAATCCTTTATACATTTTATAACAATTTGAAAAACTTTTGTATGCCAAATCGTGCCATGTGGTCCATCCAACATGGAGAGAGAGAGAGAGAGAGAGAGAGAGAGAGAGAGAGAGAGAGAGAGAGAGAGAGAGAGAGAGAGAGAGAGAGAGAGAGATCTGCAGACCCTGAATAATTATTTTAAATATTAAATAATTATATAAATATATATATATATTATAATTATATATTAATAATTATATATGAGAATGTAAGATTAGTTCAGGTTGTAAAAATGTTGTGTGATTCTGCTAAAAATAAATATTTATCAAAATGACTTAAAACTTAAAACTTTCAAAATAATCGAGGTGTGGACACTCATGCATTCAAGTTAAAAGGGCCATAACACATAACATGCGCAGTTTCTGCCATTCTCATGTTAATGTTGAGTACCTATTGCATTCATTATATGTCCGTAGAGTCTTTAGTTTGATCATTTTTATAAAAGACATGTTCCAGAAAAACAAACTGCATCCACTGTTTCCTTAACGCTGGGTCATTTGGGAAGCTGAACAAAGTTATCTTTTCCTCACAACCAGAAACACGTCTTTAGTGATATTGTTGATTCCGTGGTCTAAAAACAAAAAAGCGGTGCTGCCGACGGTTTAGGTAACACAAACGAAGCTCGCTGTTGACGGTCTTGCTCTAGTTCTGGTTGATGTGCGCATGTGTATATCCAGGAGAAGTGCACTTACAAGGAATTCAGTCTTTTATGACATCATAAAGGGCCATACTCGGAAAAAAACTTTCCAAAATACTGTCATATGTCCAACTAATTAAAAGATGTTTTGGGCCATGTTTAGCATGATAATACAACTCTTTTAACAGTGTAAATAAGTCAGAATGCATAAAATAGCATTAGACCCCATTTAAATATATTTTATTACTTGATTGTTATACTTCATGAAATTTAAGTTATTAAATTTAAACTTTTTTTAAAAGTTGATACACAAGTTTTACAATGCCATGGAACCAACATGAATACAAAGAGTATATTTCTATAAACATGGCACATGCATTTTAAACTAGATATTTACGGTAAAATATTTTTCCTTTTCTTAATGACATACAATATTAATAAATAAATAAATCTACAGTAGCAAAAAATAACCATCATACTCATTCCTGTTAATAATTGAAGTACATGATCTGTATTTTACCCTAGCCAATTCTGAAGAGACGCAGTGATTGTATAAAACCAGAGAACATCCATAGATTCAACTTGAGCCCTAAGATGCCTTTTTCCTTGGATGAAGTCCAGTCCATTGGAGGACCCTCTCCACTACAGCTGCCCAGAATTCCTGACCATGTCAAAGATAGACAGGTCTGGCCACTCTACTCATAAACAACTCTGGAAGATGTCTATTGTAACATTAGTAAATGTATGTGCTTTTTATGTGATGATTTCAGGCGCAGTTGACTCAGGGCTCACTCAGGATCCCATCCCCTCCTAAAAGAACAAAGAGCTCATCTAGAGGTTGTCCTGTTACATTTTCATCTCTGAGCTACACCCCCTCTCCACCGCCATCTAGTTCACAGATTTTCAACTCAGTAGAGGAAGTAATTCGTGCAAAAATTTGCTCCCCACCTGACATCGTCCAAACCATAAGGAACAACCCTCACTTAGGATTCTTCTATGTGACGTCTGCAGCACCTAAATCATCCATCAAATTTGACACATACAACCTCAAGTAAGAAATGCAGTTTTTGCAGTTATGTAGAAGTGTGGTTGCATACTATTGTTCAAAATTTTGGGGTCAGTAATAAAAGAAAAGAAAATAAATTCATACTTTTAAATTGATTTAATTAACTTGGATTTCTATTTAATATTTGTATTTATCAAGGAATCCTGGAAAATGTACTGAGGTTTCTATAAAAATATTAACTGTTTTTAACATGGATAATAATATGAAATGTTACTTGAGCACCAAATCAGCATATTAGAATGATTTCTGATGGATCATGTGACACTGAAGACTGGAGTAATGGCAGTTGAAAATTCAGCTTTGCCATTACAGGAATAAATTACATTTCAAAATATATTCAAATATTTTTTGATTAAATTCATAATTTATGTTCATTTAAACCATTTCACATATTTTGAAATACATTAAAAATACAAATAAACTGTTAACTATGTGTTAAAGCATATCTTTGTCTCAAAATACTCAAAATATTCTTTCAACAGAATTGCAATGTTTGATGATGTCAACAAGTCGGACTACTATACAGTCAGCACCAATGCAGTGATGCACTACTGTGGGTCTGAGGTGGACTATTTGCCTTTAGAATGCTGGGAGCAGGAATACCAATATCACCGGAAGCTTTTGCGCATCCCTGTGTTTGCCCTCTTCCGCAAGTGGAAGGCTTTTCGTGTGTGGCACGCCAATGTGCGCTATAAGAAAATCAGCAAATGCAGACGCTCATTGCAAGAGCATCTCTTTATTCTCAATGAGGTTTGCCAAAGTTTATTGTATTTTAATTAAGGTATGGCTTTAAGAAAAGTTAATTTGTTTCAATAATAAAAAATAAATAAAAAAGAGAGACGCTGAATTTTACGTACTGTATACTTACAATAAGGTTCCTTGCAGAATGCATCACCTTCTTTATAAAAAGGCAGCAAAAGTATGGTGAAAAGTATCATGTCTGCATTTCAGTCTCTGCAACCAGCACTGATTGACATCAGGGAAATGTGTTGCCACATCAGTGACATGCCTCTGTGTCGACTAGAGAAAGACCACACATACACACTTGAGGAGTTTCAGAGCGCACAATACAAACAGCTGGAGGAGGTGAGAGAGATTTGAATTTGCACGTGTTATGCACTCTTAAAAATAAAGGTTACACAAAGGGTTTTTTGCAACAATGCCATAGAATAACCATTTTTTACTCCCAAATCATCCTTTCAGAGGACTGTTCTTAAAGTCCCCCTGTAGTCAATATTCCTTAATTCCTTAAAACTCATCTTTGATAACCAAAATTACATGTGAACAAAATTTACCTGTGAAAAATTCTTTTAAAATAGCTTGAATGTAACTCTACACCCTTACTTCATTTAGTATATAGATTCATAAATATGCAAATTAGCCCTGCCTCCACTCACTCACACCAGCTCAGAGATCCACTCGGTCAACTTTACTGTAGTAAATGCTGCAATATGGTATCGCTTTTTACAACGTCGGACACATAATCGTAATTAATGTATTTTGCCTTTTTCTTGACTACGTTATCAAACAGCTAATAATGTGTTGCTAATGTTACACAAACCATGCTTCAGAGTCTAATTTGCCATCTCAGTCTGCCTTCTAAAAATCAGCATCCTTAGAAACGCTTTGGGCAACTTATGTCAGTTGAAAAAGGCATATAGTAAATCATAATATTGTAATATACAATATACATACCGGTAATTCACCCACTATATTGGTAAATGTAAACAATTCTTCATGTCAACAGAAAAAATATACCGGGATAACCTGGCTTCTCTTGAGACTATCCTGCTCCGCAGTTAATGATTTGATAAAGCCTGCCCGCATGTGATTGGTTACAAAGTAGTTTGTGACATAAGGAGCACACGCGATTTTAAACCGTGATTTTGATTCACTGCAGGTTTAAGGAGAAAATACTCAGCTATGGTGTTTACTTGTCTTAAAGCATATGAAAAACACCACAAAGACATACATACAACATTAAAAAATTCAACACAGGGGTTCTTTAAAATAACCTTTTTTTTAGTGTGAAAAAAAAAACCTTCCCTTTTCCACCATTTAATTGTGTTTTTTTATTTTATTTTTGCAATGGAAAGAATCCAATGATCTTAATGGAACCAAAAATGCCAGATCAGATCTTTTTGTGTATCTGTGTTCTAGGTGTCCTCCCGTATTGAAACATTTAGAATGCTGGTAATGGAAGTGGCAAGAAGTGCCTGTCGAAATGCTTTGAAAGAGTTTGGACACACACCTGACTATGGCGACTTGGAAACTGGTGACACCTTTATCCAGATAAGAGGCAATAATATGTCAAATACCTGGTATATTGTGAATTTGAGTATTTTTTTTCTTACATATATTAGATGGTAATGAAGAGTTAGCATCACCTGCTTTTGGATTATTCTTCGAAGACACACCTGAGAAGATGAGTTATACTCAGAAAACAAACAAGAGCTACTACTGCAAGCGACTTACTTGGTTAGTCCACATTACTAACAATACTAGCTCAACACAGTGAATAGGCCAGACTATTTTGAAGACTATATTAATTAGCAGGTATTTTGCCATTTATTGATTATTAAGACATTTAATTAAATAATCATTTCTGTACCATGAATTTAAATATGATAAAATGTGTTTAACAGAAAAATTGGCACCAAGGCCCAAGCTATTTAATAATGAATATAATAATCTAGCCGTAAATAACTAATATCAGTCATATCAGTGTATAATAATTTGATGGCTGGAGAGAATAGTTAACTCATTTTATACCTTTATAAAGCTTTATTTAACATTTATTTAGTTATTTCACAATGACTGTTAATAGTGTCCACTTCTATCACGCCACAAAAAGCTATTTTTTTGGTAAACTGTGGAATCTTTTTCTTGGTCTCCATAGTTTCATCCGAATGACTGATTATCTGATTGTGAACACCACACACATGCTTGTGGTCAACTCGGTCAGTAAGCTACTGAGTGTGTTTCAGGAGCACATAACACACACGCCTTCACTTGCCCTTATCCAGAGCTGGGCAGGCAGCGAGACCAGCCATGATCCTGACATAAAGGTTAGAATGCCTGTGTGCTTATTTGATGTATGGTAACATTATTACCGCTTTTTGTGAAAGTGAGATATCGTGTTGTTTGTATTTCTGTGATTCTTAAACTACATTCACTTTTATATAGGGCTTGATTTTTGTAAAATTAGATCTAAAAACGGATCAAACTGATTAACTTTATTTTCGTGAATTTTCAAATATGAAAATGAATCATACAAATATTAATAAGACTTTAAATATTAAAATAATGTCAAGAAATGTATACAGTATTTCAATATATTTTTTTTTACACATGATACCTATGAATTGTTTTATTGGCTGACATTTTCAACCAAACTTTGATGTATTTTTTATTTGGTTTTATTTAATTTTAGTTTTTTAAAGGTTTTTATTTATTTATTTCGTTTCAAAAATCAATTTGCACCGGTTTCTATGAGGGTTATGTAGGGTTCAGGTTAGGCGATAGAAATCATTAACCTGATATAAAAACATTGGAAGTCTGAGATGTCCTCACTAATATAGTGAAACAAACATAATTATGTGTTTGTGTGTTACAGGTTACAGCAGAGCAGAATGTTGGTGCTCCCCACCAGCCACTGTTCATAACTGAGCTGATGCTGGACACACACTCCTTATCATACCAGCCCTCTATTGATGACTTCCAGGTTTGTGTTTCTATGCACACTATCAGTTTTTGTGTGTTGCAAACATTGCATGCCCAGTATGTGTATATTTGGACATGACACATATTAATGCGTTCCATGTATTTTTGTGTACATCAGGAGTGTGTAGCAGAGATTACTGTGCGGTTTCAGAACACAGTATTGTCTTTGGATACTCTTGTGCAAGACTCCTACTTTGATGCTTTTACTCAACCCATTATCAACAAAAAGGTAAAACACGACCAACATTTACCTTTTTAATGTATAGTTTAAGCTCTTTTATAATTTGACCTTGACTGATGTGTGACTGCACATGTGTATGCGTGGTGTGTCAGGTTGAGGAGAAGACATGTGGTGATGGCCCTAGTCTTGCTCAAATCCTGGAAGATGACACTCATCTGCTGGACATTATCCTCAATATTAAGGTTTTTATTTTATTCTAACATATCTATAATCTAAATGCAGTAAAAAATAAACAGTTTTCATGCACCAATTAAAAATAAGGTAAAAGTTAGTTTTCCACAGGAAGATTAAAGTTTTTTTTATATACCAATATTTAAATTTTTCTATAGAAACCATAACTATGAAAGTTATAGAAACCATTTTTTGGTTTCTTTAAAATTATGTTGATAAGTGTCACCATTTGGTGGTTCTCTAAAGAACCCAATGATGCCATTACTGTTAACAACAGTGGTCTTGTGTAATGTAAAGTACTTATTTAAAGTCAATCATAATAGTTTTAGCATGTTTATGGACGCTAATGACAGTGATATGGTTGCTAGCAGACTGCATGCACATGACCTATCAGCCAGTGCCATCTAGAATTTCATGACTAAGCTAGTCATTGTTTACTTACATTTTCCTTTTACATAATAGCTGTTGATCTCAAAATAGAAAAAATCAGTGTTACGGTTAAAGAAATAGTTGACCCAAAAATTCTATATTTGGAACACATATAAATATTTTTTACTCATAATTTTTGTCCATTCATTGAAAGTCTGTGCAACCAACATGTTCATGTTTCTAAAAGTAAAAAAAACAAAAAAACTTAAGGATTAAAAAAAAGTAAAGTTCATGTTTTTCCTCCTCTTTTTTTAAAAGTACAAAATGAGATTGATTGTGAAAATGTTTCATGTTTCTTCCCCTGTCAGCAATCTATTCAGATTGCATTTGATACAGCTAATCTGTATGCTCATACATTTGAGCCATTCAGACTGTTTTACAAAGAGAATGAAGACCTGGACCTGGAGGCTCTCAAAGAGCAAGACCATGGTACATCATCATCATCACCTACAATGTTACTGATGGTAAAAATTATAATTGTTTCACACTTCTTATGTTTTGTATGTGTATATGATGCAGATGTTGCATTTTTTGGGGACAGTCTGGATAAATATCATCGAGAGCATAAAGAGGCTTTAGCCATCCAACAGAAAAGAACCCTGGGAATTCTGCTGGTGGATACTACAGAACTGAAGCACAAACTTATACCATCCCCTCTGCGCTGCATAGAGGTTACACACTGACAAAAACACACAAATAGTTACACAAATTTGCATTCCTACTGTTTCACCTAGTGCAGTCAGTGCTTCTCAAACCTGTCCTGTAGACCTGTTTCGGATATCTCCCTCATCAGATACATCCAATTCAAGTATAGAGGGTATGCATGTGATGTCACTATCATTTGGAGTGACTGCGGTTATGCCCACTGAGTGGCAAAAAGACTGAGGGAATCCACTCACTGCTTGAGTTGTCCAGTGCTGAGTTCTGCGTGTGTGCAAATCCTCTCTAAGTGTAGACATTATGTCAATAAGAAATGTATTGTGTCATTAGCTTTACTGATTAATAAAATAGAACTTTGTGAGATCGCGCTCATTGACTGAGTGACAGCTTTCAGTGATTATAAAGGGAGCGCTCGTTGGGTGCTGTCTAGGCAATATAAAAAAAATATTTATAGGCCTATAATATATTCAGAATTTGAAGAAAACTTTTGTTATAGACACTTATGGGAAAACTCTGAAGCGACAAGAACTGAGGGAACTGAGGTTATGAGAGTAACCTGTTTATTGTATTGCCTCCATATAGATGCTTATGGGAACTGAGTTCAATCACGGCGTGCCATTAAAGCTGATGGCCTAGCTCAGAACTCTTATCTGAGGAACAAATCCTGAGGCTATACAGTAGAACTTTGGCCAAAAATCCAACGGGGTCCGGACAAGGGTCAGGGACCACAGAAGGAGTGTCTAATGGTATGGGCTCTAAGGCTGCGTTCATACTTGTAGTCCGGTTTGTTTTAGTCCGGACCAAAAAACAAAAACAAAACATATAGTCCTGGTTCACGTTTCCCCTCTACTAATTTTGGATACACTGATCTTTCCGCATCATCAAATACGCTAACTTGTAGCGTCGCATCTTGTGACATTACGTTCTGTTTTTGGTTTGTTTACATGTCTTTGGTCAATGTTGCATTTATATATCAATTGATCCACACCCGAGTTCGTTTGGAAGTGGACCGAGACCTATCTTTTTAGCGGTCCTGGTCCGCTTGTTTGGTGCGCACCAGGGTTCGGATGGCAGCATTCGCATATGTTCAAATGAACCACACTTACCGAGCAATCGCACCAGGGTTCGTTTTAATCGAACCATACTTGACCACGTGTGAACTAAGAGGCCAACCTCACTTTACAGAAAGGACTCGTGCCTGCAGTGCAGGGACTTCCATGTTGTAAAATCTCACAAATGTGGATGGCAAGGACCACCCGGCCGCCACACAAATGTCATCGATTGATAGACTACTGAACCAAGCCCATAAGGAGCCTCGTTTGGAGTGAGCTCTGACATTTATGGGGCATTGAAGGCCCATGGAGGCGTAGTAGGGCTGGGCGATATGGAGCAAAAAATATATCTCGATATATTTTGCTATATCTCGATATACGATATATATCTCGATATCTTTACAGGAAAAATAACCCCCTAAAAACTACAGCAAAAAAAAATATGCCAAATACCACAAAAACTTTTTTTTTTTAAATTGAAGTACAAAGAGGTAGTCAAGTGCTTTTGCGACATTTAAAAAAAAAAAACTCCCTGATTACATAAATAATAATAATTTAACTGTAAAAGAAAATAAATAATATTGCCTTCTTTTCATTTATTTCATGCTTTCAAAAGATGAATCAAAGACTCCCTTTTTTACAGTTAAAGTAAACAGTAAGCATTTTGCAGAAAGATGGGGGCATGACTGAGATATAAATAAACTGATTTTGTCATAACACCATTTCCTGTTAAATTTGTATCAAAATTCAAACAGTGATGTTTGTCATGAGTTTGACAAAATTCAAACTCATCATGCAGATCATGTAGGCTACACATGAGCTGAGTTTCACTTCTTTTCCAGTTACAGAACGAAATATGAATGTCAGAAGGTAGGCTATATGATAATATGATACAGTACAATTTACAGAAGAGCACTGTGTCTCAGGACACTCGGGATGTCGCGTTTTTCCCTCTTGGTTAAAACGTGAATAGACCTATTCATCATAATCCCGTGATAAAGCTGACAAAATAATAATAGTAATGATATTGCAATACTTTTTAAATGTTTTCAAATGATATGCGACCATTTTGACATTTTAACCGAAAACCATGCGATCAGTTAGACACAAATCATAAACTGGCATGATTGCGACCGCGTCTCGCACCAATAGTGTCAATCACCTGACTGTGGGTGAAACGTGCGATTTGAAATATGATGAACATTAATATTTCTTTATGAATTTTAGCAAGCAGTTGTGTTAGAAGGAAAACATGGTCTCTAAACTGAGTCCTGAACAACGTGCGCGCTTGTCAACATGATAACTAATCCTCACCTGGTTGTGGAAGCAGCCGTGTTCAATGAGACGACACGCGAGGGGAGGGGGAACAAAAGCAAGAGGCGGGAGGCGCGCGAGGCTCCGCGAACACAACACAGAGAAGGCAAACAAACAAAGTGGCCGAATCAGAATTAAATAAAAACAATATATCGATATATACGATATGTCCAAATCCATATCGAGCTGAAAAAATATCTCGATATATTTTAAATATCGAGATATCGCCCACCCCTAAGGCGTAGGCTAAAGAGATAACATCCATTATCTAACGTGATAATCTTTGCTTCTTGACCTGATCAGCCACCACCCTTTGGTGCGGCCACCGAAGCATATAAAGAGCTGTTCTGACCATCTGAATTGTGCAGAAAGCTCTACATAGACTCTGAGGATCCTGATGGGGTAGAGTAGGTTTAATTCTCTATCATCCTTTGACAATGATCCAAAATTGAAATGACCTGGGCTCTGAATGGAGTTGACCTCTGAGGGTCCTCAGGACTATGAAATGGTCCTATGATGGTATAGAAGTGGGGAGAGGTGGGTTTAGCCTCTTGGCCCCTTTGAGGAAACATTTACTTTGAGCTTGGCGAGGGTACGACCTGACCAGTAGCTTTTGTAAAAATGAAAGCACCAGTGGTACTTCACATGAATAAGGGTCTATCTACCATTTAAGGGCATAGATGTGTCTTTTGGACAGGGCTCTAGCCTCAGCGATAGTGTTGTTTAAGATTCCTTCTTAAAGCTACCTTGGTACCTGTTGAGGGGCCATAGATGGAGGTCCCACAAGTCGGGACTGGGGTGCCAGATTGTCCTGTTTGACCTCCTTTGCTTGAGCAAGGAGGTCCTTTCTCAGGAGTGTCGGCCAAGGAGCTGCTTCAAGCAGCTTCATCAACTCGTGGAACCATATTTGGGTCTGCCAGAGAATGGCTATTAGGAGGACTGCACACTTGCTCTCCCTGATCTGTTTGATGCCCTGCGGGAGCTTCGAAATTGGAAGAAATCTGTAAAGGAGGTGGCGGTGCCATTTGTGGGTATCCCTGCTCTTTGAAAGAATATTGGGCAATGAGAGTTGGCTTTTGAGGTGAAGAGGTCCACCTCTGCCCTCTCCAAAACACTCCAGTTTAGCTGAACTGCTTGAGGGTGGAGTGACCATTCCCCGGGGGTCTCAAGACAGCATGTCTGCTCCCTGGTTCAATTTGTCTGGTATGTGCATGATATCAAACCATTTCTCCAAGCTCGGCCAGAGCCTGGAGGTTGGCCTGCCCTCACACAGAGCTCCCCAACCTAGGTTGGAGGTGTCTGTTGAAACACCTTCCTCCTTGAGACTAGACCCTTACTTACACCAGCTTGGTACCATCTGGTGACTTTCCAAGGGACCAAGGCTTTTGAAAGCATGAGCCGGTTTAGCCAACACTCCAGAGGGCGCATAAACAGTACTTGAGTACTGTTGATGGAGAAGCCATAAGTCCCAGTGCCCTTTGAAATGTTTTAAGGGGGAGGTAGGATCCCGCTCTGAACGTCGCAGCTAGGCATTCAATGGTTAGAGCATGTTTTGACACAAGCCAGGCTCTCATTTGGGCACAGTCGAAAACCTTGTTCAGGAGTCTGAGATCCAGGATAGGTCTGAGGCCACCGTTCTTTTTCAGTATGAGGAAGTAGCAGCTGTAAAAGACTTACTCGCTCTGTGAGGGGGGAACTGTCTCAACACACCCCTTCACTAGTAGATTTGACACTTCGTTGTGGAGGACATAAGCCGCGTTGCTCCTTACTGATGTGTTAACCGTGGGTTGAAAGCACGGAGTTCTGCGAGTGGATTGAAGTGAATAACCTCATTTTATTATATTCAGAACACATTCTGACACATTGGGGATGGCTTCCCAAGCTTCGGCCTGAGTGGCTAGCGGTTGAACAAAGCTAATATGTTTGGAAGTAGAAATGTACTCTTTTGTTTATTTTTTTGTGGTAAATATAGCATTTGTTTGTGAGAGTGGGTGAACTGGAACAGGCCTTTTGTTGCAAACTAAACATTTCCAGCCACCTGAACTGAAGAGGAGGCTGGGGGGAAAACATAAGCTCTTTTTTGGGGTGATCTGTCCTCAGCGAGATTTAACCCCTTTCTCTTCCTTGTTTCATATGGAATGGGTAGCGATTTTCTGTCTGTGGGTGCTGCCTGGTGTCAGCCACTGGATGAGGCTGAAAGGCTGGCGGCTACACTGGTTTGGCTGCTGGGTCGAGGCGTTCTTTGGTTGACCTGAAGCAGAGCTAAAGCATTTTGGCAAGAACTGGCGCATGGCCTGCAAAAACCTCAGTGAAACGCTCAACGAAGCCAAAGAGAACAGTGGTTAAAATGGGGGAGTCAAAGAAGGCAGTCTTATCTGCGTTCTTGATCTCTGTCAAGTTGAGCCACAAGTGGTGCTCAAGCACTACCAGGCTGGTCAAGCTACTTCCAATAGCCTGTGTGGTGGTCTTAGTGGCATTGTGCAGGGCCTGGTCAGTGGCATTGCACAGGTCACAGAATGCTGCCGGATCCTGTCCAGACTCGTCCATAGAGTTTTGCCTGGAAAACCTGTAGGATCATCATAGTGTGCAGGGCTGAGAGCTGAAGTCATCCTTCACAGCTTAGATGGATGCATTGCTTTAGTCTTTCATCCAATGGCGGTCGGTGGGCAAAGATGGATACTACAGAGAAAGGATAATCATTGGATGGCAGCAGGGAAACGTCAAGTTATGTGTGGGGGGTACAAAGGACAGGTTTGAAAAGCACTGACCTAGTGGTATACAGTACAGTACACTATTTACCCCAGCACAGTTGGCAATAGGGCACATAAATAGCCCACCTCATTGTGAACCCCTTTCTCCAGGTCATTAATGACATCCTACCTCAGCTAGCAAAGAAAAAGATGGATGAGATCATTGCAGAAGCTCATGATGCCCAGTTCAAACTGGATTTTGTTCCAACGGTAACCAGCGAGTACGTCAATTCCCTCAACTTCCTGGAGGAAATTCAGAAGAGGGTAAGAATTAAAAGAGAACTATAACCCATCAAGAAGTTTTGTGGTGATTTAAACAATCATTCTTCTAATCAACTATCAGACATCAGTCAGCTGTTTTCACGTATGTATTAATCATATATTTTGTTTTCTTTTTTCCTATTAGATTGAGGTGCTGGAAGAAGAGACTGTGACTGTCTGTGAGATGTACAAGTTGATCAAGTGTTACTCTATCCCCACCCCTCCTGAGGATATTGCAGTGTGTGCCACATTACCACCATGTGTAACTGCCATAAGGAACACCATTGAAAAAGCGGTGGGAGAGCGGGACTCTTATGTGGACAAATTCTGCCAACACCTCCAGCAAGATATCAACCAACTTAACAAAAATGTGGAGGCAGTGAAAAAGAAAGCACAGGTGAAAGAAAAGAGAGAGAAAAAACTAGTGATAGTATATCAGAATAATGTGCTAAAGTCATTAATAATAAGTGTGGTAACACTTTACAATATGGGTGCACTAATATGCATGAATTCATGCTTAACTAATGCACAGATAATCATGAGTTAATGTATTACTAATGGTGAACTAACCCATTTATTAATGATTACTGCATCAGCAACTAATGAAGATTCGACATGATTAATAGATTAAGTAATCGTTTATTGTTAAACGTACAATTGTTATTAGTTAAATATGTCATAATGTCTTAATTCCTTAATAACATATCATATTAACTAATAATTTAAATTGACGTGTTAATTACCACAACGGGTCAAAGCCAAGCCATGCAACTTCCAGTTGTCTGCTTTAATTAATCATTAGCTAATAATTTATAAAGGTATTATTATGTTATGACTTTACTTGTTGGGGCACATGACTTTATTTTCACATTAACTAATTAACTAATTGATTAAGTAATATGTAATTGTGGTTATGGGTTTTGAATTAATTTTGAATTAGTTAATAGTCATGTGCCCCAACAAGTAAATTCATAACAAAATGATACCTTTATAAATGATACTGCTCCATTGGGCTGTGATTCAACCGAACCAGGAAAGACCTCAATTGGATAGACCTACAACCAATCAGTTCAATAGAGCAATGCATAGTTGTCAACAGAACTGCACACACACTGGAGGAAGTAGAAGAAGAGGAAGATGGGTGTAAACAATTTTTGCCAGTGTTATAAAAGAATTTAAGGATACAAGGAGTACCTACCAACATGATCATAATTTTTGAGAGAAATAGTAAAGGTGAAAAGTTCTCCATTTAGGATTAGAACGAATTCAACCCAATCGCTCTTTGGTGACGTGAATGCTTATGTTACTCTTTATCATCGGTCTATCATTGTATAATCCCCTCCCTGACAATTTAATTGGTCCGAACAGCTCCTGTTCGGGCATAGTTGCTCCACAACGGATCAAGTCCAGACCGAATTTCCCGAACTAAATGCAGCCTATCTGAGAATAAACATTTAAAAAATCCCACTGACCCTTTCAGTACCAGAACTTTAACGTGGTACTGAATTGGCCATATGAAATACTGAAACCCTGCTGAATCACTCACAGCCTTTTTTTGTGTATGTTGGGTGGATTTTGTTTCTCCAGGACCCTCAGCTCCTTAAAATTGATGCAGATCGCTCTAACATACGCCGGCTGCTGGGAGATATTCAGATATCTATTGATGAGTTTCAGGCTCAAGCCTTTAAATATAAAACCTACCAGAAGAACTTTAAGGTCAGTGTGTCTCTCTGTCCACCAGAGGGTGTACTTTCTGTATTTATTCTCTCTTAGTTTTTTGTTTTGTTTTGAGTTTGTCTGTCTGATCATCATGAGCTATTTAAATCTGTCTTTGTTTATGCAGGTGGAGGTGACTAAATATGATGCTCTAGAGGGACTGACTGCTGAAGTGAAGCTGAAGCATCTACTCTGGGACTCTCTGGAAGAGTGGGAAAATCTAGAGAACAGCTGGTTGCAGGTCATTTTAAGGGGGGCATTTAAGAAAACTTTTTCCCTTGCACTGAAATCCAATTAAGGGTACAATTAAACTGCAAAAAAAACAACAACAAAAACAAAGGTTGAAGGCCAGATCCGCAGTACTGTGGAGCATAGATACAGCAACTAAAGAGTTTTTGATATATACAGTCATGCTTGTAATAATTACGGCTTTAAACAAGGCATTTTATCAGATGAAGTGTCCATGCAAATGGTGTGCTGGAAGGCATTTTGCATGAAAGTGTCCTTTAAATGTCAAATGGTCAATTATCTCTTTGGTACAGAATAAGTTTGATGAGCTGGACCCAGAATTGCTGAGCAAGCAGGTGAATAAGTTTGCCAAATATGTCAGCCAGCTGGAAAAAGGACTGCCACCAAACAATGTGGTGCCCTTCCTTAAAGAGACTGTGGAGAGCATGCGAGAAAAGGTGGGTCAGGTTGGCACTAATGCCAGTGTGTCATTGCTCTTCGACTGTCTCCTTGTTTGAGACTGCTGTATTTGGCTTTGGCCTAAACATGAATCATGTCTAAAGCCCATAACAAAGTGTAGTAGGCCTACTTAGGAGTATACTACCATTCAAATGTTTGGGGTTTCCTTATGAAAAAGAAGTATACTTCAAGTTAATTTTATGAATTATACTTAAGTAATTTTAAAGAATATTTTGAAGTTTACTTTATGTCATAAGTATTTTAATATCAATGTATACTAGTAGTAAAATTGTGTACTATTTCAATACTGCTTGGGATTAATTGGCCCACTTTTAGTATATAAAAGTATACGTTTAAATGTACTGTAAGTGTAACAGTTGTAAACTTTAAGTGCACAACTAGCTTTCTCATTTGTATTGTACTAGTAGTTAACTATTTTAGTTAAGTATACTAGTAAACTATTTTAATATAAGTATTTTTTTTAGTATATGAAATTACACTTTTAAGTGTACTCTCAGTAAACTATCAGTATAGTAGTTTTATCAATCAATCATCAATCAACTTTATTTATATAGCGCATTTACAATGATGATTGTTTCAAAGCAGCTTCATTGCAGACAATATTGCAACAGAATTTGATTCGGCTGTACAGTTGTTCATGACAAAATGTTGATGTTATCAGCTTATTTTAATTTATCATATAGCGACAATGTTGGCAGATCAGTATTATTTATAGAATTAAATAAGGCATAATAAACTAATTTTATTTGTAAATTTAGTTGAATAGCTTAGATCAAATTTTTTGTGTCCCCAACTGAGCAAGCCAAGCCAAAGGTTACGGTGAAAAGCAACCAAAGCTCCATCAGGGCATGAAGGAGAAAAATAAATCATGGGAGAAACCAGGCTCAGTCAGGGTGCCAGGTCTTCTCTGGCCTATCAACACACAGTGTATT
This sequence comes from Pseudorasbora parva, assembly GCF_024679245.1. Taxonomy (NCBI): domain Eukaryota; kingdom Metazoa; phylum Chordata; class Actinopteri; order Cypriniformes; family Gobionidae; genus Pseudorasbora; species Pseudorasbora parva. Next base: position 39,666,078 of record NC_090175.1, on the reverse strand, counting down.
ATTATTATTCTGGCAACCTCACCCTTCTGGTCAGAAATCATATTCTCGGTATCACGCAAGAGACGGGTTTATTGAAGACGCTGCGTCGATTACACAAGAATATAAATATTTGAAAAAGTCAAGCCAGAAAAGTCATCACGCCGAAGACAGGTTTATTTAGGATGACGTGCCGGTGAGGCAAATCAAATCATTTTATACTGCAAGCATACTTGTAAGTTTTCTTTAAGTGAACATAACATTATAGTTTACTATTTATATATTTTTTTTACTACTATGTAATATAATTTTTTATACTTAGAATATATATTTACTGTACTTTAATTAATTTTAAAAATAGCTTTGTGCATCATTTTTTTATCAACATTTGAATGTGGGTAAGTTTCATAAAGAAAAGCAACATTTTAACCAAAAGAGTTGAGAAAATCTAATTTTTGTCAAAGAATAGCCTTGAACAGATTCAGAACAATGATCAAAACACAGATGGAGTAGAATGAGTCCTTAAATTTCCAAAGCTTCACATTCGTTTCTTCTTCATGGGTTTGACATTTCATTCAGCAACATTAGGTTTTAGTTGGTTTATGTTTTAAGTTGAAATGCTGTTTAATGATTGATGATCGCGTTATTTTACATTTGCGTGAGCAATCTTCTATCACTTGGTTCAACTGCTTCTTCGCCTGTGTTTTGATCCAGAGAATTACATTCTGTACTAGAAGATGAGTCATAGCGCCCAGTATAATTTTTGAAATATTTAATCAAAGTAAAAGTAAAATGAAAGGAATTCAATACATTAAGTAAATTCTTATGTACACTACCAGTGGACTAGCCTACACAAAAATTCAGATATGCAGAATTAGGAACATATCTGTTTTCTATCATTATTCTAATCAATATTTTCAAACAATTTAAGTTTCATAAGACAAAAAAAGTACATTTAATAGGCTACTCAATCAAAAGATTAAACACAATTACAAGCCAAGTATACTTTAAATACTTAATTATAGTTTCAAGTATATCTTGATCAAAAGATTGAGTACAAGTATAGGCTAAATAAATGTAGACTTTTCTGTCAGTATAAGTCAAGTATACTTAAGTGCAATTTTAAGTATATTTCTGAGAAGTATGAAAAGTAGACTGGACTGGAAAGTATACTTTTTTATTTTTAGTTTAAATTAAGTATACTAATAGAACACTTAAATAAACTTCTTTTTTGTAAGGGTTTGTTATGATTTGTTTTTCACAAAAGTCTGTTAAGCTCACCAAGGCTGCATTTATTTATATCCTTTATAGTAGTGTTTGTATGCATCTGTGTATTTAACATTCTGTGTTTGCGTAGTTGCCAGTGATCACAGACCTGCGTAACCCATGTCTGAAAGCTCGTCATTGGGAAATGCTAGAGGAAATTGTTGAAGCCAAACTACTGGAAGAGCCACTGACTCTCGCCTGCTTGCAAGAACTCAACATCTTCAACTTTGGACCAGAAATACAGGAGGTGAGAGAAACACTGAGACTCTCAAAACCTTTGATTTACTTAGACAACATTATTGGGCATCATAGACACATTCTAAATTTCCATAACACGCTGTCCCGGTATGCAGCTCACCAGGTTTTAGGACACAACCTGAAAGGAAGGAGTAAATCACTATACAGTTGCTAAAGATTCTTCTTTTAACCTCATGAATCCTCTCAAACTCTCAGGTGTCAGCACAAGCCTCAGGAGAAGCATCTCTGGAGAACATTCTGAGAAAGGTGATGCCTATGTTTATAATTCTCTTTTAACAACATTTATACATGTCTTTATATTCAGCTTCACACACACATACTTTTGATAGATTGAGGAATCCTGGAAGGCAACAGAATTTGTGGTGCTTTCTCATCGGGACTCCAAGGATGTGTTTATCCTCGGAGGAACTGATGATATTCAGGTAAGAATGTGCTGTACCCATTGTTCATAGAGTTTTCCGATTGTTAAACCATAAGATTCATGTGTAATTATCATTTAAATCATAACCTTGCCAGAGTTTTATAAAGAATATACTTCTTTACTCACTTATTATTAGTAATAGTTGTATTCTTTTTGTGTGAATGTAAATTTTGTAGGTGCTTCTTGATGACAGTATAGTCAATGTGGCCACAGTTGCTTCATCCCGTTATGCAGGCTCCATCAAGGCCAGAGTAGACAAGTGGCAGAGACAGCTCTCTCTTTTCAGCCAGACCTTGGTAATCAAAAACAAAACCACATTCAAGTTTTGTTTGTTTTGTGTTTTGTTAAATGAAATATTCTCTATCTGACTATCTTCTACTGTGATTCCAGGAGGAGTGGTTGGCATGTCAGAGAAGCTGGCTTTATCTTGAGAGTATTTTCAGTGCTCCTGACATCCAGAGGCAGTTGCCTGCTGAGTCTAAGATGTTCTTGCAAGTGGACAAGTCCTGGAAAGAGATTATGAGGAAGGTCAACCGCATACCCAATGCCTTTCGTGCTGCCACACAAACAGGTCTGACAAAATGTAGCTCAGGAAACTTATAAAGCATAGGCAATTTAATACCTACAACTTAAACATAAGATTAACACATTTACATTCGAAAATTCAATTCTTGTCTAGTGTCAAAAAGCTGTAGGTAAAAAGCAACAATGAAAAATTTTGTAAATTATAAATGACTTTTACCAGTGTTACCCTCTACTCTGTCTCTCCAGGGCTTTTGGATATTTTCCAGAATAATAACGCACTCCTGGAGCGAATACAGAAGTGCCTGGAGGCTTACTTGGAGTCCAAGAGAGTTATCTTCCCAAGGTGTCTATGCACACTCACACAGCACACACAGCAGTTTCTCATCAGAATGCTGAATTCTCTTGATGCTGTGCCATGACTTTACTCACTTCTCTGGGTGGCTCAGGTTCTACTTCCTGTCTAATGATGAACTGTTGGAGATTTTGGCTCAGACACGGAACCCTCAGGCTGTGCAGCCTCATCTGAGGAAGTGTTTTGATGCAATATCACAGCTGGAGTTCGGCCTGCTTACCCCTACTACAGGAGAGGGCGAGACTGGTGAAAAAATACAATACAATAATGACATCTTAGCCATTGTGTCACCTGAGGGAGAAAAGGTTGTCTTTCATTTTCTTTTTTCTTTTTTTAAATGTATGTTTTGTTTTTTCAGGGATTTATAAAATGAAACAGGATAGAAATATGTGTGGGTCTGTGCTTTAGGTGGCACTGGGGAAAGGGCTGAAGGCTCGTGGAAATGTAGAGGACTGGTTGGGAAAAGTGGAGGAGGCTATGTTCTCCTCTCTTAGGAGACTCAGTAAGGCTGCAATTGCTGACTACCAGAGCAAAGCAAGAGTGGAGTGGGTTGTGGCTGGGCATCCCTCACAGGTTTGTTCTCGTCTAGTTGATATTTCTTATGTGTGTCTCTGAGTGTATAAGCGATTCTCACTTGTGCTTTTCTGCAGGTGGTGTTGACCATCTCCCAGCTCATGTGGTGCAGAGACATGGACAGCTGTCTAGAGGGAGATCATGATCACTATAAGGCATTGCAAGAATTTGAACTCACAAACTTTGAGGTGACAACATATAGCTTTCATTGACCAGTTTATGAATCTTTATATGAATGTGTTAGTTCCTTAAAAATTTCCTTGCAAGCAATTTACAGTTGGTGAATAATTTTGTGATACATTCATGTGGTTTTTGCATATGTGTGTGTCTCTCTGTATTTATGTTTGGATGTGTATAAACAGAGACTGAATTCTCTTGCTGCTCTGGTCCGTGGGAATTTGCCTAGTCTTCATCGGAACATCATCACAGCTCTCATCACGATAGATGTGCATGCCAGAGACATCGTCACAGAGCTTGTCAAAGAGAAGGTTTGTGTATTTGCTTCGTCTTGTCACAGGGAATGGTGAAAAGTTGCCTGTTTGCAATAGATTAATCTTAACCTAGTTCACCAAGTGACAGAATCAACAACAACATTTTGTGCTCTGTTTTAGAAGCTGATAAGCGTATTTATTTGATTATTTTATTCATTTTAACCCTGTTGTCCGTGACCATAAGAACAGAGCTGCGACCAAGCAGTTGAGAACCGCTGCCATACATAATACAAATGCCAATTTTTGATCTATTTTATCTGATAGATCAAGAGGTTATGACATGTGTTTATATGTATACATGTTTGTAGGTGGACTCCAGCGATAATTTTGAGTGGCAGAGGCAGTTGCGGTATTACTGGGATGTGGACTTGGATGACTGTGTGGCTCGGATGGCTCTCTCTCAATATGTATATGGATATGAATATTTGGGAGCCTGTCCTCGTCTGGTGATCACTCCACTGACGGTATATGACGATATATATTCACTTTATTACACAAGGGGAAAATTATTTTAATTTATTTACGATGAATTTTATATATATGCTCTATATGAGTTTTGTCCAATTATATTAAATAATGTTAATAAATTATGTAAATTTGCAATTTGAAGAATGATGGCTTTAACTTATTAAATCAAATAAATTTTGGTGGCATTTCTGCCCTCATCAGTTTACTTATTTTTATGGCATGCATAAGAAAAACAAGTTTAACTACTTATACTAAAGTGCCTGTACCAAATAATCAGGGGCATGTTGTACTAATATTGTGTGCGTGAACTGCATATCTGTTTACTTTTTTTCATGTTAGGATCGATGTTACCTCTGCCTAATGGGGGCACTGCAGCTGGATCTAGGAGGAGCTCCTGCAGGTCCAGCTGGCACAGGCAAAACCGAGACCACTAAAGACCTTGCGAAAGCTCTGGCAATCCAGTGTGTGGTCTTTAACTGCTCAGATGGACTCGACTATAAGGTGCTAATCTGTCTCTCTTACAGTCCAACTTCTATTTTCTTTTTTCCTCATCAATTTGTTAAGGAGCTTGACAAACTAATGACCCATAGATGCTTGTTTTCCTGTTATAGTTTTGTTTACAGCATTGTTTTCCTGTTATAGTTTTGTTCACAGCATTGTTTTCCTGTTATAGTGAATTCATTGCATTTGTCACTAGGAGGCAGCAGAGCTCCAACTGGAGTTCTCTGCACAGTGCATAAAAACAACTGGAGACATCTTTCTGAGAGCTTTACCCAGCAGGCTGTCCTTATTTATGGCCAGTGTTTAGTATTTGCTGGAGGAGTCAGATGTCATAATGACGTGTAAGATTCTGACTTGGCCTTAAAACCATCACAGTCATTGTTCACTGTTTGTCTTTTTTAAAATGTCACGGGAACATTATTTTACCATTTAGCTTTTTCTAGAGATCATTTCTTTCTATTGATGGGCTCATTGGTACAAGGGTGGCATGTGAGGATGAATGCATTAGTGCTCTATTTTTTTTAGCAGCATTGATTCCGGAAGTATTATTTTCAATACTTTTTTTCCACAGCATTATGAAACACTTACCAATCCAACCAGTATAGAAATACATACAAATATTTAAGTATTTTGACAGCATAGTCAGACAGATTCAGTTACATCATTTCTGGTGCATTATGGGAGTGAGTGTTCCCTGCAAACTTCTATGTAGTTCCCCATCTGTCGGTCACTTCAATGTGGTGTCGAAGATACTTGGGATCCCCAATCACCCACAAGGCCCATGAGAATTGGAAAATATAATTTGCATGCGCCACTCCACCGGACATACGGGTATAGGAGCTGGCGTGCATCCGTTTTCTGGCTATCACCAGACCAAGCTCAATTTAAAATTGAACATTGGTCTGGGGAGTCTGCTCTGTATTTTCTACTGCACAAGGGGCATAATCAACTGGCATTATTCTAATAACTCTGTACGCAATTGGATAGTCCTTCAACCAATCAGACCACAAGAGGCGTGATCAACAGGCAATGACCTATCGCTTCTCTATCTGTCATCGTGTTAAGCCTGCCCATAGCATGCCAGGTGGATAAGCCAGTCTGTGATTGGTTCCCGCAAAAGTGTAACAAGCAGTAGAAATGAATGTACGGCTTTCTAGACTGAGTTGCCAGGTGAAATCAAAACGCCGGCAGATCAGGCTGGGTTTACCCAGTCTTGTGCATCCCCTCATTTAGATTTGTTTTTTGGAGTGATTCTGAAGCAATGAATTGCTTTGTTGCTCTAAAATATCACCTTTAAAGAAGTGGCTGATAGGAAGAAATTTGAAGCAACACAGCTGCCTCTCTAAACAAGCATAGATAAGTGCAGAGAGCTTCCCTTGGGTGCTTCAGCTAAAGAGCAGTTTCCCCTAAAAGAGCAAACACAGATGGAGAGCATCTTTTTAACAATGTGTGGGTATGGTCGATATCTGTCATCCATGGATGGCCTGGTCTGAGCTGAGTGTGATGCTGAGTTGTTCTGCATCGCTGTTGAGGATTTTTCAGGCAATTCTCTGCAGTAAAGTAGCAGACCAAGGCAATTAAACACATCCTGACTCGGATTGATGCCACCAGACCGCTGAGATCCACTGAAACAATGTCAGAGCGTCCTGTGGTATATGACGTCCATATGAGACAGCTTAAGCACTGGCTTCAGACTCGAGTCCCGAGATGGGTATAGTGCGGCGGTTCGCATCCCGTAGCTATCACGGCAATATGCCACCTCATGTTCAGTCCTTGGACAGACCTTATATTTATATTGTCACAACGGATGTGTCCAAGACAGGCTGGGGTGTTGTATGCCACAGGTACACAGCTCCTGGACAAGACCTTAAACTTGACGGTTGTGTAAATAAACCGGTTTTAAGGTTTACATTAGATATTCTGACTCACTCTCCATCTCCTCCTTTGGAGTCAGCAGGGACTGCGGTCCACTCACATCCGAGCTGAGCGCAATTGTGCAGCGGCTGGGTCGGCCATGCTCTTCCACCTTGAAAGTGCATGTGGCTGCCTCAGTGGATGGTAAGTCTGTAGGGAAGCATGACCTCATCATCAGGTTCCTCAGTGGTGCTGGGAGGTTGAATTCTAGGCCATGTTTTATTCCCTCATGGGATTTCTCAGTAGTCTTGCTGGGCCTATATAGAGCTCCTTAGAAATCCACATAGAGATCCACCTCAAGCTGTTGATCCCATCACTCCACTTCGGTCTGCCGACCTGTTGGCTTCTTCTTGGCTTCTCCCTCGGCTTCAACAGATACCATCATCCTTACGGCTTCACCTGGTACTCTGACCACTGCCCTGACACTTCAGAACCATCATTGTAGCTCTGTCTCATCTGCTCTCCATCTGGAACCAGGGCTAAACTTCCAAAGGCTTAACCTCTGTCAGTCGTCCCCCGGGTATCATCAACTTAGTCTCCAAAATGGCTCTTCCCTCCATTGACTCAACCTATCAAACTGGCTGCTCTCTGGTTCCACACCTGGTTACCTCAGCTCCTAGTTTCTCCCTGGCCACCATGGTCTTTTCTGCCACCATAACCTCTAGTTTCCAGCGCTACACCGGCCCCTCTATCTGATTAATTAATCTTGAAACAGCCAAACATCAGCTGATTATTTAACCTTGCAAATGCATATGGCGGTTTAACTCTTATGCATTATCTTTGCATTATCTTATGCAGTCTTTTAGTTTTGAGTTTTCAAGTATTTTTTAATAACTACTTTAGCTATGAACTATTGTGTGCTACAGTATGTACAACTATATTTTCATTCTAAGGCCTTAGAGGGTTCAGTATTCAGTATTCATTTATATGCCGTTTGTGTGTTAAGATGATGGGGACGTTCTTCAGTGGTTTGGCTCAGTCAGGTGCCTGGTGTTGCTTTGATGAGTTCAATCGCATCAACATTGAGGTACTGTCAGTCATCGCTCAACAACTCATTACTATCAGGAATGCCAAGGCAGCCAAGGTAAAGTACATACACACTCATGCATGTACAGTATCAAACGTACTTATACATTACTTATGTTTTCTGCAACTGCATGTGTCTGGATTGTGTTTGTTTTCTGCAGCTACCTCGGTTCATGTTTGAGGGAAGAGAGATAAAATTGGTGATGACGTGTGCTGCCTTCATCACTATGAACCCTGGTTACGCTGGCAGGACTGAACTTCCTGACAACCTGAAAGCCCTTTTCCGACCCATAGCCATGATGGTGCCCAACTATGCTCTTATCGCTGAGGTGTGTGATTAAACCACCTGATCTGATCCAAGTAATGATGATAAACCACTGTAGGTGGAGGGGTCAGAGATGGGGCTGCTCACCTAATGTGTGTACTCATTAAAAGCTTTTGTCTGTTCATCTGTGTGTGTGTGTGTGTATTAAGGCTACTTCACACTGCACTGACAGTCTAACGGCAACAGACACATTCATCAGGATTTGTGGGATCATTGTATCATCAGTCTTTGTCTGTTGCCATTGTTCAGCACTTTCACTTGTTGAATGTTGGAGAAGTGACTTGCTATAAGTAATCTGGTCTCAGCTTTATTCATTGTTTGTTGGTGCAGTGGGAATGTTTGGAGATGTAACTGGTGTGATATCACTGTGATTTCCTATTTGTATAGAACATTTACTTTAACTTCAATACACACTTTATTCCCTGTCAAAATTACAAAATTATTAAATCATTTGGAGCATTTAGAGCAGAGGTGCCCAAACCGTTTAGTAACTTGCCAAAAATCTAACTTGATCAAGTGCTTTAGGCCAAAAGTAAACATTTCATTATATCTGACTTAATAATTCAGATATAATAATAATAAATGACTTAAAAATAATGAATAATTCAAATCATTTCAAAATTAAAAAATGTTATTACAAAAATATGAATTTGAAATAAAGATATCAATAGAATTTTTCTCCCCTATTTGCCTTTCTCTTGTGATATAGCATGGCAGGCCATATCAGGCTACGTCTACACTAATCTGTATACATTTAAAAACTGAGTTTTCGTCTAAAAACGTTCCGCGTCCACACTATCATTTTCAATAGTTTTCCAAAAAATTTTCATCTACACTGAAACGTCTGAAAACGCTTACATCCCCGTACTGCGCATGAGCAAATCCAAGACGCTTCGACTTGCGTCATTTCCGCTACTCGTTTTTTTACTCTTCGAAATTTTGCGCCAATGTCGAGAAAAGGCACTGAGTTTTTTAACAGTATGTACAAACTGACATTAATATTTTACAAGGCTGTCAAAACAGAAAGCATACAAAACAACTGCTGTACAATGTCGTTCACCATCTTGGCTGAATTGGTCATATGACTGCATCACATGGCTAAAAATGCGTCATCGTATTAAAAAGCCTCCTTTTTCACAGTCCACACTATGGCGCGAAGACGGTGTTTTCAAATTTATCCGCTTTGGAGAGCGTTTTCAAAACGATACGTTTTCATTGACTTAAAACGCTGTCTCAGTGTGGACGGAAGGCCAAGAGAGAAAAATATATGGACATGGCCTCAGAAAGGGTCACAGGTCAACTAGCTCACAGGCCCTGGTTTCGGCACCCTTAATAATATTAAATAGCAGTAGTAACAATAATAATAAATATAAGTATTATTTTTTTAAATCACCAGATTTTGTCCACAACAAACAAACTCTTTTACTCAAAGGAACTAACAATTTTAGGGAACTAGGGAAATCTCCTCAAACCACAGCTAAGAATCTCAATATTATAATGTTTTATCTGACAACCCAGACAGCTCTACAGTATATTTTACCTTAACACCTCTTTCTCTGTAGGTGATCCTGTATTCTGAGGGCTTTGAGTCTAGTAAGACTCTTGCAAGGAAGATGACTCAGATGTACAAACTCTGCAGTGAGCAGCTCTCTCAGCAAGATCACTATGACTTTGGCATGAGAGCTGTCAAATCTGTGCTGGTCATGGCAGGGTGAGGCATTCAGGGTTGATCTCTGATTTTTTTTGTACTCATTTTACACATTACCCATTGAGTAAATCTCATATACACTAGCGTTCAAAACTTTGGTTGGTACATTATTTTATTTTTTATTATCAATGTTTTAAAGATCAATGTTTAAAAGAACAGCATTATTTGAAATATAACTTATATAAAGTACATGTCTTTTCTGTCACTTTTTATTAATTTAATGATCTTTCAATGATGAACGGTGCATAAATAACGTAGACCAGTCTTGGAAAGTGTTTGTTTAGGGTTTTAGGGTTGCTTTATTAACAAGTCAGTCGTTCATTGAGAATTAATATGCACATGCTCGGTCACAGTTAGTAATGTGTTTGGGGTAAAGGCCAATAAAATACAGATATGCAAAAAAACTCTAAGCAGATCATTGCCAACAGCAAAGTCTTTAGTGTGTGTGTTGATTGTGTGTGTGTGTGTGTGTGTGTGTGTGTGTGTGTGTTTGTGTGTATGTTGACATCCTTTTATTTCATTGTGTTCTTCAGTGGTTCAGAAGGTAAACTAATGTGATTAAGTCTACTAAACTATTAACAAGAATTAACAACTTTAGGGGAGTGTGTTTAAAAAGTGAGAGTAAATTAGAGCACCATATTGAGTGTAATTGCTGATATGGAATTAATACAGGCTGTTTAATAGCTTGGATGTCTTTTATGATTCCCACAGTACTAATTAGTGGTGCTTATCAAGGCATGAATGACACTTCAAATCATGTGGCTTGTTGAGGAGAGGTGTGAAGTGATCATTAAAACGTTAAAATGTGTGAAAAAATCCCCTAAGACAGGAAGCAGCCACATAGCAACCATCTAGAAATTACCTAGCAATCACCCTAGCAAAACCACCTACAACACTCTGGCGGACAAGCACCACTTAGTCTACCTCATATTTTCCACCCTAGCAACCACATAGCAATGCACTAAAAGCACTTACACAGAGCATTCACAGTGCATCACTCCCTTTTTCTTCAGAAAATGTAAAAATCTTGTTTATTTTGTGAATGCCATCTATAATAAGATCTATTGTGTGATGTCCTGTGGAAATAGTGATTGTGTGATGTCCTGTAAAAATAGTGAGAATTCAATGTTTTCGTGCTGCAAGTTCTTGTATTCCTGCTCACATTTTCTAATATTATGTATTATGTGTGTTTGTGTGGTGTTCAGGTCCTTAAAAAGAGAAAACCCTCACTTGAGCGAGGATGTTGTTCTGATCAGAGCTCTGCGAGATTCGAACCTGCCAAAGTTCCTCAAAGATGATGCAGTGCTTTTCAGGTGACTAATCGTGTTGTATATTAAACACTATACATGTAAAAAATAAAAAACAAACATTAATCTTGTGAAATAATATTGTAAAAACGTCTCAGTTACATTTGAAACCTGAGTTCCCTGAATAGGGAACGAGGTGCTGCATCACCGCTGCGGGAACGCCTCAGCGTGATTGCGTCCTGAAGCACGTATGTAACCAACCAATGAGGCGATGGAACGTCATAGGCGGGTGACGTCATAGACCTGGAAACTATAAAGCACCCGTGAACACAAACAGACACTAGCTTCTGAAACAGCCTGAAGTAAGCACTCACGGGCAAGCAGGGAGTATGCCGGGTGATGCAGCGTCTCGTTCCCTATTCAAGGAACTAAGGTTACATACGTAACCGAGACATTCCCGTTTCAAGGGAACTTGAGCTGCATCCCCGCTGTGGGAACGACAATACCCACATCCCCATATAGCCAGATGCCCGTCAACCATTGGCTAATGAACGAGCACCCATGCCCGAGGCGTGGCATTGAGGTCAAGCTCATAGAACCTCACAAAGGTGTGTGGCGAGGACCAACCCGCCGCATCACAGACTTCATTCAGGGAAGCCCCTGATAACAAAGCATTAGAAACCGCATACTCCTGGTAGAGTGAGCCCATACAGCCAAGGGAGAAGGCTGACCGGGCACCTCATAAGCAAGCGAGATGGCCTTGACCACCCACTTGCTCATTCTCTGCTTGGATGCTGGGCCCCCTCGAGAGGGTGGCCCTAAACAAACTAACAGCTGTTCAGTTTTCCTCCATAGGGCAGCTTTGTGGATATAAGCATCTAGGGCCCGAACTGGGCAGAGCAGATTGAGTGTTTCCTGGTCTGACATCCGAAAGGGAGGAGGACAAAAAGCCTGCAGTATAACTGGCCCATTAGTAAGGACCTTAGGAATGTAACCCGGAATATAAGAAAGCCTAACTATACCGGGCGCAAATTTTAAGCATGAGGGTGCCACAGAGAGAGCGTGAATGTCTCCAATTCTCTTGAGAGACGATATAGCAAGCAAGAATATAGACTTAAGAGTTAGAAACTTTTTAGGAACTTCTTCAATTAGCTCAAATGGTACCAAAGAAAGGCCCTGAGCCTAAAGTCTAAAGTCTAAAAGGCCTAAGTCTCAAAGTATCCCGAAGGAAATGAGTAATCAGCGGATGTCGCTTCAATGAAACACATCCCAAAGACATGTGGTAAGCTGCTAAGGCCGCCACATATACCGTCAATGTGAAGGGGGCTAATCCTACTGGTGATCCCCACACCAAGAAGTGAAGAGTTTCCACTTCAAAGCATACAATTTCCACGTGGAGGGAGCTCTAGACTGTAGAATGGTCTCCACAACCCCAGTTGGGAGACCTGAGGGGGCCCACTGGAGGAGCTGACGAGCCAGCTTGTATAACGGGCGCAACCTCAGCCCCCCCTGATGGTTTATGTAGGAGACCACCGATGTGTTGTCTGTGCGAACTAACATATGATGGCCCCTGAGCTCTGACAGGAAGAGTCTCAGGGCCTGAATCACTGCCAACATCTCCAGACAATTTATGTGCCAAGAACGATGATGGTCCTGCCACTGGCCCTGGGCCGAGCGACCACTCATGACCGCTCCCCACCCGTGAAGGAAGCATCCGTCGTTAGAGTGACTCGACGACAAGGAACTCCCAACTCTGGGCCTTGAACCAAGAACAAAGGCTGTTTCCATATCATCAACGCACAAAAGCAACGCCTTGTGACCTTGATAATACGAAAAAGAAAAACCCCTTGGTCTTGAGCCACTACTCCAACCGTCTAATGTACAACAGGCCGCAAGGAATCACGTTGAACGCTGCTGCCATCAGACCCAACAGTCTCTGATACTGTTTGACAGTAAGTGGTTGATCTAGTTTCATCCCTTTGACTGCTGAGAGAATCGACCCCACACGAGGATCTGATAGGCGAGCCCGCATGGTGGCCGAATCCCACACAACCCCAAGATACTTAGTTCTCTGAGTTGGCAAAAGAACACTTTACTTGGACTCCAATCTCAGCCCAAGCTTCCTTGATGTTGAATCACTAACTGCAGCGACTGTGCTAAAATCAACCAATCGTAGATGTGGTTAAGAATTTGGATCTCCTATATGCGCAAGGGAACTAGAGCTGCATATACACACTTCGTGAAGGTGCGGGATGACAAACCTAGACCGAACGGAAGAGCGCCGAGAGCGTCGTCCCCCGCCCCACCCCTTTTATGAGGGAGTACGCGTGGCGACGCTCTGCTTTATTGCGCTCGATGTGTGGACCTCGTACTCGGTTTCCGCTGCTCCCAGCAACAGCAGAAGTCTGGGGTTTCCGAGGGAGAAACTGTTGGAGTGCTGCCGACTGTTTCTTAGCCTCCTGAAATTGACAGTATTTTAATAATTCAGTAATTCGGCGTCACTGAACAGACCGTCAGGAGACAACGGCGCTTCCAACAGAAAATGTTTGTCTCTTTCCTTTATCTCGGTTAGGTTCAGCCATAAGTGCCTCTCTGTGGCCACCAGGGCTGCCATAGTACAGCCAACAGATCTGGCCATCTCCTTGGTGGCACGGAGAACAAGATCGGCTGATGATCGGAGCTCTCTGATGACATCAGCTCCGATCTCCTCACTTTCCTCCAGACCTTTTAGCAGGTCAGCTTGGAATGCTTGCACTATTGCCATAGTGTGCAAGCATGCCGCAGCCTGATCTGCTGCCGAGTACTCTTTGCCCACCAAAGGCAATGTAGCTCTTAATGGCTTGGTGGGCAATGTCTGGGCTTTAATTGATGACGCCATATCGTGAGAGAGATGGCTTGCATGCATCTCCTTCACCCTCTGCATCGACCCATATCCATATCTTTTCAGTCCAACTATATTACTATAGGTGGATGTTTGCAGGCTGAAAGTCCTGGATGAAGACGATTCCATGACCTCGACACTTCAGTGTGGAGGTCGGGAAAGAACGGTAAGCCCCGATGTGGAGGTTGAGCAGAGTGCGCGTGTAGGAAATGCTCGTCTAATCAGCTTCTCATTGATGGGCGTTACTGACTTTCTTGTGGCCAGTCCAAACTGAGCCTGGCCACTGCTCTACTCAACACATCCACTAGCTCCTCACTGGCAGGGGAACGAAGTGGCGAGGAGAACCTCAAGAACCTCCTGTGACACGGAAGGATGGAGATTAGAGCTATCGTGACGAACCAGTCCTCGGACTGGATCTGACCCACGATAATGGGTATAGTGAGCATTTTGAATCTGAACCTCCTCAGAGACTGATCCAAAAGCCTCAGATATAAAATCGGATGCAACCCCCCATCCTTTTTGGGAACTATAAAGTACCGGCTGTAGAACCCGGATTCTCTCTCCAGCGGAGGAACGCGCTCTATGGCTTCCTTCGCCAGTAAGGATTTTACTTCTAGTTCCATCACCCGAACCCGCTCTGGTACCACTGCGGTCCAGTTCAACCCCTTGAACCTTGGAGGAGGGTGACCGAACTGCAGTCTGTGACCGCTCTCTACAGTATGCAGGACCCATGTAGAAATGCTCGGAAGGCACTTCCATGCGCTGAGATAATCTACTAAGGGAACCAGCCTCTCGAGGCTGGCGTCGGGTGTTACACGAGGCTTGTCTCCAACCCCCTGAAGTGGCTGACCGGCAGGAAGTAGTTGGGAACGAGCCCCTTCGCGGGAGGGACTGCCCTTCCCGGCAGCCTCCTCAGATCGCCCTTAGGAGCGGAAGGCTGCTGGTGAGAACGCTGCCTCTGTTGCCAAGCTCCCGGAGAAGGGGCTCTAGAGGCAACGCTCTCCTTCTGCATCTGACGATGCGAGGAGCTGGCAGACGGCTGAGGCTGCCCGCTAGGGCCAGCCTTCCCGGGCTTAGAGCGGCGAGGGAGATACTGCTGGAAGGCCGCTGACTGTTTCTTTGCCTCCTGGTGTCTGGAAATGACGGTGTTAACCAGGTCTCCAAACAAACCAGAAGGCGAGATCGGGGTGTCCAGGAGAAAGGCTCTATCTATCAGATCCGGGAAAAATGGTAAGCCCCGGCGCGGTGTTTGGACCCAGTGCGAAAGAAACCGGTCATCCAGTCTGCTGGGTGGCTGGACTTCCTGTGTCTCTTGTGGCCAATCGATTTTTAATTTGGCCACCACCCGGGTCAACACCTCGACCAGCTCCTCATGGGCGGGTGGATGAAACGTTATATTTCCCGCTTCATCTCCCGCCTCAATGAGCATCGGACCCTTCAACCCGGGGGAAGATGCCACAAAGCGGGCTTCCACACGGGGAGTAAGGTCCTTGGTCCTTGGAGGAGGATTGGGAAAGTGCCGCAGAAGTCCCGCTGTTAACCCAATGATCTGCGACCCAGAGCCGCCTCAACATTTTTTTTTAGGGTGATCAAAAAAAAGATCACCCTCAAAAAAAAAATTTGAGATAGGAAATCATCAGTATTAAAACAATAAAAGACCTGAAATATTTCAGTTGGTGTGCAATGAATCTAAAATAATATGAAAGTTTAATTTTTATCATTACATTGTAAAAAAATAATGAACTTTATCACAATATGCTAATTGTTTGAGAAGGACCTGTATATATGTGTGTGTGTGTGAGAGAGAGAGAGAGAGAGAGAGAGAGAGAGAGAGAGAGAGAGAGAGAGAGAGAGAGAGAGAGAGAGAGAGAGAGAGAGAGAGAGAGAGAGAGAGAGAGAGAGAGAGAGAGAGAGAGAGAGAGAGAGAGAGAGAGAGAGAGAGAGAGAGAGAGAGAGAGAGAGAGAGAGAGAGATTTGTTGACCATGGCATCCACCATAAGGGGGAGCCACCATAATGTAGAATAAAATAGCTTTTTCCATCTCATGTGAGTGTACATTATTTTACACATATTCAAAAGTACCATTAATTTCTTTAGATATAAAGTTTTTTTTCTTGTATTAATTCAGTGAAATGACACATGTCTTATAAGTCCAAGGTGTTTTTGGGGCCACTATATTTGTCTGTGTAAATACCTAACTCTCACTCTTTTTTTTACCTTAGTGGCATCCTGTCAGACCTTTTCCCTGGTGTCACCATCCCAGACCATGACTACGGTGTCCTGCAGACCACTATTCATTCATCTCTGTGCCAACGCTCCCTCCAGCCCCTCCCAAGCATCATAAGCAAGGTCATACAGCTCTATGAGACTATGCTGGTCCGCCATGGGGTAATGCTTGTGGGGCCCACTGGAAGTGGCAAGACTACTGTTTATCGTGTGCTGGCAGACACCTTGGATACCCTGTATCACGCTGGCCACCAAAATCCCTTCTACCGCCCTGTTAAGACTTATGTGCTGAACCCAAAGTCAGTCAGCATGGGCGAACTTTACGGGGAGGTGAACACACTGACGATGGAATGGCGGGATGGTCTGATGGCTCTTTGTGTACGGGCAGCAGTTCAGGATTTCAGTGATGACCACAAATGGGTGATCAGTGATGGCCCGGTGGACGCACTGTGGATTGAGAATATGAACACAGTGCTGGATGATAATAAGATGCTCTGCTTGGCCAACAGTGAAAGGATTAAGCTCACGCCTTCCATACACATGATGTTTGAGGTGAGATGCGCAAATGTGCACATGGTCCGTTTTTGTTAAATTCCACATGCACTTCTCACTTTTAATTAGAGGCTAGTCACACACGCTTAAATGCCATGCTTTTTTCAATCAGGTTCAAGACCTGGCTGTGGCATCTCCTGCCACAGTAAGCCGTTGTGGGATGGTGTACATTGACCCAGAGGAGCTTAAGTGGATGCCGTATGTCCAGACGTGGCTCACAGGTTTAGCCGAGAAGGTGAAGCCTTTAAAACTCTCTCAGGACTCACAAAGCAGAGTGCTTACATTGTTTTACAGTCACTGACGCATTAGAAAGAGTCTTAATTAACAGTTTTATAGGCAAACATTAAAGTTAGTTTTTAGACCTGTATACCTATTACCATCTGGGAAATATGTTTTGTTGATTTATTTAGATTACAGAGCCTGTACGTGAATATCTGATGGAGCTGTTTCAACAATATGTGGAGAAGGGCCTGCAGTTTGTTTCAAAGCACTGTGTGCAAGCCATTGGACAGGTGGACATCAGTAAAGTCACAACCCTCTGCTGCCTATTGGAAGCATTACTGTTCAGCGATGGAGCCCCTAATCTCAAAATGGTATAATGTATCTTATCTATCATCAAAATGAATCAGACACGGCATTCTAACACATTTTCAAAAGCCTCGTAGTAGTAGTATAGAAAGCTTAGTAGTAGTAGTGAATTAATAAACCTGAAGAGAAATTCTTATTTATCTCTGAATGTTTGGTTTTTTCGCCTTTCAAGAGATATGAAGAAATATAAAGATTTTGACTTGAGTTGCAAGTTGAATACCATGAATCAAAACACTGGACTGGCACAGTTCAGAATATTTAGACCCCAAAACTGCTGCTTACTTGTAACACACTTACTGTATATTGATGTATAGTAGTGCTGCAGTATAAGCTAAGAGTAACAATTTCAAGTTGCTAGAAATTGCGGTATGGGGGTATTCAACTGTTTGCTTTTTTATGTGCTTTTGTGTATTTATTTGCAGGAGCCCAGCAAGTTGAACAGTATGTTGTGTCAGACGTTTGTATTCTGCTACCTGTGGGCAGTGGGGGGGAATTTGGTTGACAGCAACTGGGACACATTCGACACCTTCGTCAGGCAGCAGTTTGACGACAACAGTAACACAAAGGTAAATTAATAAATTAAATGTAATGTAATGCATACCGCAAATACATTTCATATACTCTGAAATAATCTCAGATCCTTTAGATTAAATTGTGAAGTATGCTTGCACTTATGGATACATTTATCAACGAGCATAACTGTGAATTTCTGTTTAATTGCCTTCATTTATGGCGACCATATAAGCTTTCTAATAGTATTTTGTCCAGGAAAAGACTCTACAAGATTTGGAGGAACATGTTTTGTTCTTTACAGATTTGCAGCCATGCATTTTCATTTAATTCATTTTTTTTCTCTAGTCCCATCATCATTTTTTCTCAATGGCCATACAGTAGCTATTCCTGTTAAATAGCTGATGTTGAACATTGAAGACACTGCAAACCTCCTCTGGGCTTTGACCCCGAAAAGAGCACATTAACCTGACTGAAAGGTCATTGTAAATTATATATATCACCTGACTGGTTCAATTATTTTTATATAGACAGCTATGTCTTGTCTCGTGTGTCTGTCACATTAATAAATGTGACCTCAGGAATATTTAATGAGAAATAGATTGAAGAAAAACAATATGCCCTAGACATTTGTATAAGGAAGGATTAAGGGAAGGTGTGGTATTTATTTCAGAATGTCGGAATGCAGTGGAGAGGTCATTATTAGTATTCCACAGAGCAAGACAGAAGGATCAAGGGAGGAGGGGAGGGAGGAGGGGAGTGCAAAAGAAAAGGAAGTGGTCAATTTGAGATGAACAAGGGTGCTAGAACCTGCCCTTATAATACACTCACAACGTTTATTTATTTATTTATACATTATTCAGACTCTTGATATTTCCGTTATATTTATCAAACAAACCCCCTTATGATTATCAAATTGAAGCATCCAAGCTAAATTTACAGACCAGAATATCATCATAATGATCTATCTGTCTATCTGTCTGTCAATAATGCAGTGGTTCTTGCATCCTCAAAATTATTTCTTACACACAATTATTGAGAAAACCTGAAATATAGTGCAAAATCCATATGGACTACTTATATTGTGTTTTATGTTGTCGTTCTAGGAACTTGACATACTCGACATGACTTGACTTTCATTTCATGAAAAAATAGCTACCATGATATTCTGATAAAACGTGTTGGGACATTATGAATGGAATACATATTAGAGTAAACTCTCTCTGTCTCAATTACAGTTGCCCAGTGGAGGTGATTTATGGAGCGTGTATATGAACTTTGATACTAAATGTTTGGAGCCATGGGAGAGGATCATTCCTCCCTTTAGCTATAACAGTGAGTTGCCCTTCTTTGAGATGCTGGTACCCACCACAGACACGGTGAGGTATGGATACCTGATGGAAAAACTGCTATCTGTCAAGCACTCTGTCCTCTTTACTGGCATCACTGGAGTGGGAAAGGTAAGACAGGCATGTGTTTAATGTAACTGTGTAACTATGTAAGTGTGTGTGAAGCCGTAAAGTTTTATATGTTCTGTTTATGTTTCGTCACTAGAAATTGCTTACTAGGCTTATTGTGTGTTTTAGTCTGTTGTGGCCCGGGCATTGTTGAACAGTGTGCAGGAAAAGGCAGGTTATGTCCCCATATACATCAACTTCTCAGCCCAAACTTCATCAACCAGGACCCAAGAGATCATTGAGTCAAAACTGGAGAAGAAGAGAAAGAATATACTTGGTGAGGGGCATTTAGATACGGGTTGAGTTATGGAGGATTTAGCCACGATTTTTGTGGCTCTGTAAACTGCCATACTGAAAATCATCATCTGTGTGCTTTTGTATCAGGTGCTCCTGCTAATAAAAAGATTGTGGTGTTTGTGGATGATCTGAACATGCCAAAGTTGGACACATATGGCTCTCAGCCCCCTATAGAGCTGCTCAGACAGTTCCAGGACTTCCACGGATTCTATGACAGAGAAAAGTTCTTCTGGAAGGAAATACACGTAAGCAACAGCGTTAGGGGTAATGCATTACGAGTAACTTGAGTTACATAATCAGATTACTTTTTTCAAATAACCAGTAAAGCTACAGATTACTTTTAAATTTACAATAAAATATCTAGGATACTTTTTTAAATAAGTAACTTGTTACTTTGTTTTCCCATTTATCGACTGACACCTCTCCTATCCCCATGTTGAGAGAAATTGGCAGAAAGTGCTCAGGCGTTGTTTGCACTGACTGTGAACATGATTGATACTGTAGTTTTAGAATAAATGTGAGCAGGCATTTACTTATCTCACTTGCAAAACAAAAACTTTATTAACCAACTTACCATACTCATTTTTAAAACCAACTTACTCATTTTTAAAACTTACCATAAAAAACTTTACACAAAAATTATACTTGCTCACAAACCCATCTCATGGCTCATTTGGACATCTTGAATTAATCAATATTGATCTTGACTAAGTTTTTGTCTCTGTTATGTGTATTTAATGAGACTTAAATCTATCTAATTATTAATTGGTGGAGATATTGGAGTTGGTGGAGATACATGCATAATTGTTAACTAGAACCATAACTGTTGAGATTCCCATCCCTAATCACGGGCAACTGCTGTGTAGACCAGTAGTTTGCGCAGACACCTTAGGGACCAAAATCCAATTTTATCAAGCATTTTAATCGTTAAACATTTTCTCACTCCCTGCCTCTCTTTCACTCACTATCGAGATGGAAAATAATGTATGTTGTAATGTTTATCATATAATGAGCGGGGCTAATGCTTGATGTTTGAAGTAGCTGCTCTCATTTTATTGTTGTCTCATCTTGGGAATGGTGCTTAATTATGTATTTTTCACACACCAACATCAAGTAAAGCTTCTGCTTGTTGAACACACACACACACACATACACATGTACAAACACAGATAAAAGTGCATAATATAAACAAGGACAATTATGCGATTTGGCAAGGTTACAGAGAAATATGGGGATCTGAGAAGTTGCAGTCAACCTCAGTTCTAATCAATCTCAAATATGAGTTACGATAAAATAAAAGACAGAAATATGAGTAAAGAACCCGCAGAGGTTTAAAATGATGATTTGTGGTCCTAAAGTGAGCTTTGCCCTTGGAGAAACTGATCTGGGTTAGTGTAGATCTTTGGTGGCTGAATATGAAACTGCTTTGACTTTGACACAGCAACATTTCCTGAATGATTTTTCTGTCATTTGAAGAGTAATTGGTCATTAACTTTCTAGCTGTCATGAATGCTCTCATTTTAATTTGGGTTGTAATCAATATTACATTAATTTCTTCTAGTAAAGGCATGAGATTAGTGGAGGTGTCAAAAAAGTTAAATAATGTCCCTTGGATATTTCATTCATATGCACTTATTCACCTTTTTCTCTTTCCTTCTCCTCCCTAAAGGATATGACCATAGCTGCAGCCTGTGCGCCTCCTGGTGGAGGTCGTAACCCTGTGACCCCTCGTTTCATCCGCCACTTCAGCATGCTGTGCCTCCCAACGCCCTCTGAGCACAGCCTCAAACAGATTTTTAAGGTCAGACATATGGTAGCACTCATTTTGAATGAACATTTTACTTTTAAAGTCAACATGAAATCAAAATAGCTCTTATTGTGCTTGAGTCACTGGTGCACATTATTCCAAACAAACGTTTCAAATATTAAGAATTTGCTCTGCATCTGAAACAACTTTCCTTTTTTAGTTGTCATTATGATTTCCCCTCCAATTACCTGGATCTGTTCTGTATGTAACATCCAGTCTCGTCCCTCTAGATAAAATCCCATCCTGTTCTACTTTTTTTCTAATTGAAAAACCTGTTTCATTCAGAAATATGTCACATATATGCATGACAGTCAATGGATACCCAGCACTGTTTCATGTTGACTTTAAAGCTGTTGCATGCTGTGCCTGATGACCCTGAAGACATCAAAGTCTGAATCTAAAATTCTAAGTCTGTTGACTTAGAAAAGGCAATGATCTTGAGCCAACATAAGCTGTTCCCAAACCTGGTGAGATGTCTACCAAGACATCATATTAAAGCTGAAAGTATACTTGAATTTACAGCTGTTTGAAAAGGTAGGCAACATACAGTAGTGGCCAAATTTATTAGAACACTTTGCATCTTGGAGTCGCCTTATTGGGCCTGGATTTGTTTTCCAAGATGACAATGACCCAAAACATTTTTCTAACTATTGCCGGAACTACCTGTGACGGAAGGAATCTGCTGGAACATTGAAAATGATGGACTGGCTCCTTCAAAGTCCGAACCTCAAACTCATCAAGCACATTTGGGGCTAGTTGGGAAAAAAAACTGGACAGATCTGTTGTACATTCTCTTTTAGGGTGACATCTGTCAAGGGATTCCAGGTGAAAACTCTGGCATATTGACAGAAATGTTAATTAATATGCACTGTCCCTGTAATAAATAAATAAACATTCAAAGGAAAGCCTTTGGCTTCATTTACAGAAGGCATGGGTGTTCATTAGTGTTTCCTTAGTGTAACATTAGTGTTCAATTTCTCAGAGGAAGTATACTGACACTATGCCAGAGATATGTGCTGCTATAATTGCTGCAAAAGCTAGATATACCAAATATTAAATAAAAACTGATAAAAACAGTATGACTCACTTCATCTGATTTGTGATGGTAAGAGCAACCATCTGTATGTTTCATGAGAATTATGATATTAAATCATGTTTTGGAGGCAAAAAAGTCAATATTTTCAGATCTGTCAGGTGTTTTAATAATTTTGGCCACCACTCTGATTAGTATTCTAAGATACTGGTACTATGTGTTGGATAAAATTTATGGCAGAATTTTATATCCAGAGTACAATATTAGAGCGCATTGCGACAAACTCAATGAAAGAAATTGTTTAAAGGGATCCCCTGGTGTTGAGACTTGTATGGCTTAATATAACATAAATGATGTCTCTTACTGAATTATGTAGTAGAAAACCCATGAAAGATCTACGTTATTTTAAAAATCGATTTTATATTTGGACCATGGGCGGCGCCATTTTGTTTGCGTTCTAGGTTGATGACGTAGAGTGGTTGAACTCCTCAATCAGCTGGCATTACCCGTAGCTATTTTTACCACAACGCAACTCGAAAATTGTTTCAGAGTTAAACAAAACCAATGAATTGCTTTGTAATTATACTTAAAACACACTCAAACATACATGTGCACACAAACTCACCTACACAAGTCACAAACAGATCGGCGGGCGCGCACACGACAGGCTCTGTCTCAATCGAGATGTTGGGCTGCTCAGTCTCCACGACGGGCTGAATCTGAAATCGACCCTATACCCTTAAATAGGGCATTATTTGAAGGGACGGACATTTGTAGTGTTGTCCGACACCATAGTGCATGTTCGAGTGCAGTCATTCAGTCTCACGTTCCACCGCAATAACGAGTAAAGCCGATTTACAAACAGCTGTCCGACTTCACGCACTCAAACATACATGTGCACACAAACTCTCTCTCTCACACAGACTCTCACACACACCCCAACAGATCGGCGCGAACACACACACACACACACACACACACCCCAACAGATCGGCGCGAACACACACACACCCCAACAGATCGGCGCGAACACACACACACACGCACGCACTGCGCACGCATACATAACCCTCAATCTATTCCCTGTGTTGATATCCTGTTCAACACATCCTGTTCCCTAGATAGACTGTTGATAGTAGATTAACTATAATGCCTAATGTGACCAGCAGAGGGAAATATCTAGGTAGGACGATGGGATAAAGTAACGTGAGGAAGAGAGGCAGGATGTTTTGGTGATGATGCATGCGATTGAGACAGAGCAGTCAGGTGTGTGTGTGCGCGCCCACCGATCTGTTGACTGTGACTTGTGTAGGTGAGTTTGTGTGCACATGTATGTTTGAGTGTGTTTTAAGTACAATTACAAAGCAATTCATTTGTTTTGTTTAACTCTGAAACAATTTTCGAGTTGCGTTGTGGTAAAAATAGCTACGGGTAACGCCAGCTGATTGAGGAGTTCAACCACTCTACGTCATCAACCTAGAACGCAAACAAAATGGCGCCGCCCATGGTCCAAATATAAAATCGATTTTTTAAATAACGTAGATCTTTCATGGGTTTTCTACCACATAATTCAGTAAGAGACATCATTTATGTTATATTAAGCCATACAAGTCTCAACACCATGGGATCCCTTTAAAGGGGGGGTGAAACACTCAGTTAATCTCATGTCAATCGTGAGTACCTATAGAGTAGTATTGCATCCTTCATATCTCCGAAAAGTCTTTAGTTTTATTATATTTATAAAAGAAATATAGGCTGTACCGAGTCTTTCCGGAAAAAAAACGAGCGCCTCTAGGCGTATCGTGTAGGCGGAGCTACAGAGTGACGAGCGCGCAAAGCGGTGACGTCCTTAAGCGTGGAGAAACCCATGGCTATCGATCTCAGCTAATAGATATATGATCCAGAATCATTCGGAGGCTGAAATAAATTGAACAGGAGAAACAGCAACAGCAGGACGTCCGTCTCTGTGGTATGTACTGTATTTAGTGGCCTGTCAACATTTGTGTGTCTTAACTCGCAGTTTATGAGGACATGATTCGGTTTATGGACTATTGTATGCGACTAAACCTTAGCAGTAGCAAGCAAAACGGGTTTGCACGTCTGACTAGTGTAACATTATACATAAAACAACAATGGAGTCCGTTAGCGCATTTGAAAGCACGCGATTGTGTCATTTACTGATGTTTACTCAAGTGACGATAGCCAACAGCACAGACATTTGAAGCAGTTTTACTCACCGGCTGCTTCCAAAGCAGGACCGAACCTTTATCGCTGGGACCGCTCCGTCAAAAACACACTTCTTTGGTATGATTTGGTGAAGTCCTGTGACGGCAGTGACTGTGGAGATCCACTTTGCGACGCGACTCAAGCGATGTTGTGAAGCTTCCCGTCATTTCTGCGTTCAAATCGGTTCAAATGCAACGCTGCCTTCCCGGAATGCTGTGCTGAAGCGTTAAGTCGCTTGATGTCACCCATAGGAATAAAGTGGAGCGCGGCGCCGAGTGTTTATGGACGTGCATTTGCTCTCTCGCTCTAGTCACGCGCGCGCGCACCCTACTGGGAGAAGAGCCTGTACGGCCCATACAAGGACCTTCCGCTCTATTAACGTCAAGCCGACCCATACTCGAAAAAAACTCTCCGAAACTTGTGAGAAACCGAAAGTATTTTTGGTACAGAAATACTCCATCAAACGTCCAACATTAGTTTTTGAAACTTTGTCTATGTTTAGGATGGGAATCCAAGTCTTTAACAGTGTAAAAAGCTCAGTATGCATGAAACAGCATTTCACCCCCCCCCCCCCCCCCCTTAAGAACATTTCTGATGAAAAAATATTTCCATTGACATGGGCTGTTTTGCCAAATATTTTTTGTGTAATGTATTTTATGGTTACTAGAGTGTTGCATTAGCTTAGCCACATGCTTATGTCAAAATCTATTGACATCTGTTAGACTGCCCGGACAAATGCTAAAATTCTTTCAGAACATTTGTATCTCTAAACTTACTGCATTTAAAGCCCAACCACTACAACAATTAAAACACAGATTTTGTAACCCGGTTTTGAAACTTCTTTCAACAATAAATTCAAGACATTTAGAATTTGTGTTTTTAAGAACATGTCAAGTTCTATTATGTTCAGTGATGTTGCATATCTGTCTAGCTGTAATTGCTGTCTTTCCTGTAGCTGTCTTTCCTGTAGCTCAATGAGTAGAGCATGGCGCTAGCAACGCCAAGGTCATGGGTTCGATTCCCAGGGAAAGCAAGACTTGACAAAAAAATGTAAAATGTGTACCTTGAATACAATGTAAGTCGCTTTGGATAAAAGCGTCTGCCAAATGCATAAATGTAATTTAATTTGCATTATGTGAACGTCCCTTAAGAATCTCTTAATTGTGTTCAGTAGCCATGACCCTTAACCTCTGTAATTGGGCTTCCTCATTAAGACAACCCATCGAGTAGTTAAGTATTAAAATATGCAGTTGTCCATATTTCTAGTAGCTTTCTATATAGAAATTTGACTTCAGAGTAGCTCATTAGGAAATGGAGCTGTCCAGAGTTATGAAGCCAAAGCCTGAGAGCTGGAGTTGTCCATGGTTTTGAACTGACAGTCTGAGAGTATAAACTGGTCAATACTGGAGGTATCCATAGTGGTAAAGTTCTTTAGACAAACTGTACACTTAGAAATATTACTGTCTTAAACTCTACACTTGCTGTGCACACTGACTTCAGTTCTTATATATGCACGTTTGTAGGCAATTTTAGGGGGTTTCCTCACTGAATTTCCCATAGCAGTGAAGCAGGCAGCTGACAGCATTGTGGATGCTGCTGTTGAGATCTACCATCGTATGAGTATAGACCTGCTGCCTACACCAGCAAAATCTCACTACGTTTTCAACCTTAGAGACCTCTCTAAATGTGTGCAAGGTAAGAGACACAGACAAGTGTACAAACACACACATACATAGACATTTCAGACATTTGCAAATTATTTACCCAGGCTGCCATTTTTATATTGCACACAAATCACTTAAAACCTTTAAAATCACAATGCATCTAAAACAATGCAACTCATAGCCTTTTTATCCAGAGTATTTGGCATCTCTAGTGCCTAAATACACCAAGGGATTGTAAAGAGCTTCTTTTGTTTCGGAGCTCCCAAATGACCAATAAAAATGCTCTCTCATAATTTGAAAGGTGACTTGGGGGCTGTTCTTAAAATAAATGTATCATCCAGGGGCTGAATTGTAGTCTTTTAATAGGAATATTGTCAGTTTAAACTAAAAACTCTCAGCACATCCCCCATCTGATTATGCTTTTTATTTGTGTTTTTATTAACAAAAGGTCACACACAAGTTCATCTATTACGGTTCATTGATCTGTAGACAAAGAATTGATTATTTGCCAGAAGTCATTCTTTTTATAAAATGAAAGATATAATAAAGAATATGCATGAATGTTAAAGACATTACATTTCTGCCTATGCATGTGTGTGTGTTTCTGTATAGGTATGTTGCAGTGTGAGCCAACTACAGTGAGAGATCAAAACCAGATCTTCCGTTTGTTCTGTCACGAGTGTCAACGTGTCTTCCACGATCGACTCATCAACAACGAGGACAAGAGCTATTTCAATACCATGATCTCTGAGATAGCAAGTAAGCATATTGTAGCTGATTGACTGGGGTTTTGGGGTGCCAACTTGTAAGTCTACTTATAAGTCAAATTTATAATCTTAATGTCAACCCTTACATAGGATTCTGCTTGTTATTCTTTAACATATGAACCCTGCTGAGCTACAGGCAATACAGTAACATATAATAATAAACCACAAAAGAAAAAGAAAAAAACGTCTCGGTTACGTATGTAACCCTAGTTCCCTGAGGGAACGAGACGCTGCGTCGAAACGCTGTGAGAACGCCTCTGCGTTAATGCGTCGTGAAGCACCTGTAGAACCATTCCATCGGAAAATCGATCGATCGTCGGCGTGATGACGTCATCGACCGGAAGCTATAAAGCGTCCGTGAAAACAAACAGGAACTAGCTTCTGATAAAGCCTGAAGTAAGTGATCACGGGCACGCCGGGAGTATGGCAGAGCGACGCAGCGTCTCGTTCCCTCAGGGAACTAGGGTTACATACGTAACCGAGACGTTCCCTTTCGGGGAACTTGAGCTGCGTCGAAACGCTGTGAGAACGCTTATACCCACATCGCCATAGGACCAAGTGTCTCGTATGTGTGAAGCCGAAGCGCACACGATTACGAGAGTACCTGCGCCCCAACAGTAGATGCCAAATCTAGCTCGTAGAATCTGACAAAAGTCAGCGGAGACGACCAGCCTGCCGCGTTACAAATATCTTGGAGGGAAGCCCCCGACAAAAGTGCTTTAGAAGCAGCCATACCCCTGGTAGAGTGCGCTCGGACAGCCAGTGGAGATGATTACCCGACCGCCTCATAAGCAAGTGAGATGGCCTCGACCACCCACTTGCTCATTCTCTGCTTAGATACTTGAGCCCCCTTCTTAGGGGCTCCGAAACAGACAAACAATTGGTCGGTCTTTCTCCACAGGGCAGCTCTGTGGACATACGTATCTAACGCCCTAACAGGGCACAGCAGATTTAGTCTTTCCTGGTCTGACGTCGTGAAAGGAGGAGGACAGAAGGCTTGGAGAGTAATGGGGCCCCGTGGGCTCGTAGGATCCTTGGGGACGTAACCCGGTCTGGGATGCAGAAAAGCCTTTACCATCCCAGGCGCAAACTCTAGGCATGAGGGCCCAACCGACAGGGACTGAATATCTCCTATTCTATTGAGAGATGAGATGGCCAAAAGAAAGATACTTTTCAGAGTGAGGAACTTATCTGAAACCTTCTCTAAGGGTTCAAACGGAGGCTCAGACAAGCCCCGCAAGACGATGGCCAAGTCCCATGCCGGGACCCTTGAGTGCATAACCGGCCTCAACCTTAGGGTACCACGGAGGAAACGTGTAATAAGAGGGTGTCTTCCCAAAGACACTCCACCCAAAGGGACGTAGAAGGCACCCAAGGCCGCCACGTACACCTTTATTGTGGAGGGGGTCAACCCTGCCGAGAACCTTGGCTGCAGGAACTCCAGCACTGTACCAACCGGGCAGTTAACTGGATCCCACTGGCGTTCTCTGCACCATGCTGAGAAAAGTTTCCATTTCAAAGCGTACAGCTTCCTCGTGGATGGAGCTCTGGGGTGAAGGATGGTCTCAACGACCTCGGCCGAGAGACCCTCCTCTATGAGCCTGGCCCCCTCAGAGGCCAGGCCCATAGTTTCCACATCTCTGGGCGTGGGTGCAGGAATCTTCCGCCTGCCTGAGAGAGTAGATCCCTCCTGGTCGGAATCTCCATCGGAGAGCCTTCCAGGAGAGATATCAGGTCCGAAAACCAGATTCTGGTCGGCCAGTACGGAGCCACTAGAAGTACTTGGGCCCCGTCCCGGCATACCCTCTCCAGAACTCCTGGAAGCAAGACAATCGCGGGGAAGGCGTACAGGGGTAGCCTCGGCCACTCCTGTACCATGGCATCCAACCCCAGCGAGGCTGGATGGGACAGAGAAAACCACTGGGGGCAGTGAGAATTCTCAGCCGAAGCAAATAGGTCTATCTCTGCCTTCCCATATACCTTCCATAGGAGCTCCACCACCTCGGGGTGGAGTCTCCATTCCCCGGGCCTCGGCCCCTGCCTCGACAGGCTGTCTGCTTCCTGATTTAGGACCCCCAGGATATATACTGCTCTGACTGACAGCAATTTCCCTTGGGCCCACAGGAGGATCCGACGTGCCAATTTGTCCAATGGACAGGACCTCAGACCCCCCTGATGATTTAAATAGGCGACCACCGATGTGTTGTCTGTCCTGACTAACACATGGTGGCCCCTGAGGTCGGGCAGAAACTGTTTCAATGCAAGAAACACTGCGAGCATCTCTAGCCGATTTATGTGCCAGTGCCGCTGATGTTCCTGCCATAGACCCTGGGATGAGCGGCCACTCATGGTCGCCCCCCAGCCCGTGAGAGAGGCATCTGTCGTTAGCGTTACGCGACGAACATGAGCCCCCAACACGGGACCCTGAGATAAAACCCCCGGGTTTTTCCACATGACCAAAGCACGTAGGCATCTCCGCCTGACTTTGATCGTGCGGAGCGGATTTCCCCTCGGAGAGAATCCTTTTGTTTTGAGCCACCACTGTAGCGGCCTCATGTTCAGTAGGCCAAAAGGTATTACATTGGACGCTGCTGCCATGAGACCTAACAGTTTTTGGAACTGTTTCACAGTGACGGCCCGGTCTAGCTTCTGCTCTTTGACTGCTGCCAGGATCGATGCTATGCGTGTTGGCGATAATTGCGCCCGCATGATTACCGAATCCCAGTTCACACCTAGAAAAGTGGTTCTCTGAGCCGGAGAAAGCACACTCTTGTTGGCGTTCAGCCTCAACCCCAATTTCGACATGTGTGCGAGAACAGCATCTCGATGCTGAACAGCCATCTGTTCTGTATGCGCTAGAATCAGCCAATCGTCGATATAATTCAGTATGCGGATGCCCTGCAGACGCAATGGCGCCAGATCTGCATCCACACACTTGGTGAATGTGCGGGGTGACAGAGCTAGACCGAAAGGAAGTACTCAATATTGTTATGCCTCTCCCCCGAAGGCAAACCTCAGGAACTTCCTGTGATGTGGAAGGATGGAGACATGAAAATACGCATCTTTGGGGTCTATGGTGACAAACCAATCCTCCGATTTGATCTGCGATACAATCTGTCTGAGTGTGAGCATCTTGAACTTGAGCTTGGCCACTGAGCGATTTAATAGACCATATCTAATATCGGGCGTAAGACCCCATCCTTCTTTGGCACGATGAAGTAACGGCTGTAAAACCCAGACTCCCTGCCGGGAGGAGGAACCCTTTCTATAGCCCCCTTTTGCAGGAGTGTCTCTACTTCCTGTGCCATCACCAGAGCCTGCTCCGGGCCCACCTCTGTAGGTAGGACACCGCTGAAAGGAGGTGGCCGCCTTTTGAATTGAATGGCGTACCCCCTTTCGATTATCTGCAGGACCCAACGAGATATGTTTGATAGACGTTTCCACTCGTCTAGAAAATCTACTAAGGGAACCAGCCTCTTGAGGCTGGCCTCTGGTGTACTTTGAGCAACAAGCACAGTGCCCTGAAGCGGCGGACCGGCAGGGAACAACTCACTTGACTGCTCGGGGGCCCCCCGAGGAGGGCGCGGACCACCCTCGGGTGGCCCGCGGAGACCGACTGCGCCCCGGCATTGCAGCGGGGTTGGCAGCGCGGCCCCCAGAGGGTGCCGCAGGGAAACGGGTACCGTTGGCAGGGGTAAACACCGTTTCCCTACGGGGGGAACCACCCTCAGCGTCCTGACGCTTCTGGCATCAGGAACGTTTCGACGAGGCCTTCTTGGCGATCAGGACTGTCCTCAGATCAGCCCTGCCCCTCGAAGGCCTCGTCTGAGAGCGCCGCCCCTCGTCCCCGCGCTGAGGGGGAGTTCGGGTGGCGACGCTCTGCTTCTGTTTAGCCCTGTGCGAGGCACTCGTACTTGGCTTGGGCTGCTTGATGTCAGCAGCAGCCCCAGGGACCTGGACCCGGAGCCGCAGCTTGGACTCCTGGAACCTCTCGGTGACAGTGTGAACTGTGCCACCGAAGAGGCCACCAGGAGAAAGCGGCGCGTCAAGCAGAAAAGCTTTCTCCCTCTCTTTGATGTCTGTGGGGTTAAGCCAAAGATGCCTCTCCGTGGCCACCAAGGCTGCCATAGAGCGGCCAACACATCTGGCCGTCTCATTCGTGGCCCGGAGAGCTAAATCGGCAGATGACCTTAACTCAGAGACAATATCTCCCCCCACGACATCACTATTATCCAGATCCCTCAGCAGGTCAGCCTGATATGCCTGCACGATAGCCATCGTGTGCAGGCATGCAGCCGCCTGACCCGCTGCCGAGTACGCTTTGCCCACCAATGCCGACGTTGTCTTTAGAGGTCTGGTGGGCAAAGTCAGGGCCTTGAGGGACGATGCCGAGGAAGGCGAGAGATGGCTCGCGAGCGTCTCTTCAACCTTTGGCATCGCCCCATAACCGTATTGTTTCAGCCCGGCAATGTTACTATAGACCGAGGTCTGCGGGCTGAAAACACGATAGGAAGCCGGTCTCTTCCATGATCTTGCCACCTCGGTGTGCAAATCATGGAAGAACGGCAGGCCCCGCCGTTGAGGCTCTGAAGCACCAGAAGGCAGGAATCTCTCGTCTAGCTTGCTAACACGTTTTCTTCCTGCCTCATATCTCTCAGTGGGCCAGTCGATGTTAAGTCTGGCCACTGCTCGCGTCAGAACCTCAACGAGCTCCTCGCATGCAGGGGACTGAAGTGGCGAATCTTCAGTCTCGATGCTTGCAACGTCCACCTCCCTGGAGCTGGACAGTTGAAGCACCGGCGACTCTCTCGGGGGGGAAGAAACCGCCATGCGTGCTTCCATGCCCCGAGAAGAGCCGCTGGACGGTGCAAGTGAGGGCAGAGATAAAGCAGCGCCATCTCTTACCCCTCTGCAACGTCCAATTGTGATCCCCACGACTGCAGCCTCCGCTCCGCCTCGGCGGCAGCGGGACCAGAGCCGCGGGGAACACGAGCCGAGGCACCCTCCTCGAAGAGTGCCCGGCGGGAGCGCAGCGTTCTCAATGGTAACTTCTCGCAATGCTCGCAAGCAGCCCCCTCGAGGGCTGCCTGGGCATGCTGCGCTCCCAAGCAGGCAACAAAGAGAGAGTGTGTATCCCCACCCGAGATGTAGCGTGGGCAGGGATGAACACACTTCCTGAAATTACCGCTATCACTCGCCATTCCTATCTATTTATTTTCTCTTTTTTTTTGTTAATATATGAAATATTTAACAAAAAGGGTGGAAAAACTCTTGCAATAGACAGACAAAAACACCAAA
This sequence comes from Pseudorasbora parva, assembly GCF_024679245.1. Lineage (NCBI taxonomy): Eukaryota > Metazoa > Chordata > Actinopteri > Cypriniformes > Gobionidae > Pseudorasbora > Pseudorasbora parva. Next base: position 39,633,722 of record NC_090175.1, on the reverse strand, counting down.
TAGACAGACAGGTTCACACAGATCGCTTGCTGAAGGCACAGAAGCTAGATCCTGTTTGTTTTCACGGACGCTTTATAGCTTCCGGTCGATGACGTCATCACGCCGACGATCGATCAATTTTCAGATGGAATGGTTCTACAGGTGCTTCACGACGCATTAACGCAGAGGCGTTCTCACAGCGTTTCGACGCAGCTCGAGTTCCCCGAAAGGGAACTAATGTTTACAAATTCCTTGTGACGTTAGTTTAAATAGATTAATTCAAGGAACCCAAAATGCTTGAAATACAGTAACACTTTTCTAGAGGTACCTCTCCTTGACCGGATTCCTTTTGACGAAGATTAGTGAACATTGAACAATATACAACAAAAAACGATGTAACACAATTGTTGCAAACACAACAGTATTTTACAATATATCAGAAGCAGCTGTCCTCCTGTTCAGAGAACATGGGTTACACAAGTAACCCAAGATGTTCAGCAGTAATGGTAAACCGGATAAATTTAAATCAGCCATTTGCCATCTCTCATTTCGCTGCCAGTGCTGGTCAGGACTCAATCATCGTGTTGAACCTCCAGTGTTAGTCCATTTTGTTAATCTTTTAGCTTCATAAATCAGACGAAATATCCATGTTCAGGGTGGTATGACTGTAGGAGGTATTGCTGTATGGCTCTCTAGCTACCCACATGCTTCCCTTTTTATATCTTCGCTTTTATACTCGGCAGCTCTCTAGGACATCAGGCCTCCTTCTGGACATCACATAATAATTTAGGGTCAAATTTAAGTTCACCACAACCTGACCCTCATTGAGCCTGACTCCCTACACAATGATGTATTAAAGCTGTTTTATTGCATTGTAAAATGCTAATTGTAATTTATATGTATAGTTCAACTCATAATTGCAACCTTAAAATTATTTTTCACACATTTATTTATGAAATTTTACTTCATAGATAGAATATAGTGGGTCAGATTTAAGCAATATTATAATCCTTCTCATTTTGCAGTGACTGAAGAATGATCTATTTATTCTTGTTTTGCCCCCAATCTGTCACCCTTTTGCTAAAGTAAACTTTAGTGCACTAAACTGCTCCTTTTGTCCAACAGGTAAATATTTCAGCATAAACATAGAGCCAATTTCCTTTGTGAATCAGCCCATCATTTTTGGAGATTTCATCAAGGTAAAAGTATTTTTAGGATTATTCTGACTGTTTTGTATTTGTTTTATATTTTATTTGTATAATGTTTTCTCTTTATAAGGATTTTATTGTTTTAAACTGCAGCATTTAGCTAGTTAGAGTGATCTCCATTTTGATTAGAGTCCTTTAATGATGTTTTTTTATTGAATTGTTGAATGCATATTGTGTAGGTTGGAGCAGACAAGGCTGACCGTGTCTATGAGGATCTAACGGACATGGAGAGGATTCGCCAGGTGCTGCAGGACTACCTGGATGACTACAACTCGACCTTTGCCAAGGAAACCAAGCTTGTATTCTTCCAAGATGCCATTGAACACGTGTCTCGGTAAGCTTGCCTTTTCATCTGGTGATCACAAAAGCAGGTTTTCAGATGACCCTGCTATGCAGCCTGGGCATCATGATCAGTTTACTAATAAAATGTTTTTTTTTTCATCCATGCAGTTGACCTTCTTTTCTTACCTTTCATCTCTTTCTCTGTCAACAGAATCGCCCGCATGATTCGGCAAGAACGTGGCAATGCCCTGTTGGTTGGTGTGGGGGGCACAGGAAAGCAATCTCTAACACGTCTAGCTGCTCACATGTGTGGTTACCGCTGCTTTCAGATCGAGTTGTGCCGTGGTTATAACTATGAGAGCTTCCACGAAGACCTGCGCAAACTCTACAAAATGGCAGGTGTGGAAGGCCAGGACATGGTCTTCCTCTTTACAGACACGCAGGTACAATCAAAAAGAGATCTGCCGATAAATGATTGATTACAATTCTATGTGACTTTGTCTAAATAAAAACTAAAAAACTAAAAAACTAAAATCAGTTATTTTAAATGCTATAAGGGAACTAGTGCATCACAATATAATAATGTACAGATTGAATATTCATTTTGAGATTGCTAAAGATTACATTTCACTTTTAAATTGTTAGTATTTTTAAATATTAAATTGAATGACTGCAAAGACTACACAGGGAAATTAGCATGTACAATCACAATAAATATCCAATATTGGCCAATATGTGTCCAATATTATACAGTTTACTTTTAAAATGTATGTAAAATCAGCCTATAACTAAGATATTACAAATATATTGTGCATACATATTGTCAAACCCTAACACTGACCAAAAAGATGAGATATAAATATTGGTTCATTTTGAATTTGTCCCACAAAAGAATCTGCATCCATGACAATTTTTTGATTGATTGATGTGAATTAAAATAAGCTTTTACAAATTGGAATGTTTACCCCAGTCAAACACAAAACCTCACCTCTCCAAAAGCCTCCTGTATCCATTTCACAAGTTATGATTTATTGATATCCTGATATGAATCTGGATGCAGAGATGTTTTCTCTGAGCTTTGGAGTAGACAGTAGGTCATCTCTGTTATGACTCCGGGCCCTCTGCCAGTTCTGTAATATTGTCTCATGAAAGCAGAGAATGCTACTGCTCTATGATTCAGCATTCAGGCTCGGCAGCAGTAATGACCCCCTAAAATATTTCATGAGCAGTTCCTAATGAGACACAGGCTGGGGCTATAGACATGAGATATATCTTTTGCGGTATGTGTGTGTGTATGTGCTTGTGTGCTCATCTGCATGGCTATTTACTAATGGGAATCAAGGGTGTTTGATTGTATAGGCCATTTTAAATGTAATTTATTTGAGTGTTTGGATGTTCTTAAGGGAGTAAATACTCTTCAGTATTTTTAATAGATAGTCACTTACTGTCGAAACATTGTTTTTCAAACTTGCCAAACTTTCAGTTTAATTTATATACCTGAAATACCCACGTGTGTGTGTGTGTGTGTGTGTGTGTGTGTGTGTGTGTGTGTGTGTGTGTGTGTATATGCAGGCCTAAGTGTGATAGGTTTTAATAAGGAACAGAATGAAAATTAACTCATCATTCACTGAAAATGTTTCTCTCTTAATATATAATTTGAAAATTAACACATTCAAACAGTGTTGACATGCCAGATTTTAGATCAGTGATGCCAAATGACATTAATTCTTTATAGTGATGACCAAACTTTTTATTGGCCGAATTATGTTGTTTGATCATGCAATTTGTTTTTCTCATCCTCTTTAGATTGTGGTTGAAGAGTTCCTGGAGGACATTAATAACATGCTGAACTCTGGTGAAGTACCAAACCTCTTTGAGAAGGATGAACTAAAACAGGTGTTGGCTGCCATTAGCCCCAAGGCCAAAGAGGCTGGCATTTCTGATGGAAACAGGGATGAGGTACATGATACAACCAATAACCATCTAATTTTGCTACATGACCTTAACCAAACATTGTGCAGATCTTCACTATTTATTCTCAGCGGCTGTACGATTCTGTTTAGAGTTCAGATGTCTAATCTCTCTTTGTGTCTCAAGGTCTTCCAATTCTTTATCTCTCGTGTGCGTGAGAAGCTACATATAGTGCTGTGTATGAGCCCTGTTGGCGACTCCTTCCGCTCACGCTGCCGCATGTTCCCCTCACTAGTTAACTGTTGCACCATCGACTGGTTTGTACAGGTGAGAATCCATCGCCTCTTTTTTATCACTCCCTCTTCTTTTCAGTCAGAATCTTGCTTTTGCTTCTTCAACCCAGAATCACTGAGCAATGAATTCATTAAAAGACTTCACCACCAAATCGTTGCACCTGCGAAACCCTGTGTTCTATTCAGATACCTGCCACCACTCTTAACCCACTGCTGTATGTGCTGGAATATTGCTTCAGTGTGCATATTTAAATGAAGTAATTGTTATTGTTTTTAGCACACATGTTTCCACTCTATAAGTTTATAGGAACTTTAAGCAACAGCTGCTTATGGAATGGCATATGGATCTGGCGTTCTATTGTGCATGTGCAACTTTAACTTCTACTTTGTGACCTTCTACTGTAACCGTCTGCTGTACCTACGGGAGAACAGTTGATTTGCCATAGTCATTAATAAATGACTGATTAGATAAGTAAATGTTTTCTATTTTATAGTTATATGGCATTTTAATTGTATCTGTATATAATTCAATGATTAAAGCAACAATTGTCTTGCCTTTTTAAATGCCATTTTTTGTATTTTGTTAAATGTTGCGTAACGCCATCCTCTTTGTTGTTGCTTAGTGATTTATCCTTTCTTTGGCTATGGCAGTTAACAGTTTACTTCCAGTCGCCGTTGCCTTTCCATCTGCAGCTGTTGCTTAAAGTCCCATATTTTCAAAGAGAGGAACCGTGGGTGCACTTAAACAACAACAATGACTTATTTTAAATATGCACAGGCACATCATAAAAATGGCTTATTACAGATAGTGCCTTATTCACAAAAATCTGTGCTATTTACAAAAGCAGGTTATAAGCAGAATTTTTAACAGGTCGAAATTACATAATTCAAATAGTGTTTGGCACTCTTTTGGTGTTGTTTGCACTGCTTAACTTGTTTAGTGTTTATTGAACATGCGGATTTTAATACAGTGGAGGATCAAAATGCTTGATCAGGGCACATTTTAATATGCACTACATTAGCCCTACTTTACTGCACTTATTTAAAAACTTGCTTCCGCAAGTACATATTGTATTAACTAAATATGAAAATATTATTACAATTTAAAATAACTGTTTTCCATTTTAAGAAATGTTTAATTGTAATGTGGAAAATGAAACCATACCCATACCGGCTGGCCCTGATCGGCACAAAAGGGAACGGTTAAGCAAAGACAAAAGTTTGGC